>NC_084909.1:17224331-17570629 GCF_949316345.1 Pungitius pungitius
GGACAAAGAGAGGAGAAGGAGGAAGGAAGGTGTGAAGGTGTGATTGTCTGGTGCTACTTTTTGGTGAGGGCAAGTGAATGAGGGAGGAAGAGAGGGAGAGTCGTGCGGTAAAGTGATGTATAATGACTCGTCCGTGCGTTGTGTTCAAGCGCGTGTGAGCGTAGAAAAAAGTAAGGAGCGCTTTCCCATTTCAATTCGCAACAGCTGGTGTCGAATTAACACATTTACCAGTGTGCATTTGGAGCAGATTAAAATTGCGCGTGGCGTGTGACTGTCGGTGCGCATGCATGTTTTTGTGTGTGCGCGGTGGTAGATGAGGGCCAAAAAAACAAGTGGTGTGTTTGTGTGTGGGGGCGTCTGTGTATTAACGCAATGGATCAGGGCATGGAGAAATGGCAGAGAGAGGCGAGGGAGAAAAAGAGAGGGAGGGAGGAAGCAGCGGGCAGAGATGTAGAGGGAAGGGGGGGGGGGGGGGGGAGCTCTAACCATCGGCTTTAGCTGCTGCCCTGGGCCGTCTCTCTAAGCCCTGTTTAGGAGGCTTTGGAGCTCAGATAGAAATAATCCCCCCACTCAGACACACACACACACACACATGCGCGCGCACACACATGCGCACAAACAAACGCACACACTTACACGCAAACGCACGCGCTCAAGTCGAGGCGGACAAACAAGTGCGTGCACACGCAGCAACAAGCAGTGACAGCACATTCGCCTTGACACGAAACCAACCACCCGCCCCCACACACACACACACACACACACACGCACACACACACACGCACACACGCACACACACACGCGCACGCACGCACACACACAGACACACACACACACACTCACACGGCGAGGCTGTCTGTGTGCCGCTTCCGCACGGTGGAGCACGGCGACATCAGCACGGCACCGTGACAAACACTTTACACACTCCAGCACTCAGCGGAGGGGAGGGAAGGAAGGAGGGGGAGATGGAGAAAGAGGGGAGGAGGCGGAGGAGGATATGAGCCAGGGGGAGGGAGGTGAGTGAGAAGGGGGAGGGGGGGCTAACAAATTAATAGGAGCCGGAGATATACACAGCTAGCGCTGCCGAGCGGGTTGGAAGGGTTGGGGGGGGGGGGGGGGGGGGGGGGGGGGGGAGGGAGGGGTGCGACGATGCGAGAGCAATTCATTCCCGTTTTCTCCTCGTTCGCTCTCTGGAGAGAGAGAGAGAGAGAGAGAGAGAGAGAGAGAGAGAGAGAGAGAGCGCGTGTTTGCTCAGGAGAAGGCAGAGAGAAAGAGACGGGGGCTTTGTGTGGCAGCGGAGAGGAAGAGAGCAGAGGGAGGAGGTGTTTGGCGGGTGCGGTGGTGGTGGTGGAGGGGGGGGGGGGGGGCGGCGTATAAAAACACAGGAGGAGAAAGCCGGAGCGAGGACGTGTGGAAATAAAAGGGGGGGGGGGGGGGGTGTAGCGGAGACGTTTGAGCGTGAAACGAGGGAAGAGCGGAAGAGAAAGTGACATTAAGACAGGGGGGCCAGGGGGGGCCTCGGGCTTTGCACAGGATGCAGTTTGTCATCTTCATCAGCCGACAGTTGGGGCGCACAGGGACTGAGGAGGGAGGGGACCCGGAATGGATGGAGAGGTGAGAGGGGGTAGGGTGAGCGGGTGAAGGGGGGAGGGGGGGGTCGCTCGGTGTTTAAGCGGAGCCTTTGAGAGACGTTGACCCTGTAATTGACCTGTGTCTCCGCCTACATCGCCGTGCCGACAAGCCGAGCCGCTGCGGCTAATCACTTAGTAACCCTGACCTGTCAATCAGACCGGGTCCTGCGAGGGGGGGGGAGGGAGGCAGGGAATGGTAAAGCAAAGGAAAGAAGGACAGAAAAAGGAAAAGAGGGAGGGAGTGAAGGAGTAATGACAGCACAGGGGTTATCATTTACTGGACCACCTGCCTCCTCCCACCAACCCACGGCCAACGAAGCCCTGGTTTTAAATGCAGCCAATCCGGGCCTCCAACGTGCACGCGCACATACACGCACGCGCGCACACACGTGCTGCTGTACAAAGCAAGAGTTCAGATAAGAGGGAGCCGCAGAGGGAGGGTGAGAGCGTGAGGGGGGTGACGGGTTTAGAGGAGATAAGATAGCAGTGTGAAGCAGACACGCAAGTAAAACAAGGAAGCGCAGTTTCTGTGCCGTACAGGTGTGTGTGTGTGTGTGTGTGTGTGTGTGTTAGCGCGCTACCTGTTGACGAGGGGGAAGATGGACACCAGCAGGTAGACGGAAGGATACCACTTCAACGGCTTGATCTCCTCCGCCAAGGACAGCTGGAGGACAGAAAACGGGACCACTGACCCATGTGCGAAAAATGTGCATGCTCACACTAACATTGATGTCGCTGGAACACACACACACACACACACACACCTTGTCTTAACAGGGGGATCAGCGCATTGAGGATACAACAAAGGCCAATTAAAGCCTAATAAAATATTAACCCGCTGATAATGCGCAATATCTACACATATTTATGAGAGGGAGCGGGGCGTGCGTGGGTGGGGGGGGGGGGTCCCAATTAAATCGGAAGCCCAGACGTGGCGGTAATGCGAACGGGGATGAGTTCAATATACGAGCGACGCAGGCGGCTAAAAGTCGATCTGGGGGATGTGTGTGTGTGTGTGTGTGTGTGTGCGAGCGCGCGGGGGGGGGGGGGCGCTGGTGGCGGAGAGCTTTTACAAGCCGTTATCTAATTCCCCGCAGAGGACTCGTGCGCTCGGAAGAAGGCTGAGAAGCGCGGCCCCTGGATCGATTTTCTGCGCTGTGCTGTTTTCTCCACACGCGCGAGCGCGAGCGCACACTCCCCCTCCTCCACTTTTAAACTAGGACGCGGTAGCAGTCACACACGCCCGCGCGCACAGTCGAGCCAGAAGGCATGGGCCCGCGAGCTCTGGTCTCCCCCCCCCATGCTGGAAAATTAATTACTCACCAGAAAATACCCCGAGGCGTTCAAGCTCTAGAGAAGGTATTCTTAACCATTCTAATGAAAATCACGAGGACCCACCCACCCGTGGTATTTCATTTTATGTACGTGCGTGCGTGCGTGCGTGCGTGCGTGAAAATAAAAAATATTCAATATATAAGCAGAGCTTTCACCGCGCCGCGTGCACGCAAGCAGGGTAGGGCGAGTGGAGCAGAAGGGTTAACATTAAGCATATGGGAAGCTCTGCCTTTGTCATCTCACCCGAGCGTCCGTGCATGTGTGTGTGTGTGTGTGTGTGCTGTGGAGGATGTGTCATTGGGAGGTACGAAAAGGGCGAGCCTGGAGCCTAAGGATCTTGGATGGAGGGGGGAGGGGGGGGGGGGGTAGATGTACAGTGTAGATAGAAGCAGGCATTTGAGGAATTTCAATGCGCAAGAGGCAGGATATGGACCAGGAGGACGAAGAGGAAGCGCGCTGCTAAAGAGCCTGGTGTTTTTAATCACAGCCCCCCCCCCCCTCCCCTCCCTCCCCACGCGGATTGAAAGCGTAATTGTGTGCGCCGGGCGCAGCGGACTCGGCATTAATGACGCACGCTATTACTGCCGCGTTGTCCGGAGTTACCGGTCTCCTTCACCGACGACAGGAAGCAAGAAATAACCACCTCCAAAAAGAGCAGCATCGGGTTCGCCCAGCAGAGAGAACATCACAATCAAGGACCTTTAAAAACAAGTTATTTTTGTACACTTAAAATCAGGGACCAAACGTATTTATAATTTCATAATGAAACGTTTCATTGAGAAATTAAAATCTTCTGCTGCATGATTAATACAATTATCCATCCCGAGATTTTACTCATGATTTAGAGCGTGCATTTATAAGTAAATTATGATGTTATTTTTGTATAGATGGCTAAGTAAACAGATGGATAAATACTTCTGTTGTTGCCGTTTACAACTTTCTAAATTTTAAACCAACATTGACAAATAGTCCTTTTGGAAAAGTTGAAATAGAAATTTAAACATGTATCATTTTTATTAGCGACCTCAAGAAGACGACGCTCTGCAACGTGAAGCTCCACACAAGCTACAAAATGGCAATTTTGGCGAGATTGATGTAGCAAATAAAAGGGCCGATAAAAGCCAAACGCATCCCGTTAAAGACACCGGCGAGGATTACTGGGATGCTCAGAGCATCTCACTATCTGACAGCTGGGGTGCCGATCCCTCCAAACGGAGGTATGCGCGTTCTGGCAGAGCAGCATGCGGCGCCTTGGAGACACAAAACCCAACTGTCCTTGCAGCTCAGAGCTTCGGAGCGCTTTCACGGTGCTGTTGACGTGGGGGGGGGGGGGAGAACAAAAAAAAAAACTAATTTGGCACAAGAATTAAGGACGGTTACATGGCGCGGGTAGGGCCTTCCGCTCTGCGAGGAACAAGGTCGAGCGTAACGTACGTGCACGCAGACACGCGAGCTGACACGTCCCATTGTGACTGGAAGCTTGTGTGGATCAGTAAACAAACACCCGGGGAAGATAACGAACAAGCAGCTCGCTGTTTGCTCAGCCAGCTTTGTTGCTACCCGACGGGACCGAGCTGCTGTGTGGGCAAATGCGTTCAAAAGTCTGCCTGTTTGGGTGTGTGTGTGTGTGTTCGGAAGGCCTCTTCTAAATAACCCCCTCCTCCCCCCACCACCACTTACCTATGCATGCACTAAGACCTTGTGGTGCTTGTACAGTGTGTGTGTGTGCGCGCACTCAAGCGTGACCACAAACAAATTGCTCGAGACACACAGAGATGTGTCGAAACCATGTGACTGACGGCCCTGATAACTGCCAACACCGGTTATGTACGTCATCTCTCCATCCCCACACACACACACACACACACACATACACACGAAGAAGGGGGATGGTGCCAGGCTGAGTCAGAGCGAGAAAAAAAAGATCAAGAATGGTGAACGCAGGAAACTACATGCGTGAATGCAAAACAAAAGAAGCATGCATGCGCGTGTGTGTGTGTGTGTGTGTGTGTGTGTGTGTGTGTGTGTGAGAGATGGCGACAGAAGGAGGGAGATGTGGCGAAGTGAATGGAAATAACCAGAGCCGGCGGTCTTCAGACACCCAGCAGGAATCGCTTTCTCTAGTTTACACCTGCTGCCACACACAGGCACACACACATGCACACACACACACACACACACACACACACACACACGCACACGCACACGCGCACACACACACAAGACCGAGAGCTCGCTGGCTTGGCAAGCACAATCGGGGAGGCTGTTGTTGTTGTTTTAAAGCATCGCAGCGCGTGCATAAACGCTCATAAATATTCATGTCCATGAACCTGGCTTGCTGCTTTATTCATGCTGGGTATGAGTACAAGAGAGGGAGAGAGATGGAGGGAGGGAAGGAGAGAAAACAAAAAGGGGGGAAGAGTGAGAGAGAGAGAGAAAGCAGGATCGAAGTGAGAGGCAGAGGAAAACAGATGGAAACGAGGAGAGCGATTGGGAAAGAGAAAAACGAGGAAACGAGTGATAAAAAAAACCCTGCTGACTTATTTACACTCTGTGCTGTACGTAGCAATTAGCACACATGAACAGTGCGTGTGTGTGTGTGTGTGTGTGTGTGTTGTCTGGGCGGTGAAGGTTACACCAGTTCAGTGTGCAGTAATTACATCTGCCACTTAGGGGCAGCATCTACATAACCTTAACCTTAACCCTAACATGCCCCTACCCACCCCCCCACACCCACACTCAACACCACTCCCCCCCCCCCCACACACCTCCCTGCAGGGTGGGGTAATAAGCAGGTACTACTGTTTTTGGTCATGAATAGGAGTGTGACCCTGATTACCTTTGTGCAGGATTTGTGGTTACGCAGGTGTTAGATGAGACTTCCCAATACCGGCGTATGTAATGGTCCTAATCAATGACATCATGTCAATCCATTCTGTCCAGCAGATTAGTACTGCCCTCCCATACATATATGAGACCATCTTTTAGAACAAATTTTCGAAAGAATATCTTTTTTTTAGGCTAAATCTCGGTTGATCATTTTGTAAACGATGGTCCATTTAGTGTCAAATGAAGAAGGGCAGACTTACTGTGATTGACGGGTTGCTGTCAAACTCGAGGTAACACAACAGCGGTCTACCAACCTGTGTGTTACAGCACGGTGACAATGTTTCACACGACAACGAATTACGTACAAATGTCTCTCTGTAACAGGATGACGTGTCGCGGCGTTACTAACAGCCCACTGAAAACAGAACTGCATGTAAGAGAAGGCCAATTATTATATGCCATGAGTATAGAAATTAATTGTTTACAGCAGGGGTCCCTAACCTTTTTTGCCTCACGGACCGTTTTCATGTTAGACACTATTTCGCAGACTGGTTTTGGAGGGGTGGCGGATAAACACAATAACCGGCCGACGGGGGCGTGATGCTCGCGCGCTCTGTCCGCTGGGCAGAACGCAGCGAGTAGTGGGAAATTAGATAAGGTGAAAAAAAAGGCTTGGTGACGCTTGGGAAATATCTCGAGGGGGATGCCTGCATGTAATTACGAGAGAATCTGGTCAATTTTCAAAATGACAAAAATATATATATTTATGTGGTGCGGTCCGGTACCAAATGGCTCACAGACCTGTTCCGCTCCACGGCCCGGTGGTTGAGGACCCCTGGATTACAGGGTGTTTAACGTATCCTGATAATGAATTAATTACTTGACTTCTTTCTTTACTGGGCTTGTTACCGTTACCGTTAATTATAATTCTTCTTTGGCATAGCAGAGTTCGGATCATGTTGTTTTCGCTAGTGGTCTTCTTCACAGCACATTTTGTTTGGTCTGTAGAGCAATGACAACAATGTGTTGAGCATAAACGCCAAGCACTCCAAAGCAGACAACAATTTGCGACAGCTAAAACCATTTATGACACTAATTGGATATTAGTCTGCTGCTTGAGAGTTTTTAGGTTTAAAAAAAAAAAAAAAAAACAGCACAAAGGAAACCGTGCCAACGATTCACAGTTGAGATATTTCCGATCAACGCGGATCTTGCGTCATAGAGATATTGTACAATAGGACTTCTTTCTGCAACCAGAAGAGTCGCCCCCTGCTGGGCATTAGAGGGAATGACATTGTTTACACACTGCGTGGGTTTCCCTCGGAACAGAACTGGAGATTGAGGCCCCTTTTCCCGACAGCCTATTTTCACAAGCTGACTTCTCTAGATCTTAATATTTTTCACAGGTATCCTCCCCTGTCCTTCTTTCCCTTTCAGTAAGGTCAGGAGCAGAGGCACCGCGGCTCCCAAATTTAAATATACATGGACGGGCAGGCGCGCATAGCGCACACACACACAAACACAAGGTGTCACAAGGTCAAATTGCTCCCCACCGTTTGACATCTACCCAGCGGGAACACCAAAACTAATCCTGCACACACTCTAATCCTCACGCTCCGTGTGTGCGTGTGTGCGGAGAAATGTGACTCTCGGACAGGCCATTACCTTTCGTCTCTCTCTCTCTGGGTTGAAGGTTCCCAACCATGACTGCATCTGCGCAGAAAAGACACAAAATGGAAAGAAAAGGTCAGCGCAGATACTTTGAGGGGGTGGGGAGCAAGAAGAGTGGAGGGTTTGATCATTTTAATCAGTTGTTTTTCCTCGAGAGGCCTGACGTTTAGAGGTGACAAGCTGGAAAAAAATATCCCATCGGCTATCACACCAAAGCAAAACCCCTCCACCGTATCCGCCATCCCTGCCTAATTCGCGACACAGTGCGAAGCTTTCAGCTTTCAGGCAGAGGGGAGCGCTTAAAGCGCCTCCCGGCATCTCACGAGGAGAGGGGAGTGATCAGCTTCAGCGCACACAATGTGACACGAGGAAGAGAAAGAAAAAAAGGTAAAGGGTTGAGAGAAAGGGGAGACGCTTTTTTTTTTGTTGTTGAAGAAGTGTTAAAGGAAAAAAGGAAAAAAGTGGAGCAAACATGGCAGATCTGAGATCTCCAGAGAGAACGTGGGAATACTTTCCACCCTTCCCCCCCCCCCCCCCCCCCCCCCCGTCTCATCTCTCCGGGGAATGCAGGGAAAATGTCAACAGACGCGCGCAGGGAAGCTCACACACACACACACGCACAAAGCCCGGCGTCTGTAATGGTGGGATTGGTGCTGGGCCGCCCTTGAGGGGGTGGAGGGTGGGGGGTAGGAAACCAGAAGGTTTATGTTACCCAAGACATCAGAGACAAATCTCTGGAGGCCTGGTGTGAGCGTTCACACGCGCGGCACAAAGAGGCCGCGTGAACGATGTGCACTAACAGCTCCGCTGTTCTGCCATTTATTAACTGGAGGTTGCCATGGTTTCTCCACGCTGACGCGTGATCATCATTGTAAATCTGTGTGTGCCCGTGATGCGTTAGTAAACCGAAAGAGCAAGAAAAAAAAAAAAATGTAATTCAAATAATTACAATAATAACAATAATTAGCCGTTGGGTCATTAGACGGAACTTGCCCCAGAGCAACGCAATCCGTGACATATCGACCGTGAGGGGGCTGTCACGAGGCCAGCTCTGTGCGGGCCGCGCTTTTGTTCCAATCTCTGTTAGAGCCGCCGCGAGACGAGCGTCTCGGGCGGCGTGCCGGTTAAGTGTTGAGGCGCGAGGCTGAAGAGGGAAGGAGTGGGCATGTACAAATGGCCCACATAAAAACAGACGCCGGCGCGCTTTCAGACCTCGCTGTCTGGCGTGATAATGACTCATTAGCTTTCAAATCCCTCCAGTTAGTGCGAGCCCGCGCAGTCACTGCGGGTGCGTCCGGGTTTTTCCAAATAATCCTGTTGTAACTCGGTCTTGGTAAACTAATGAGCTCCAGATTTGTACCCCCTCCCCCACACCCCCACGAACTGTCTGGAAAGCGAAGGAACTTCTCCGTCCAGCTAACGTCCCACCTCTCCCCGCTCAGCCTCCTCGTCTTTATCCCCTTTCCCCCGATGCGTCGCCACCTACCCGGCTTTCAAAGCCTTTGAAACTCTTTCATGTGAGACAGCCTGCAGCTGAAAAGAGATAAGGTTTGAGCTCTTCATAAATATGATAGAGAAAGCAAAACGACAGAGTGAAGAGGTGGTGGTGGTGGAGGGTGGGGGGGAAGGGGGGGACTGAGGAAGAAGAGGGGGAATAGAGACAGAGACACAGACAGAGAGACAGACCGAAGGAGCGGGAGAAGAAGAAAAAAGGTACAAAGCGAGACAGCTGAATGCTGTGAGCTGAATGCCTTATGAGATGCGACATTCTAATTCATTCTCTTTCTCGTATTCACGATGAAGAGAAGTAGTCTCTTCCCCTCCCTTTCAGCCGCCTGCCTCTCCGAGGTCGTCCGCCGGCAGCTCGGCTATCTTTGAATCTGTCTCACCCTCCCTGTCGCTCTCGCTCTGCCGCCCCAAACAAAGAGCGGTGGCTATTCACCGCGAAGCCCGGCAGGGCTTCAACCCGGACGCGTCCCCGCGCTCCGGTTTTGTATGGGGCGACATGGTGGTAACACGCGTCTGCCACTACCTTTCCCAGCGGGCAGCACAGCCACGCCGCGGCGTCACATCGGGGGAATGTGAGCTATGTGTGTGTGTGTGTGTGTGTGTGCACGGAGCGTTGCCCCGGGGCTCCTGCTCCACCCTCACAATGGAAAAAATCACACAGAGCTACGAGCCAACACGGAGGGGAGATCGACCGAGTGGTAAAGCAATTAATCGACTGATTACCTTCACAAACAGACTGTTCTGAGAGGCTGGAAGAATGGGCCAGGTGGCGTTTCTCAGAACAAGTAAACACATATGGACAATTAGAAGCGCTGTCTTTATGGACTAGTTCAAGTCCATTACAGCTGGCAGAGAAAATAAAAAATGTGAAGAAGTAGAAGTGCTAGATTAGAGGGTTATGCCCAAAACAACAGTCCAGAAACCCATTGTGTTCAATTTACACACAAAATGATGATCTGGATCAAGGGAGCCGTCGACATTACTGAATGACAAATGAATTCAAGCCATGTAGCTTTGATCCTATTGTCTTACATGAGGTCTTCATTCCAATTAGCTGCGAAGGGACTTAGACTGCACCCCCCCACCCAGGAATTTTGTTAAAAACGTATAAAAAACGACCTATCACACACACATTATTTTGTGAGGAACATTCCTGAGTCTATTTTCTTTTGAGATGTCAGTTTTCACTAATGTCCCTTTTCTAAAAGGTCATACTGCACTTTCAGCTAAGCTGCTGTTGTCTCGGCCGGCTGCTGGTCTCAGGCGTATCGGGCACTCACCCTTGCGGTGGCCACGCAGATTATCCGGGCGTAGCAGCAGATCATCAAGAAGATGAGGCTGAACAGAGGCACATACCATCTACAAAAAAAACACAAACACGAAAAAGATGAAAAACCCACAGGATTTAATACATTTTGAATCCACAAGTAGGGGACGTATATCCTAATAGAATTCCTACCGTGACCGGACGTAATAACATTCTAGGTGTCCAGTGTTACGATAGAAGGGCTGTCTAAAGCGATTAGAGAAAAATCCTCTAATATAATTTCCTCTGCGATAGGAGAAGGCCATATTTGTTAAGGGTGGGATTTGGTGAATTTGTTTTGCTTTTTTTCATAATTTCTCACTCTGTTAAGGTATGGGTAAGGCCGTGTGGACACCGGGGCAGCATTATTCTGAATAGCTTAAGCATTAGGGACACGCGGTTTGCACAGCACCCTGCACAGAGCCTGACTCAGCGTGCTGCACGTATAGTTTCTATGATTAGAGAAAAAGGCAGATAAAGAAGAAAACAAAAGGCAAAGTCACCACAATCCGGAAGTGTATGACATTCACATGGGATGAAGGTTTTAACAATCAAGGGAGGTGCTGGGGAGAGAATAACATGTCAGGTATTTCTGAGCGGATGAGAGAGAGCGAGACGAACGAGGGGTGATGGATTTGCAGGAATGGCAGCCTTGTGTTATGCAACCTCTCGGGAGGTGATGTAAGCTCAGAGGAGTTTCAGCCTCTCCCTCTCATCATGAAACAGCCCTTTGTCTGGCTTTGATAGACAGGTTCCTGGGCACCGTGTCCCTGTTCAGCCTCAGTTGCTCATGGCAGTCAAGGCCATGCGGTGCCACGCACCTGGCACAAATGCCATAGGTATATCAACAGAAATGGAGGGGGTATATATATATATATATATATATATATATATATATATCTCACATCACAGCCCATCCACATATTGGGTTGTGCAGAGCCCAATCATGATCGATGTGGAAAACAGGAATGTGTCCCCGATACATGAATACAGGAAGGTACATGGCTTGGAAGGAAAATAGATTGAGGCCAAGGGCGCACATGGAAAGAGTAGGACATGTGTGTTAAAAACCTGAAAGGCAAATTTTAGATTCATGGCCTAATTTCACTTTGTTTGTATTGAGCATTAACGAAATAAACTTTTTATTGCCAGGGTAATACAGGATGGGAGCCTTTGTTTCACGGTGGTAAATGGGGGGGTGGGGGGGGTTAGGGCTGCTTTGCAAATCCATGTTTCCTCACGCCTTATAGGGAGCATCAATATGCAAAGAACACACACCCTCTTTGAGCGTGTGCGTGTGCGCGTGTATGTGCGCGTCCACGCAGGTTCAATAGTGGCATGGGACAATGATGAAAGCCTTCTTGGGGAAGGGAGGAGGGGTGGGGGGGGGACCTGCGCAAGCGTCACCTCGGTGTGATTTAATAACCCGCGCCCCGGCATAAACAGCGTCCAATTACGCTAGCGCGTGTCCCGTTAATGATGGAGAGACGAGGTGGGGGGGTAGCGGGGCGGAGAGCGAAAAGGAGGGGGCGGCCTTTTTAACGATAGCGTGGGGGGATTAGGGGGGCTGCGAGGAGCGGAGAATGACGGGCGGCAGCTACAAAGTGCTCTAATTAGCATGATAATGATCTGCCATTAGAGTCCGCTGTGCTCTACAGCTGAGCACTACCCGAGAGAGAGAGAGAGAGAGAGAGCAGGAGGGAGGGAGGGAGAGAAAGAGAGAGAAGGGAGAATGGAGAGAGAGAGAGAGAGAGAAATAGAGGCAGTGAAAGAGCGAGAAGATGCGGGGAGGGCAGGGGGATGATAAAAGCGAAGACACGAATAGAGGTGAGGATGGGAAAGGTGGCGGGATGAGGCAGATCGGGGGGTCAGGAGGACCAGGAAGAGCAGAAATAAGAAGGGGGGGATTGGCTGATTCAAAGACAGGAAAAAGGATGAGGTCATTCCTTTGTGAGAGGAACAGCAGAGAGGAGCTGCAGCCGTAGGATTGACTGGCTGAAGGACGGAGAGAAAGGCTGCTGAACTGAGGGGGTTTTGAACAGTGAGCCTGGAAGCGGAAAGAGGTGATCGAGGCAAACGTGCAGAGATTCGATCTCTCCCCTCCCTCCCTCCCTCCCTTCCTCCCCCCATCTCCCCTCTGTGGTGAATAATGAGGCCGCGATGAAAAAAAAAATGTAATTGAAGAGCTCAGTAGGAGACGGGAGAGGTACTGCAGGGACCCGTCTGTGCGGGTTAGCACTCAACTTTGACAAAGCAAGATGGAACTGCTGAGTGACAGATCAAGATCTACCTGTTCAACCAGTCCGACAGGGACAGAACAACCCCAGAGACAGAAAGGGAGGAGGACACGACACAAAGGCCAGGCAGAGCAGGGTGTGTGTGTGTGTGTGTGTGTCAAATCTCAAATCTAAAAAGACTATGGCCACGTCCACACCACTACATTTCCGTTTTAAAAAGAATAATTTGTAGTGTACATGAGGGTAAACGCTTATGTTTGGAAACAATGAAGTCGCGCTTCATTCAGCTGTCATTGGGGCGATTAGCAATTAGCTTGTCCAGCGGTGTGTTCAGCCCTCTGAACGTTTGAAGTCAGAGTTTGCCGCTTGGAGAAAGACGATGGACACGTAACGGAAGGATTTCCTTTTCTTGTCAATGCTTATTGTGAAGTCCACACATAAACTGTAAAGGAACAAAAGCAGTAGTTTATCTCCACCTAGAAGAGCGGGTGAGAGAACAGGCAATGAAACAGAGGGGAAATGAGCGAGGGACATTTGCTGACAATATTTATTCATATTTATATTTGCTGTTTGTTGAGAAAGACCTGCAACCTTGTAGCCAATGCTGAAAAACACAACTTTTAAAAACGTAAAACCCACTCAAAGTGTTGAGTTTAGATCTTAAGTATAATGCACTACCTTTCATTATTATTATTATCGTATTTTTGGTAAACAAACAGACAATGTACTTCTTGTTGAAATGTCCAGTGTACATGAATAGTGAAGTGGTATTTGTTTTCAGTTGTTATTATGGGCGGAGATCAAATCGCAAGCAATGCTGAAACGCCTGCAGCCGGGGATCGGGTTTTTTAAAGTATTTTGCCTTTTGTTCCTTTAGTTTCTTTGTGAACATCACAATAGTAGTGCAGATCAAAAACAATTGATGAGAAAAGAACATCCCTCCGTTTATAAGTTGCTCCAATCCTCTACATCAGCAGGAGTAGAGGTTAAAAACAGCTTCTAGTATTGACAACAAGGTCTGCAACGCCTTTAATACGTTATCCATGTTGAATTTATTTGCTGGTGGGTAGGTAAGCTGTGTGACGCATCAGGGAAGGACACGTTGTGAATGCTAAAACCCAATCGAGTAGAGAATGCAGGGGACCTCGTTTTCAAAGGTCGACGTCTGTCCGGACCACAGGGTGACCCCTTAGTTTTCAAACCAACCGATGAGCAGCAACCCGTTGATTGTTAACGCTATATGTTGACGTAGCAGAAGGTTTGAAGGTGGTGGTGTGGATGTAGCCTCAAGGTTAAATGGACATGATAGCAGCTACGTTAGCACAATATAATGCCTAAACATGGTCAGCTGGTATATTGTTGACAATGTTTGGTGAGTTTTCTATGAAGCACAGTTCAAACTGATATTTCTTGCCTGAAGACGGCACTCCAAAGGATCACCTGTTCAATTTAGTAGACCCACCTTTGGTGGCCATACAGGAGTTGAATACCAAGTAATTAAAATGCATTCTCATGACAACATGAATGTCTGTATTAAATGTCACGGCAATCCATCCAACATGTCACTAAAAACAGGAAATGTCAACTTCATGGAAAAGTCAGGGGTCACCAAAAGTAATTAAGATTCATCCTCAAGGGACCAAGATGCAATCCCTGTTAAGCTATTTCAACCCAGGACCAGAAAGCTTGACCAACTTCACCGTCCCCGAGCAGCCGTGCTAATTATAAGCTTCCATTTGTCATTCTCTGTTTCTCGGTGCCACGCCTGACCGCGGACCCATGACACACCGCCGGGGACCTCGAAGAGCGGTGACTCAGCTAAGCTCGAGTGCTTCCGATTGCTGACTCAACCCCTGAAATCCTGCACCTCCATCACAAAACGCTGTCCTCTGCTTTTCACTCTCCTTCCTCTCTCATCCCCGTTCACACCGTCCTCTTCCTCCTCCTCCACCAAACTGCTCCCTCCTGTCTGCGCCGCTTGGCTGAACTCTGATGAAGACACACTGCGGGGGAGTGGGCAGAGACCGGGGTACCTCTCCCGCTCTCGCTTTCTCTCCCTCGCCCTCTCTCTCCACTTCTCACCTTTAACGCTAAAACCTCTGCTCCCCGGCACCCTTTGCCAGCAAGCTGTTGGCGGCGCGCGTGTGTGTGTTTTTTTTCTCTCTCTACCTTGACTGGTGCTGCCGTGGCCTCTAATCTCTCGTCTGGTTTGATGTAATTAGAGCTAATGAAGATTCCCTGATCCTCGGAGCGACTTGTCCCCCTGGGCCACGGCAGCGAGGAAAACTAGAAAGAGCCGGGGAGCAGAGGAGCGCTGATAAAAGAGACACGGTCTCGTTTAGCGCAGCTGATAGCTATGTGTTGTTCCGCGTGTGTGTGTGTGTGTGTGAGCGGGAGTGTGTGTGTGTGTGCTTATTTGTTTAGAAAGATTGATTCCCTGCTGATGCTGCGAGCAGCAACGCGATTACCTTGGCTCACGGCAAAGGGTTGTTGTGTTCATGTGCGTGTCTGTGCGTGTGTGTGCGTGTGTGTGTGTGGCTAAGCGTCTGTGCCGGGGGATTGGCAGAGCCCTGGCAGACTTAGGGCCAGTTGTAGAAAGCAGTAGACAGGCATAATCCTTCATAGCCCTCCTAAACACTTAAATACACAGTGTAGCAACTCCCCTAAATCTGACAAGGCAGAGACAGACACATCCACATGTGTGTGCGCGCACACACACATAAACACACGTGCACGCACGTCTTGGCCTTACACCAGGAGGGAAAAACCCCCAAAGGCTCCCCTGACATGCAACCCTTCACATTTCCCCGCCGAGGCAGCACAGCCCCCCCCCCCCCGCCCCCCGCCTCCCCCCCTTCGCCCCCCATCACCACCAGTGGAATGGTTGCTTTGATGCCGGCGCTGAAAGGGTCTACTTACATCCCAAATCTCCAGGCTACGTGATCGTCTGTGATCCAGCTGGGGAGAGAGAGAGAGAGAGAGAGAGAGAGAGAGAGAGCGATGAGGGGGTTACAAAGGAAAGGGAGCGCGTGAGTGGAAGAGAGACTTGTGTGACTGCGGGGTGGGGGGGGGGGGGGGCTGTGCAGCTGTAGCTATTAATAAGCCGAGAGTGGAAAGAGAGAGCCGAGCTCGGAGATTAAGGGCTCTGTCCCAATTCTCATTCCGCCGCTGCCTCCTCCTCCTCCTCGTCCTCTCCTCTCCTCGGACCCCCCCCCTCCCCCCTCCCCGGCTCCCTTCACCTCACGCCTTTAACTACCGTCCAAACAAATGATGCCGTCCCTATTCAGTGCCGACAACTGGAGACTGAGGCGAGGAGTTTAACTCTTCAAAGATGTGCCGATAATTGCCCATTTTGATCACATAGAATCTTATGCTGGAGGGAGCCTTTCTGCAGCTGCAGCGAGGCCAGCGCTGTGGCCCCTCGTGGAAAGGAAAAGACATTTAACAGAAAATCTGCTGTGGCTTGCTGGAAAAGAAAAAACGTTGCCGCACTCACCACCAGGCTCCGGCGGGGCCGTAGTAGCCCTTTAGCAGGGGCAAGGAGGCCATGACCAGAGGAAGCCCCCACGCCGTCAGATGGTACAACCTGATAAGAGGCAGACATTCATTTCATTATGCACACCAGGACCCGGGGAGAAAAGAAAAAAAAAAACACACATGGCTAAGTCAATCCTTTTTTTTCCGGTTTGTCCATTGTTAGCGCTCACATCTAAAGGGGTCATGAACCATAATCATCAAAGATATGATTTACAGAGGAGATGTCAGCATCAAAAACACAAATGGGATGCAGATTTTCACCATGCGGGTTTGCGATTTGCCAAAAACATTTGCGGAAGACTAAACTAAACTGCTCACATTTTAAAATCAAAGGGCTTGGTAGCGCTGGAGAAGCTCCTATAGCTATCAATGAAAAGATGATAGGACCATTGACGTCCTCTTAAGAAATCTCAATCTCTCAACCTGGCTCTGCGTGTGTGTGTTAGACAGATGAGGTGTGCGCTCCAGCGTGTTGGGCGTCTCTGTGGGCGTCGATACTTTATAGAGCGCACAGCGTCGCCCGGTCAATAGAGTGGAAGTCCTACCCTGACTTGTTCCAAGTGTGGTCAATCGAGCGGTTGGTGACGCGGTTGACACACACTCAATCCCACACACACACACACACACACACACACACACACACACACACACACACACCCCTTCTCACCCTGATTTCACGCAGTATCTCCCCTCTCTGCCCTCATGTGACAGACAGCAGAGTTTGTGGGAGGTGGTGGAGAACGTGAGACAGCGTATGGTTAAAACAGAGCTGGATATGGGTGGTAAAGAGACATAGGAGACGTATAGATCCAGAGAGAGAGAGAGAGAGAGAGTTTGAATCGAACACAAGAGGCAGTGTGAGTTAGAGGGAGAACAGGGAAGAACGGGGAAGAAAAGGGAAATGGTTGGGAGAAGAAAAAAAAAAAAGAGAGCAACTGAGCGAGTAAAGGAGCGAGAAAAGAGAGAGCGCAAGGGAGGACGAGAGAGAAAGAAACACACAAAGAGAGAGAGGGAGAGCGGTGGTGGGAGGGGAGATATAAATGCTGAAATCAGTGCTGCCAGTCCGTGGCGTGACAATTGGTGCAGGGAGGGGGTGTGGGGGGGGCTTGTCAGGAAATCAATGTCGAGAGCTCGCAGACCCCGCAGATACGCACGCACGCACACGTGCGCGCTCTTGCCGGCGCACACACACTCGCAGCGCTTTTGAGAGGGGAGATGACGAGGTCCGGGGCTGCGCGCAACATGGGCTTAATGAGGCACAGCAGGGCCGCTATGCGCTCTGTATTCCACACACCTGCCTGCGCGCACACACACGCACGCACGCACACACGCACACGCGCACACGCACACACGCACACACGCTCATATAGAAATCTCTCTCGGGGCTCAATCTCATTGCTCACCGCCTCACAACACTTCCTTGCCCCCACCCCCCCACCCCCCATCCACTTTGCCGGAATCCGCCCTTCAAATGCACATTAACACGCGCGCACGCATCCGCGTACGCACAAACACTTCCCGTCCCCTCTTGCATCCACTTCAATCACTCTTAGATCATCCAGCCTCCGTTTTCCATCTCCTCTGGCGATTTGTTCATTCATAAACCATCACGCTGTGCCGTCACTCTGTGTGTGTGTGTGTGTGTGTGTGTGTGTGTGTGTGTGTGTGTGTGTGTGTGGGGGGGGGGGGGGGGTGGGAGGGGGGGGGGTGCTGCCTAATTGTGCATGCATGCAGCACCCCATACACGCCTGCCAAATCGCACACGTCTTATGTGGGCAGTTAATACGGGATAAGAGAACCCCTCCCCCTCCGTTGCTCTATAACCTATTAAGCGCAGGGTTTGCGTTTTTTCTTAGCCTGCGTGATCGGCCCCCGAAGCAGCAACAGACACGTCCTGCGCCCGCCTGGTCCCCCTGGACCCATGAGATGGTGTGCAGCTGACAAGGCGCTCCAGCAAACTGATTTTGCCCCCCCGCCTCCCCATCCCTTTCCCTGCGCCCCATAAAGCCGTCTCTTTCTGAGTTATAACACCATTATATCGTCTGGCTTATTGCTAATCAATGCAGGGAGACTCCCAGGGTGGAGTGTGTGTGTGTGTTGGTGGGGGGCGGGTTGCACCTCTATTTCCTCTGCCTTAGCCCCCTCACACAAGGAAGGGGTCTGCACCTAAAAATCAACTTGCAAGTTGCCGCTCACTCATTAAAGGTTTTTTTTTTTTTTTACCTCTCACAGAGCGTGTACATTATTTATTTTTTTCAGAATTTGTGTTTGTGTCAACCGCTCCACGCGAGGCATGGAAAATGAGAAAATATCCCTCACACACACACACACACTGCTGCGGAGAGCGCTCATGGGAGTTTGAGCGACAGAAACGCAGAGCCGCAGAGCGTGAAGATTAGTGCGCACGAACACGCGCACACTTAACGGCTGACACTCACTCCCTTTTCAATTAGAGCGTCGGCTGGAACAGAAAGGGGGAGGGAGGGGGGGGGGTGGGGGAGGAGGAGGAGGAGGAGGAGGAGGGGAGGCTGTCAATGCTCCGCGGGGAGACACATGCTCTGGCGGACCAAACATACGCGCACACGCGCACACACAGGGGAACGATCGCAACTAGAGACAAACACACAGCTATTGAAGAGCCAGGGACCCGTTTGTGCACACGAGGGAGGGTCACCTGACATTATTTTGTCAATTAACTGATTAGGCAGATGGTCAGACAACCAAACGGTAACTAAATTCATAATATATTAAACACGTTAGTCATTTAGAAGCCTATCACATCTTTTTCAGATTAAAAAATGTAAGGTTTTTTTTAGGGATAATTAATAGCAGCAGCGTTCTTTGCCACACTCACATCTCGTATCGGTTGGTGCTGATTTCTCTCACCAGGTTGAGGTAGAGGTTCAGAGTGATGAGGCAAACCCAGGCCAAGGCGCTCCAGTCTGCAGAGACATGCACACAGAAAAACAACAAGGTCAAAACACAACACAGCCCCCCCACGCCACAAAAAACACAACCACACACGTGTGTTGTGTTGTGCACCAACACACACTTGTGTGGTTACGAGCGTGTGCGCGTGCATGTTTCCCTCTTGATAAATGAAGGCCCATTTCGCAATAATACGAGGGAAACCTGTGGCTTAGGGTGATGGATGAGAGGGGGGAGCTCAGAGAGAGATAATGATGAACTGTGGAAAAGCGGAGGGAGATAAGCAGAGGTGGGGGCGAGAGGGAGGGGGGGGGGGGGGGGCGATCCGAGAGGGGAGGGTGAAGGAACTGAGGAGAATAGAAGAAATGAAGAAAAGGGAGAGGAAGGGGCGAAGTCAGCGGAGGGGAAAAAAATGAATATATTTCATCGAAGAGAACGCTTCCTTCCCTTTTTTTCTGCCTTCATATTTCAGGTCAGGTTACAAAGCCCCCCCCCCCCAACACACACACACACGCGCGCACGCACGCACCCACACACACACAGGAAACCAGCACAGTTTTCACACTAAGGCGACGGCCAGAGGAAGTGTGTGCTGCGGCTGAGAGAGGAGGAGGCCGTCTAATCAATAAATCACTGTCACCACGTGTATTACGTAACCTCCGCTTCCTCTTAGCTCCCGCTCGGCTTCACCGACCTGTCTCGGTGTCGGCCCCCCGCTCCCACCGCGCTCCGCTTCAAACACACTTCAGAACATTTTCCGTTTTATGGGTCGGAGCTAAAAGCGGAGCCGCGTGCTCCCGCTGGACTTGGCGCCTCGCTCAGCTGCTGTTTATGTGCGGCCGTTTGTCCTGAGCGGGAGGGATCCTCGGCTCCAGCCCCCGCAGCACTAACTCACTGCCCATTACCCTGCATTGTAGTGTGTGTGTGTGTGTGTGTGCGTGCGTGTGCGTGTGCCTCTGTGGCCGACAAAACAAGCCTGCTGGAGTGTTTGTATTAGCAGCCGATCCGCGTGCTAATCGACGCTAATAGAGCTGCATTTGCAACAAATGCCAGAAAATAGATGTGCACAGGAACCGGTTTCATTTTTCCAAGTGACAAGGAAATCTCCCCAACGACCCTAAATCGAGGACCTGCAGATGGGCCCAGCTAAGATGCTGGAGACCTGCACTGTCGTCACAGCAGATGGCGATGGGCCAATAAGTGCAGAGCGTGGTGCTCCACTCCCATTCTTGGTTTGGGTGTGTGGATTCTAAATGACACATTGACACCCTTGACAACAGTAGTGTATACAAATAAAAGCAAATATCCTCCCAGTTTTCTTTCTTTTTTGTGTGAGTGATGCCGAGTTGACTTATTGAGGAGATTAGGAAATGCGTTGACACATTTAAAAACATCCCTTGATCAAAAAGGATAGCCATACCATGAGAAAATATAAAGCCAACAGAAATAACTGCAGTGTTTCTAACCTTTTTGCCTTCCGGAAATAACAACCCACGTCGCATTTTAAATGAGCTCTAGGAGCCGGAGCAATCAGTTTCAATGCACATTTTGTTCTCAAGCCAAAATAGCAAAATGACATTACATGTGACATAGGAGCTCATATGAGTCATTTTAAAATATTTACTCCACCTCTATTGATGGAAGAGGCCCAGTGAGGAGTTCATAGGGTTTGTCTTACCAAAGTAAGTTAACCAGCAGGCCTGGAAGTCACACAGAGCTCCCTCTGGATGTGAGTCACCCTGGGGAAGGAAGGAAGGAAGGACAGCAGGGAAACGTTTTCATAGACGACAAACAGAAAAAACAGCCTCTGCCATGTGGGTGTTCAGTGAAACAAACTCGAGTAACTCACCATGACATATGCTACACTGTCGAAGAAGGCGGCTACAGTCAGGCTCAGAATCATCTTCTGTCGGGGTGAAAATGAGAGTAAGACGTGAAAAGGGCGTTCTCCGTCCAAACAGCCCTCTACGGAACCTGCCGCCACATTAATATTCACGTAGAGAGAAAGGACAAATTGTGGGTCAAATGACCACTGATGGGGGGGGGGGGGGGGGGCTGAAGAGAGCATTAAAGACCACTGACTGGCGGATAACCTTTGCGAGGGGACAGAGGGTTTATGTTGTGCGAGAGGAGCCGAGGAGGAAGGAGGAAGGAGGAAGGAGGAGGGCAGGGTTCTGGGAGGGGGGTGAAGCCACTCTGTGTAACCTGGTACAGAGGTAATAGGATCCATCAGAGCCCCACGTGCAACTGTCATTTGCTTCAGATTAGGAGGATAACGTGGAGCGCTGCCGAACCCGACGGACCGGCTGCACACTCACACAAACCTCCAGGAAATGACTTCACATCTCAGAGGAGTTATGATGGAATAAAACACGGCCGTGTAGAGGACAGAAACAAGCATCCAACTAATATTAATGGGTGCATCGTCAGACCTTGAGTATAACAAAACCCTCCTCGTTTGGAGCGGGGGAAAAGACAGCCGTCATTATCACAGAACCACTGACAGTCAATTAACTCCACTACCGATTCGTCTGTGCAATTTTAATTGGGTTCAATTATGCAGAGATTTGCCGTGGCTAATTGAACATATTTCCGGTGGCAATGAAGCAAACAGATATGGGGGGAGTGGGGGGGGGGCATACTGTACACATTGTGTTGCGGTTTTACCTGAGCCAGAGAGTGATACCTGCGAAGCAGCCAAATCACAAAGAGCATGAAAACGCTGTGGAGAGAGAGAGAGAGAGAGAGAGAGAGAACAAAGACAACAATCAGATGTTTACTGCTAACCGCTAGGAGAACAACTTCAACGGCACAAGTCATTAGTTGCTCTATCAAAGGCAAACTGTCCTAATGCATGTGAATACATCATAACAGCTCCTGCACGTAGACACCCACAAGCTCTGCTGTTTAGACCGAAACTTTTGAAACCTGCAGAAACCCTGACAAAGACCTGCTGGGCAGCATTTGAAGGCGTGGAGTCCCTGGCTCAAACCGCCACTGCTGAACGTTAACATGCAGTTCATTCAAGCGCCACTTGTAAAACCACTATCAACCAGCGCAACAGGGAAAACCTCCGATGCCTTCTTTGAATGGATAAATATGCAATTTGGATCCCGACATTCATTGGCCTTGTTCGGTTGTGTTGTTTGATTAAAGCGATAAGTCGTTCTAGTCTGTTGCCACGGGCCTGGCTGAGAGGAACTTGGAGATTAATCATTTAGTTTCATTACAAAGCGCGTTACAAATCTCGCACGTCTACAAATGTTCATGGGAAGTATACTGACTGAAATGAGTTTTCCTTCATTGGACACAACCTTCATAACCAAAGACAGACAAAGACTCAATAGACCGCTTTACAGAGGCGGTATTTACGACGGGCTTACTGTAACGTAATGTAGAACGGGTTTGCACAGGTTGAAGATGCCCTGTGGAGTTCTTGTAACAAACTAAAGATCAGTTAACAGCCAGTCCTCCAAGGTCTAACAAACGTGTCAACTTCACTTCCTTCCCCAATGTAACATTTGGGAAAAAGGATTTTTACGTATTTTCAATCCTCCATAAAAAAAAAATATTAAAACAAACAGTCACACAGTCATTAAAAAACAGCTCCTAGAGATTTTAAATCTCTACAGGGAACCTTAGATACATTCATCAGTGGCTCCATAAAGCTCTTAACAGTGAAACTATCTTTACTATAAATAAGAAGTATTCAAGATAAATAACAGAAGGAAATATTTACCATCCTACTAAGGAGAAGGTTCCTGTGGCTCGTTTTACTCTTAAAATCAGCACCTGCAAAAGAGAAGCAAGTCCTTACTACTGGGCAGTACATGGCTCACATCTACAAATAATAACAAAAACAACAATACACTAAGTGGACATATGCACTACTTACTATGTGCAATACTTTTGTTGGAGCAAAACATTGTGCAAACTTTCTCAGAAGTGCAACACGGACACAGGGCTGCCATTATTCTAACCATAGACTTAGAAAATGACTGTGATGACAACCCTGCAATTTGCTCCAGCATGCTTTTTTGTGTGCAAGCATGTGTGTACCTGAAAGACGTCTAATAAAATGTTGTTTATATGTGTAAAAAACAAGAGACCTACACTGTTGCACAAGGCAAAATGCAAAGTTGTAGCTGATGGGAGAGCTACTCGCAGAGAAAAACAACAAAGAAATGAGAGGACGGAGAACGGCCTCAGGGACAAAAGAGGGGCCCGGCAGAAGTCTGGCATGCAAAACAGAGCGAGACCTGTTGGGCACCACCACGGTAGAGAACGTGGACACAGCTACGTGTCGGATTTTATTTACTGTATGGACTTTGGTGGTGTCTATAATGACTTCTTTTTGATGTAACGTTAGATTTTTGGATCGATACAACTTTTTTCTTTTAATGTTTTATTACTGATTGAATTATAGTTGACTGATGGCTCCCATTACGCAACTATTGTTAAAAGACATATTGTCTTATTAATTGTGCCTGAGTGACCTTGTTTTTTGAAAACTTTATTATGCTATTTCTGCTATATGGATTTCCCTCTTTATGAAATGCAAGTCACATAAACATCTGTATGATGTTTTACTAGCACAAGTATACCTGAGATGCATTAAATCAAAGACAAACACCAAAACCTGAACAAGGAAAATTTAGTTTTTTCTCAAAAACTTACTTTAATGATGAATAGATTATCAAAATGTCACCGATACTTTTTTTAGTTTGACTAACTGGGATTAAAGCCCAACAAAGTACAAGTAGGCCTGTATAGTATAAATTGAGTAAATGCTGTACTGTAGCAGCACGGATGAGGCGCTGAAACAACTTAAAATCTGTTGTTTAATTAACTGACAAACATGGATGATGTAACGAACAGAACGGTGGGAAGAACAGATGAATTGTGAATGAGACAGGAGAATTATGGCGAATAAATGAAGGAACAATAACTTTGGGTGTTACCAAACTCGAAACGGTATAACTGGTTGGTTACTGTGGGCCGTCTTTATCTGGGTTAATTGCTTATATTATCAGTGACTGCTCGTAGTTGAAAGAGAGATGTGAGTTCAAGGGAAGATAGCATTGGTGCAGCATTCTGGGGCCAAGAGAGTGCAGGAGGACCTGCTGCCTAAAGCTGTTGACACAAGACAACTTTACCTTCTCCTTCTCATATTAAGACAAATGCACCACAGACAGAAACCTGCCCTTGTTTTGTGAAGACAGGTTAATTGTCATCTCTTGTACAAATCCGCCCCCCCCGGTGGTATTCTCAATGCTATGACCTGGTGTGATTTCAATGGAATCAAAGATTGGATCTGCAAGTTATGAAGGTCATGAGTTATTTTTGTTCTTGATACTCTGCCAGAGACTTGTTTATTCAAACCCTGGGAATTTTCTAATCTATGTTTGGTGTTGTTATTTTCAACACTTTACAACAATGCTAATAAACCACTACATTATATTAATTTGACTGATGTTCTAGTCCATTGCCACTGACTATATGTGCATTAAATAGCAATAGCAAACTATGATACAAGTCCTTCTTCCCAAAATAGTACATACTAGAAAAAATAGTAGGTATAGCAGTATTATGAGAACAGTAGATTGAAACAGAAAGTAAAGGTTCTCAATGGAGCCGGACCATTTCTTGTATTATGACGTCACTGGGTGCTTAACATTAGCATTAACATTTAAGCAATACTTAAATGTTAATGTTAATATTGGCAGGGAAAACAGTAGCTGCTTTAAATACTGCTACAACAATGGATTTAGTTCAACTTTGTTTGATATACAAAGCAGTACGTTTCTCTAAATAATATGATTAAGTCTACTGACTGTAGTAGAGTAAAATGTGCATTACCCTCAGACATGTATTTAAACAAATGAATAAAATAACACACAGCAAAATGTATGAAGGTAAGTAAAGTAAAAGCAAGTCAGTGAAGGACACGAATACCTGTATTTAGTTATATTCTACCACGGGTGGTGGGTCTTAACTTTGTTGTGCTGCTGAACTGAAGAAACAGGCTCATGGTATAACTTAAAGATAAGACACTCTTCTTGCCTCTATTCATATATTCCGCAGCATGTCTCATATGTAAAACAACGTCGTTCACTTCCGTCTAAAGCCTGACAGCTGGTTATGCTCAGCTAGGTTAGCTTCAGTAGCTTAGCAGACTCAACAAGGTAACGTTAGCTCACGATAGCAGGTGAGCCTGTTAAGCTAACGGTTGCGCTGCAGCATTGATATTCAGCAGGACAATTAATGAAGCTAACGTTGGGTGACGTTAGTGACACAGCTCAGTTGTAACCTTAAAGCGTACCCTTAAAACGCATCGAACAGTCGGTCAATTAATCGGTTTGAATACAAAATGACCAAACTATTAGTGAGCTAACAGCGACGCGCTATGTTGCAAACTAACGTTAGTTAGCTTAAAACAAGAGCTGATAGTGAGTTTACAAGTATAACAGCTACTTACGCATTGATAGTCTTCTGAAACTGTGTTAAAAAATACGCAGCGTGAATCGTTATTCGTTGACGTTGGGTTCTGACTTTCCATTTTGAGATAAATATGTTTTGGGTGTTTTAGCATCAATTTGTTTTTATTTTTGAAGTAGCTTTATCTTGTACTTCCTTTTTCTACGGGGCGGCCAGAGGGACAAAAAGCACCGCACGCCATTCTGTCAAGTGTCGTTGAAGGGGCAAGATGTTTGTCACGATTTGGACTGAAACTCTGCTTGTATTCGTTTTATGTCGGAATGAATGTGTTTTACTTCACTGCAACGACAGTGAAAATAGAATACATGGTTGGGAAACGCCTTACCAAAGGCTTTTTGTAGGGTGTTTAGATGGAGTTTTCGGGAGATTTTCTAATCTTTCCGCAGTGAAAGTAAATACCCTTACTTGTTTTTGAGCGACTTCTATTTTGCTTGAGTATTTCCATTTTCTGCTGCTTTATCTTTTCTACTCCACTACATGGGTGGTATTTTACATTTTACTCCAATCCATCTATCTGATGACTTACTTTGTAGAAAGAATATTTTACACCAGAGACTATAAAATAATTCCCTATACTTATATTGAAATGTGCATTCATGGTCGTTACTTTGGAATATGTCTCTTAGGTGGTACTTTTTAAGTTCTGTGTCATCCTTGGTAGATCAGCATTGTTTTGAGATTGATAGTATGGTTAGAGGTGATAGCCTCAGGCATTCACCTCAAGGTGAGGTTATCTCAGTGGATTTATTTTTAAACCAGTGACCCTAATGCAAAGGAGGCATTTCCTAAATGTTGACATTTTTTGTAATTAATAAAATCATTTTCAAGGTTTGAACAGGTTTGGGTGTTGCTCCCATACGACTATATCTGGATACCTGCAGAAAATGGTATTTAAATGAAATAATTTTCTTTTGCAGTTATTTTAAGTATTGAAGGAATTAAGGAAATCCAACATGTGTAATAGATTGAAAACCTCTATTTGAAAAGGAAGGCGCTGTTGTGAAATTGTACCTGATGCCATTTTTCCATATAGCTCCATACAGTATATTGAAAATCTACTATTCTGTTATAAGTGTCCACTATGGCATGTACATTGAGATCTATTAAAGCAACTTTCCTATTACATTTTTTTATAAATTTTTTACCCAGTCAAACACAACTGCAAGTGAACAACAATCCAACGTAGTTGCATGGTTTCCTTATTTGGTGCTTGTGTGTGTGTGTGTGTGTGTGTGTGTGTGCGCGTGTGTGTGTGTGTGTGTGTGTGTGTGTGTGTGTGTGTGTGTGTGTGTGTGTGTGTGTGTGTGTGTGTGTGCGCGTTTGGGGTAGGGGGGGGGCAATATGTGACACCATTTTTTATTTTAATAGTGTTGAGTGTGGAAATTGTCTTTTTAAAGCACAGATTATAGCTTTTTGTAACAGATTTAGTTGAATTTGTTTTCATTTAACAGTGTTGTGGTTGGACCTTTAACTGCTGCCCAAAATCCATTCACCAAATAACTCTCCCTATACTGAATTTGTTTTTTTCTAAGTTAAAGGGAGGGAAGTGGAAAATATTTCCGTTTTGACTGCATTGTTATGTTTATCATGTGTTTCATGCCTTTTTAACATTGCTTTTACTTGATAAGTCCGGCATAATTATATATTTCACAATATAGAAGATAGATGTAAAAAACACATTTGTCATGGCCTCTTTGAAAGTTTTGGTTGGGTGAATTTCACATGAAAAACATGAGGGAAATGATGAAAGTTCATATAAAAGTTTATTTCTTGAGAAACAAATACCATCAGTACAAATGGAGTGTAAAGAATGCTTACAAAAGCGTTTGCTTATTTCGACAGATGGAAGCGTCCAGACAAATGCACAATAATAGCAAAAAAACAACAACAACATCAAAAGCATCTTGTTGGAAACCTCTCATTCTGCTCCACCTAGAAGCATCATTCTGGTTCAGTGGCCATGTAGGGCATCAGGAGATCACAGGCAGTGAGCATCTGCCTCCCTCCATGCAAGCCGAGTATGACACAGACTGGTCTGAACCGAAGGGCACCGATCACACACACACGGGCCCACCTAAGTCTGAACGCACTGACGTCATCGGCGACACAATCAAGGACGCGGAGTCTTTCGTCAGTATCCCCCTCTCCGAGGGGCGGTTCAGGCCGCGGGCCGTGCGAGGTTCATGCGGTGCTCCTTTTGGTTCTAAAATTAAACAGCGCGAGGTAATAAATAATTCATTAAATAACAGGTTTTAAATATGTTTCATTTGTGTTTCACGGGGAATGCGCGATGCGTACAAAACTTTGGAGTGCAAAACAGAGTTGGGTGTCAAGTGCACAAAACGCATTCCGTCGGGATCGACACATCCGCAGTCAATAATACCGCATAGTAGCCTATAGGGAGAGATATATGCTGCCCCCTTTTTTCTCTACCATTCAAGTGTTTGTCCACAAATTCCATCAGCAGTAGTAACAGCAGCAGTAAAAATAAAAAGGACCATTAAGAGAAGTCTAATAGAAAACAACCGAAGGCTCCGATCGGTTCCTCCGCGCTACTGGCCCCATCCTCCGATCCCCACCTCCTCCTTGTAGCGCTTGGTGAGGAAGTTGGCCTGCACGGTGAGCTTGGAGAGCACCCCTTGCAGCCCGGTCAGGTGGTACTGGACCTGCTTCTGCAAATCCTCGTCGTCCTCCTCCTCGTCTTCGTCCTCCTCTGACGACAGCGACGCGGTGGAGGCGGTCGACGTGCAGGAGTTCTTGCGGCTGATCTTCATGCTCTCCTGGCTCCTCTCGTCATCCGCCGCGCACCGCACACCCAGCTCGATGTCCGTGCGGATGGACTTGAGCAGCTGGTAGTAGCTGTACATGTCCCCCTCGTCTATGTCCGACTTCGCGGAGCTCATCTCTAGGTCCTCCTCCAGCGGGACGTCCCGCAGCATGCTGGGCAGCATGACGGTCTGGTCCATGTTGTTGACCGCGCCGATGAAGCGGTTCATGGCGTTGAAGAGGGAGTTCTTCTGAGTGTTGGATTCCTCCAGCTGCATCATCATGTTGAGGAGAGTTTAGGTTGTTGTTTCTCTCTGGAAATGAAAGCGATCCGAGTGGCTTGTTTCGCCTCCGTGGGTGCCCCGCTTTAATCCCGGGTTGATCGGCTTACAGAGGAGCGTCTGCCCAGCGGTGATGCTGCAGCAGGGATTGGCTCTCTTGTAAAGTAGTCGAGCCCCTGATGAGTGCTGGAGTTCTCGTCGTAGTTTCTGGTTTGCTGCACGGAACGGTGCGTATTTATAAAGGTTTTTGGGCTTTGGTGAAGGCGGTCCCAGAAACCTGTTTGTCAAGTTCTGCCATTGCCGTCGAAACCAGACCCGAAGAGCTGAGATTAGCACGACACAGCGCGGGGGGTTAGCACCTTTCCTACGGGAGTGGCTTCATGGGGACAGCAAGGTAGCACACAGTGGAGATCCGAACTAGATCTAAAAATGCCTTATTGCGCGTAATTATGTAGAACGGAACACACATTAGTGGCCCGTGAGTCTGTGCAAAGATCTGTCTTCCGCTTAAAACGCCACGATTATTACATCATCACATCCCACATTCCGATGACATGCCATGGGTGAGGCCCCGACATGAATATTCATTATCCAGGCCATCGGCCCACTGCTTCCGGAATACAGAGCAGCCAATCAGATAACGATTTCATCTGAGGCGGGGCAAGACGCTGTTGGCCCATCGATGAAGCCTCATCCCGACTTCTAGGAAACATCCAGAAAGAGTGTTCGCTCACTGACTAATGCTCCCTGTGTCGCCAGTCGAACATAGTATTTTTTGATTGAAAGTACTTAATTTACTAAATTAATGTTAATGTACTACGTTACATGTAAAGCCCGTAAAAGTATTTCCGTGAAAATATACATTAAGCTCAAAAAGCACAAGTATAGTCCATCTCCAGACAAAATAGCCCCTGGTATGGTTTAGTGCTATAACTGGTGTTATTGAGATGATTTGCGGGGTAAAAAGGAAAAAATTGTACATTTGTACCTGAAAACCTATAGTAAAAGTTAGACATGTCTTAGATTTCGACATGTGTCCTTATATGGAATTGGTCTTCATGACAAACACGTGACATCCTTACCTGAACCTCCCAGACTGTTCTAGCAGTTCTGGTATTCGACTTTAAGCACTCACTCATTACACCCAAATTTGTCATGACTATTCGTCAAAACTCTCATTGTGTGTATACATAAAGTAAAACCACCAGTGGACAACCAATATTTCTGCCATGCTGGAGGTGTGTTTGTAGATTTTACTTCCCAGAGACCCAAACAGTATCACATTTACCGGGAATGTTGCCACAAACATCTGGTTCATGAAACTTCAAATTCTGTGGTCTCAATCCGCACGACGCCACTGTATTTGGTGATTATTAGTGTCAGAAAAGAAAATGCTATATGCTTTATAGCTTAATGTAGCTGAATTTGGTCTTTTGCCACCACTGGCCAACCCTAACCCCAGCTTGGGTTATTCCCTTTATCTGTTTGAGTAATTGTTCTCTGAACTCCTCTCATCAGTCACAATACAAAAGCTAAAAAGAATACAGGATGTCCAAAGTGAAATAACCACAGCCTCATCAATGGCACGCCCCGTAAAATGATACCCTTGTTGCCATGGTCTAATTAGGACACAATTACTGTCATCTAATGTGGAATGTAAATGTCATTTAAAAAAAAAAAAGTTCACACTTTATTGCGTCTATCTACACTAGCAGTCCTTGCAGAGATATTACAGGCCTGCTCATCTCCCCTCAGGGTAACTCCAGTCTCACCCAATTACAGTGCAGACAAGCTTTTCAGATTACACCTCAAAACAAACTGTTGCACCAGCCAGTTTGCAGGTGTACGGACAGCTGATTCCCCCCCTTCCCCCACCCACACACACACACACACTCAGACTCACATTATGAATAGTTGTTGTGGGGGAGATTCCCACACAGCCCATGCAACAGAAATAGCTCGGTAACAGTATGCACTTGTGGGAGTGCTCTGTCTGAAACCTGAGCGTTGGTAAACACCTCTGAAACTACAGAGCAACGTGTTTTTTACTGTGTAGCCCAAAAAAGAAAGACACCTGTCTGGAAAACATGTCTGACTGATTCTGTGAATGGATGTTCACAATAGTTGTACAGAACATTAAGGGACTGGCACACAGGAATGATGGAAATGAGGGAGGGGACGGTGATCCGGCTGAAACTCCAAGCCCAGTCCCCGAGCTATATGAGTTACAGGTTGTTCTAGATTGTTCTGGTCACAGTTAACAAGTCAGCTATGGGAAGAATGCGAATAGAAAAACCTGCTTGTTGAGTTCCTGCCCCTCTCTCTCTGTCCCATCCTACTTCCGTCTCCTCTTCTTTATTCTACGTTGAGACGACGACTCCCTGCTTTAAAGCCAGTGGTGGAGCAAGTATTCATAGAATCTCCTCAAGTAAAAGTATAAACGTCAGTCAAGTCTGTGCCTTACAAGTAAAATTATATAAGTATAAGTATACTGAAGATATGTCAAAGATACTAATGGATCAAAATGTAAACAGGATTGTAGTCCTGTTACTTTAACTTATATCAGATAGTGTTGATTAAAGTATTCTTTTGTAGTATTCTTTCAAATTAATGTAGTCAAAAAGTGGCATGGAAGTATAGATTCAAAAATAATTACATGAATGGAGTAGAAGTACCATGTAATGTAAAATACGGCCGACAATGTTTGAGCACCAAGCATCACTGATATAAACACAGTGTCCTACCCCTCTGGTTCTGATGGAGGCCTGAGCTCGGCCCATTCAGGTAAATCCTCAATAACTCTTTATATAGCAAAATGTGTACAGGTTTTGATCCTCTGCAACGCTAACTGCTGTCAAAGAAAAGTTGTGCAAAGTCTGACATGTCAAGCAGTAGAAGTAAAGCTAAAAAGAAAAGATAAGTTCCTGAGTAAACTCCTTTTTTTTTGTAATTTCCCATCCCACATCTCCAAAATATAAATAAACCGACCCCAGATCCAGTTAGAGAGAGAAAAAGAACCGGGTCAGCTGATCAGATAGGAGCAGGGGCAGCTCTTTTCTTTCTCAACGGGGCTGTCAATCAAAGCCCCCACCTCACAGACTCCCTCTATTCTCCAACGTGAAAGGCCTTTTCACTTGGGGAGAGGGTCGGTAGGTGGGGGTAACATTTTGTTTGCCAGCGACAATGCTCACCCTGGACCACTGGAAGGATTTCTCTCTTTTTTTTCCCTCTCCTGATTGTGTGTCGCTGAGCATCCACCGATTACGGAGGGTGTCATCATCATCATCCCAGAAGGCTTCAAAGGGAGAGGGGAGGAAGTGGAGGTGGGGTGGAGAGGTGTGTGTGTGGGGGGGGAGTGGGAGGGGGGGTGCTGCGCTGTGGGATCAGGCAGCCTGAGTGGGAACTTGAGTACTTGTCATCACGTCTGCGTGTTCCCTGAAACGTGTGAGGCATGGGTGTCTGAGTTCAGCGGGGAAGCTGGAGGCAAAAGCAGCCGCAGCAATTAGGACGACAACAAGCACAGCAGCTGTGATCAGAGACAGACGGGCCGAGGGGGGAGGGGGGGGGGGGCTGCTCGGTCATAATGCTATAGGGAGGTTATCGCTGGATGGGGAGGGACAGGCTCCGTTTGGAACAGGCAAAAAAAAAATCTTAAGTGCTCAATCTGCATTATTTTAATGAAATCGTGGAATCATATTAGTAAAGACATTTTTTCTGTCATCTTGAGTCACTAAAACGGTCGATTCTTCTGATGAACGGCAACAAATCAGCATCATGCCCACTGGAATCACGCTGGAATGGTCCGGGCCTTTTCTATAATTATTCATTTTATTCTGTGAGTTCGGGACATTTCAAACATCTGCTGAGGAGTTTAGATAAGTAAGCTATTTTCAAATGGCTAATTACTTTTTCAATTGGAACACGAAAGCAGTTTTTATTTTACCAATCTGAGTTGAGGGGCTCTCTTGAACTTTGAGGTTTGCTACATACTAAAAACTCTTCAACCAGCTCATTACACCTTGTGGATGCAGCAGCTCCAAGACAGGCCGCTTCCTGTGGGCTATACTGCTCGAATCTCTAATAAAACTGGAAGCCAGGGGTTCCCAATAGGTCGATCGAGCAGTACCAGTAGATCGCGTCCCATCTATACAAAACATGACGTCACGTCACGCATGACCGCGGGAGATGACTGAAACTAATGCTAATGCTAATGCTAAGTGTCGATCCTTGCTAAATGACGCATTTCATTTTATTCCAAAGCAAACCCAGGCTGACTCCAGCAAACAAGAATGTGCGGCATGCTTCTGACAGATGAGAGGCTCGTTGTTTTTATTCAGTAGTTTTTTTGTATTTGTACTTTTAGATTTTTGAGCACAAGTATTTTACGGTACTTCATTCTTGTGGAATCAAAATATGTGATATTGTGTTAAGCAAAATACCTCAAACATCACAAATGCACATAACTGAATATAACTTGTCCTCTAGGCAACAATGTGGCCACAAGAAGCGTTTTAACGTTAGTTCCTTGTGTTAAAAACCACGGACACGACGCCGAAATACTGCACACGTTGAGTATTTTTATAATTAAAAACGTGGTGATGGCAACCAGCCCTCCCTCACACGCACGCTAAACGTGAACGTGTCCGCGCGCTCTTGAGTCCCCGCTCACACAGTGCGTGTGTGAGCCCGTGTGAGTAATAGCGCTTCTCCGGTGGATGCCTCCCTCTAGTTTACAGCTCATTAATAAGGGCATTCAGGAGTGAGTGGGGGGGGGGGGGGGGGGTGGAGGGAAGGGGGGGGGGGGGGGGGGGGGGGTGAGCGGAAGCCAGCGGCACGCACGCTCCATTAGCGGACCCACTGCCGCGCCGCTCTGCCGGTGATTTGCGTAACAAGATCGAAAAGGGGATGGCGATCTCCCCGGGACACGGCCTCTCTTTGCCCGTGTGGCCACCGCTTTCCCCCGGACAGCGGCGCAGGAGTACCAGCGTGTGTGCGTCTGTGCCTGTGGGATGTGTGATGTGCGTGTGTGTGCGCGTCTGTGTCATCTGTGATGTGCGTGTGTGTGCGGCTGTGTGATGTGCGTGTGTGTGCGTCTGTGTGATGTGCGTGTGTGTGCGTCTGTGTGATGTGCGTGTGTGTGCGGCTTTGTCTGTGTGATGTGTGCGTCTGAGTGTGTGATGTGCGTGTGTGTGCGTCTGTGTGTGTGTGTGTGTGTGAAGTGTGTGCGTGTGTGTATGTGCGTGTGTGTGTGTGATGTGTGTGTGCGTGTGATGTGTGTGCGTCTGTGTGTGTGTATTGGCGTGTGATGTGTGTGCGTGTGTGTCTGTGTTAATGTGCGTGTGATGTGTGTGCGTGTGTGTCTGTGTTAATGTGCGTGTGATGTGTGTGCGTCTGTGTGTGTGTATGTGCGTGTCATGTGTGTGCGTCTGTGTGTGCGTGTGTGCGGGGCTCGGTGATCCATTTCCACACACACGCGGCGTTGTCTCCCCCGCTGTCTTCCGTCTCTCCCTCACCCCCTCACCCCCCTTCTAATCCCCTCGCCGGAGGTCCGTTTTCCTCTGATACCAAAGCGCCGCCAGGTGGACGAGGATGGCAGCCTGCTCAGTGACGTCACCGAGTGAACCAGCGTTCCGAGGATGTTCTTTACAAAACCAATGGCAGTGTTTAAACATACTAATTGTAATTGTATCGTAAGGCCTGTATTATAATAAGAAAACGAAACCACCATAAACATTGTAAAATAATAAAAAACATAAACCTATGTGTAAGAAATGAAGTTAAAACAGAGAGGACAAAGAGGAGTGTGTCACTCTTCTGACTCGTGTGCAAAGTTAATTTATTCAAGCATCCGTCAAAGGTGTGAGTGTCCAATTGTTGGTATTTGTCTTTTATTTGAGCAGAAAGTATAAGCTTAATGGTCATGCCTTCACACAAGCTGCAGCGACGCACAACCCGAAGCTCTTTCATCACTTACTCTGGGCAGAGATGACTATTTGTTCACAGGTTTTTGGGGAATTTGAGAATTTACATAATTTATCCCAGTATCCTTTGTTGGTTGTGTTTCTGTTGACTTTGTGAACGCTCTCCTCTCACAAGTGTGTGGAGGATGTTAACTCCTCATCGTCTGGATTACTGAGGGAATCTTCAGAAACAACACTGGTTTGACTGGGGAATCTATTTGGCTCAGTTTGGCAAATTATCCGTCTTTGTCTAACACAGACGAGTTGATATTGTCTGTGTACTTTGATTTTTATTTGGAAATAAGTATAATTCTAGTTCTATTTCAGGCAGGGATCAATGTATTTGTGTTGTCCCCATTGAGCAGAGGGACATGGCTGCATACAGAGGCTTCACACTACGTGCTGCTCTGCTACCTGCAACTCATATCCCACATTTTGGTTGTTTAATGATCAATAACTGGTAACCCCCCCCCCCCCGCCCCGCCAACCACACACACACATTTAGCCTAATCTTCAGACAGCTTAACCTTGATCCTGACCTCTTCTAGCACTAACCCCGGAGCTGTAAATATAGCTTGTGCTCGTAATGTGTGTGTAAAGTCAGTGGCGTATATAGTTCATAACCTGACTGATACATCGTTTATTGGTTACAGGTTCATAGTTTAACCAGAGTTTCACCTTCAGAAGAATTCGAAAAACACTTGAAGGGACGTGATAAATGTACATTTAACACCTTGTTTGACTCAACATTTGAAAAAACACATCCGTCTCCATCGTAGTAAAAAATGCCAGACACATTTGTTATTCTGTATATTTATTGATAATAAGACCACTGATGGTGACTTAGTCAATAGCAGACAACATGGTGCAATTCCTTCCCAGTGTCTGGTGACCCCATGTGTAAGCAGGATGGTATTACAGTTTAGTATTTACAGGACAATATCAGTTGGGATAAGGAGTGTCGAAAAACATACATTCACTTAAATAGATTCACAGTTTTAAAAGCGATGAGTCCTGAAAAGCCACAACCAAATACTGACCAAAGATGAAGATCCATGAAATCTAGACGCTCTCTCTCTCTCTTTTTCTTTCACACACACACACACAGAAGGAAAATGTTAAGGTGACAGTCAAATAAAAAATCTGAAACATACTGAAACAGCGATAGAAAATGACCTGTAATCATAGTACAAACTAAACGATAATTCATATACAGCTAGAATTGAAACATCTACAGGCTGCACGTTACCTTCAACAAAAACATTGGCCACAATTATTTTTCCGGTGCGAGTTTTTCCTACGAACTAATCCACCAAATACGGACTAACGGCACGGCGTGCGGAATGAAAACTGTGACACAACATTTAGACCGATTAGCATATTAGGATGACAAACGTCACGTCATATAAATTACATTTAGCATAAATATCTACAGGTGATGATGAGGATGATGATGATGATGGTGAGAGGATGCACTGCATGGGATACTGTAAATTCTAGAAGGACACTGCTGGAGTCCTGCGTACCTCTAATGCCATCGACGTCCTGCACTGTAGCACACAGCTGCCGTAATATTCCAGCGGGAGAAAACTACTGATATGAGCCTAAGACACACATATTCAAACCTTTAAAGCACAGAACCCTCTTGCGAAAAACAACAAGAAGATTCTAGGTTTAAGCTAATTCTTGAAACATTGGAATTGAGCCAGTCGCCTTGAGGCGGGACAAGCAGTGAAATACCGCTGAGGTGTCAGGGCTTGTTGGATTGTGGAGCTGCACATTGTGCGCACAGATCGGCCAGGTGTGCGGAGGTGTGAACGTTGGCAGGACTTCGCCCCCCCCCCCCCCTCAATCTCTCCCCGGCATTAATCGCGCAGAAGAATCCGTCCCATCTCATCTGACAGTCGCGTGGAACGCTATGAAGGCCTCCACTAATCGGCATGATTCTCTGCATTGTTTGAAGCGCACAAATCTCTCAGATAATCAAGTGTTGGGTTTTTTGTGGTGAAATCAACCCATTCAACGAAGAGCCGTTCTGCCTTGTGGGCCGATAACAAGTGATCTCGACAGATGGATCGGCAGAAGCGGCCTTTGGGGAGGTGCAGCATCCTGGGAGCTTTTGCAGCGTATTATCTTTGGGGCGTTTTTTTTTATTTCCCCTCCTCTGTGGCCGTTAAAGATGCTCCACAAAATGGACTGGCAGACAGTCATGAGGCAGGAGTTGATGGCACAACTGTCTTTGAACTTATCGCCGTAGAGTGGGACAGGCGAGCTTCCCATTTGGACTCTTTGGTCTTGTTTATTTATCCCAGGCTAAAGGTACTGAATTACAATCTTAACACACAATTTACGTCATAATCTGCTTTTGGGTTGGATTATCAGGCCAACAAAAATATCATGCCTCCTCTACAGGTAAAAAATACGCAAGTCAGCTTTTTAAAATTTCATATAAACCTAAAATATCCTCCTTAGTGCACACAATGAGCTGAGAAAATGTCACGACCATAGGAACACACGATGCCGAGCAATAGCTAAGTCGAATGCAGAAATGAAAACTATTAAAGTGTTTCTTTCAGGCCTCAGTAATGCCATTCTGCACAAACGTGATGCCGCTCGGCGGAGCGCGCTGCAGAGAGCCGAGCTCCGCCCAGCTCCACCCATCTGAGAGCAACGCGCCGGTGAGCGCAGGCCGCACGGATCCGCTAATGAGCGACCTCTACATCAATGGATGTGTGCTATAGAGCGCTTTGATGCAACAGCGGTGAGTCGAGGAATGGTGCTTTACAGTAAGATACACAAAGATATTACATTAAGACTACAGGCGGAGAGGGAGGTGGAGTCCAAGGGAGACGCGTGGTAGTGTTGTTGTGAGTTTACTCTCTTCTTCTCTGCACCTCCCTGAATACACAAGAGCACAAAGATAGAGTTCTGTAGGAATCAAAGCAGTGTTCTTTGCCCTTCACCTTACTTCTAACAGCTCGAAAAGTGTTGGGGGTAAAAATGTTAGCAAAACAGCCTGTTTACACATCTCGTAACACTAATCACCAATCAATTAATGTATATATTTGAGTCCTGTTTCTGGGCTCACAACAAATCGAAGGCCAATGTGGACTTTTCTTTTCGCTCTTATTTGGTCCCAACCGGCTGCAGAGAGAAATGCTGGGCCGCGGAGCTGCTAAGTGCTAAAATGCCGGTTAAATGCTGCCGCTGTAGTTCGAAACGATGCAGTTTGATTGATTTGGAAATTAACGGACTGAAAAGTCTGGCTGGAGAGTTGCCAAGTCGGCAAAACACTGACGCCCCCCCCCACCCCCACCCCCTCCACCCCTTCAGGCCTCTCTCCAAAGCCACTCCCCCACAACGATGATTACGAGCGTAAGCGCCCCGACTGCTGTTGGTGCTCGTGTGTGTGTGCAGCTTGTGGAAGGCGGTGAGGCGCCGACGTCCAGGGACGTTTGTCACAGTCCTCGCAGCCTCGCACGGATACCAGACACACACTTGTGTTTCTTCTCGCCAGAGCATTTGATGTAATGATTTCAGGATGTAAAAATAATTTCATCACAACTAAAGGTTATGTTGAAGATTTAAGTTGTGGCTGTAAAACTAAAACTCCGTGCTGGAGCGAAGTATAAATAAAGTTCTGACACCACGAGTCACCTTCCACGGCATTCCTCGTAAACCTATTCCTCGTTAAAATGAAATATTACCCGCAGCAGCTTTAACTCTAAATGTGTGTGCGCATCTTTACCTGCCGCGACACATCAGCTAAACCATCTCGTACTGATTGGCTGTGATGATCCTGGACAGACAGCAGGCCAGCAGCATCCCAATCAGCTGAAAGACAGACAGACAGAAATCCCATTTGGATTGCCATCTTCTCAAAATCAGGACGCAATCTCCTGTGAAACTTTTCCATTGCTGTTATAAGAACTTTTGTGCTACCAGTGTCTCCTTCCTGCTTGCTTTGTTTTGTGCTTGTTTAGACAAAGAAAAAGACATGTGATGAGAATCTATTGGCTTCTATTCTCTGGCGATAACATTTAGATTGAGGTGATTACATTCTTTCGCACAAGGTCATTCTTTGCAGCTAAATAGAGTTCAGCCTTCCTTCCTCACACCTGTTGTTTCCCTACATGTCCAAAGGTCTCCCCCCCCCCCTGGCATCACAAAAGGGGATTATCTTCTAATGATGATCATTTAATAATATTAATCCTTTGATGGTGTTTTTCTTTGCACACCACCACCACTTACCTGTGAGAAGGCGATCCCAAACGTCACTCCTGCAATAATGGCCATGTTGGTCTCCATGAACGAAGTGACCAGCTCGTAGCAGCCCTGAAACACAAGGGGGCGGGTTAGTCCGCAGAGGGGAGGGGGGGCAGGGCCAGGGGCACTAGTTAGTGTCCGCAGGAGGGAGGGCTGACCTGGTGGTAGACCTTGCTCGGGGCGAGAGTGGTGTTGCGGAGGTCGTCTGGGTTGCAGTCGGAGGAGTTAAAGCAGCAGCTGGCAGGAATGCCGTTGGACGGGTAATACACACTGCCGAACCAACTGGTGTAGTTATACACTCCACAGCAGCGCAGCTACAAATAGACGTCAGGAGGAGAAAAATGCTCACGTGAAGACCAACACATATCTCTGAATGGTTTACCACTGACACTCGGCCCCACTGCTTCTTATTCAAGGCATCCACACAAATACAGGTTTTTTTTAATGTAAAAATAAAGGAAAAATAATTTCATAGAATGACTGCACCCAGCAAGCGTTATTCAAATAGGAGTAAACAGTAATTATTTACTTATAATGTACAATAAAGAGCGCATTCATTGGGGACTGTCTTCGGCTGTGGATTGATTTTATGTTTGGGGACTCGTTTTCTATTTATTGATAACTCAAAATAAAGCACATGACACAGACAAACAAGCTATTTAAAGCTTTGGCTCCACAGCGTGAATTCCTTCCCATTTTAGTTTCCCCCTGACTCACCCTGTGCTGCAGGTTATCCACGGCGCGGCTCGCCTCGTCCTCGGCGTTGTAGTTCAGCACGGCGTCGGTGTACGTCCTGTGAAAGGTCCCCTTTATCTGCGGCACACACACACACACACACACACACACACACACAAACACACACACACACACGGTCAGCATGCATGCACTCAGGCACCAGACATGTTTTCACGTGGCGAGCTGAATTTGCTGACCTCATGGCGAAACACGAATCCAGAGATCCCGGCCACCAGCTCGGCGAGGAAGACGAGTGACAGGAACATGGCATACTGCCGAGGGAGAAGAAGGAGATGTGCATAGTTTGCATAAAAAACACTAATTTGCCCGAGTGTGCACACGCTCACACACTCACACACCATTAACAGAACAAAGCCCCCCGCAGCGTGTATTCGATTTCTGATCCCTCTTTTCTGGATAGAGGTCAGTCATTATTCCCTTTATCATGTGACCTGAGGGCTAATTAACCAGTATCTCTCCCCCTGCAACCCCCGCCCTCCCCAAAGTGCATCTCACCAGCTTCAGCATCCATGGGCTTCCTCTGCAGGTGGCGAAGCATCCGAACAGGCCAAACACGATGATGATGGTCCCGGTGCCGATGAGGACGTACGGGGCGTTGGTCGAGTTGTCTGCGATCAGAGAGATGTACGGGCCGAGCATCAACTTCCCCCATACTCCCACCGCCAGCAAGATGGCTCCTGTTATCTGGAGGGCGGTGAGGGGGGGGGGGGGGGGTGTGGACAGATGGATATAACAAGAGAGAGAGAGAGAGAGCAGTCAACAGAATGAAAGCAGGGACGGGCTTTTATCTCGGCACTTTCGGCACGATTACAATGGCTGTGTTTTAGCAGCCGTGGCGAGGGGGAGGGCGGCGGGGGGGGGGGAGGGAGAGAGAGAGAGAGAGAGAGAGAGAGAGAGAGAGGATCAAGGCGGAACAAAAAAGAAGCCGAGCAATTAGAGCGAGAAGGAGGGGGGACGGCGAACAGACGACACAAATTGATCTGCCGCTCGGAGAAGGCGATCACCTGCTCCGCGGGTACCGCCTGCTCGCGCACACACGGAGGGGGGGGGGGGGGGGGGGGTAGGGGGGGGGAAGAAAGGGGACATATCAAAGAGGCTCTTTGATCCAAGGCGAGACGCTTCCTCCTGTTGCGTCCATCTTAGCATTTCAAATGAGGGGCTGCGGGATGAAAGAGGGCGTTGTGTCTCAGCTGGCTACTCTCACTGGCGTTGGGAGGCGAGCAGGGCGTGGAGCGGCTGCCTGATGATCAGACTCTGCGGAGGGGGGCCAACCCAACGCCCTGACCCCCCCCGCCCCCGCCCCTCCTTCTGAGAGGAGGCCGCTCGCCGTCCTGCTGCCAGGCCCTCTGACTAGAGAGGGAGCAGAAGGCCTCTATGTGTGTGTGTGTGTGTGTGTGTGTGTGTGTGTGTGTGCGCGCGCACACACAAATAAAACAATCGGATAAGAGCTGCATTTAGTAGCTAATATTTCTTGACATGCATGTAGCTGAAAGAAGCCTCTGCGGGGAATGAGTGCGTTAACAGAACGCATCCTTAGGCCGGGTGAGCACTAATGAGTGGGCAAAGGTTTCCCACCACAGCAGTTTCTAAGATCATTTTTGAGTCCTGAAGGGATCGTAAATGATTTTAAGGCTTTTTATTCTATTCTTCTAAGAAGCGGCACACAGTTAACAGGGTCAAAATGAATCTGTGGAATGAGCAACACGATGAGATCATGAGTGGAATGTGTCCTCGCCTGAAGGCCCCTCGGGGTCAGGGGCCCTCGAAACACATGGACAGGATAGCTTGAAATCTTTCCTCCTGCAGAAAGATCTGGTTGATCGTGTAGATCAACAGGAAGAGCATACAGTATAATCACTTAACAATAGCCCCATAAAAGGTGTTGGTATATCCTATTCATTCCAATGCTGCCTCTGTAAGAACTTTTCCATTATTGTAAGTTTAAAAAGTCCTTCTATCACCAGATAAAGATCATTTCATGTCAATAACAATATGTTTCATGGTCATATCTGGTCATTCAACAAATGAATGAAGCAAAAGTACAAAGTATTTTGAATGAGCTGAATCAAACACAGTGAGAGCAGTTTGATGTCGTGCAAACTCCCACATATGGACTCTTATATCATGAGGATCTTCAGGTGAGGGTGAAACGATGAAGGGTGAGACAAACACACACACACACACACTGGAAGCTCAACTACGATAATTTTAATTATTGATCAATGGTTTGGTCTATAAATCGTTGGAACAGTGTCAAAGAGTGAAAAATGCTTTTTTAACCAACAGTCCATACAAAATGATCATCATCAGACCGCACCATTTTACCACAATGTTACCAGAGTAAATTCTCCTGGCAAATGAAACATGAACATGGAGCTGTGTTTTCTGTCACGTAACCCTAACCCTGTAAAAATGGGCCTCATTGACAAGCTGTGTGCGGTCGGACGCGAGTTAGATGAACCCTCAGCGGCCCGGCGGTTGATGGAGAGACAGCATGTCGTCTATTTAAAGTCGTCTCAGGAGCTTCCTGTTGTGTAACCTCTTCTTCTGCATCCTCATCCCGTGGGTCCCTCGGCGGTACCAGTGAGAGGCCACTTCTCAAGCCGGTGAGTTACACGAAGCATGTGAATCGTCACGTACTGAAAGAATGCATTCATACTCAGGTACTGGGGTCTTTTTCACCTCTGTCAAAGCTGTCACATGACTGCTGATGAGCAATCACCCTTTGATGCATCAATGAGAGTTTAAATTAAATGGTAGCTGAAACTATTTTACAATCGTCGCTCTTCGTTTACGAATCACTGGATTCATTCTCAGCTCGAGGCCAGAAAGAAGTAATACAAATATGGACAATTTTAAAGTGAAAATAAACTCTAAGTTTGAGAACCAGAGAGCTAGCACAGGTTATGCAAAGATATCAGAAAGATGGATACTGAGGTATAAATCTCTCAAGGCCGACTAATGTCAGCAGCCGCAAATAATGATAATTTCCAATATTGATAAATCTACTGGCTAAATCCTCCATTCATTTCTCAATTGTTTTGTCTAAAGAAATCGATAGAAATTGATCTCAAAGTTTGTGCAAAGTTGAGTGAGATATTCACTGAAGATATTCAGTTTACTATCACGTACAACTAATAAAAGCTAGAATCAGAAACGGTTTTGCTGAAAAAATGAATATTCATTCATTGGACTGGTGGCCGATGACTTGATTGGTCGGTAATGGCGCCTCCCGTTTCTATTAACAGCCGGAGCAGGCTGTCCTCCAGGTGACCATGCACTCGCTGTTTATGCCCTTCATCATCAGTGACAAAATGTCTGGGCACCCCCCCCTCCCCCGAGAGCTGCCGGCGCATGCACGTAACAGATCGTCTTGTCATTGCTAAAGTGTTCATTTCGAAGCCAACGGGGGAAATTAAGACCGCTGCTGAATCCCAAACAGCCCCCCCCCCACCTCTCTTCATGCTGTGTTTGATATTCTGCACCAGGCCAGCCACCCTAGTGACAGCACAGAGTTTAAAGCAGGTCAACCCTCTTCCTCCTCCTCCTCCTCCTCCTCCTCCTCCTCCTCCTCCTCCACAGGCCCCATAAAGCAACAGACGGTGAGATGACACAATCTGCTGGCGAGGACACCACCCAGACTCCACCACCTGCTCTGCATTCAAGAAGTACGGAGAAGACGTCGCTATTTGCTCTTGAGGCGTTACCCCCCTCCTGCTGGGGAAGCTGTGAAGCTGTGCTGTCGATGGAAGGCGCTCCAATCCGGACTAAATATAAAAGTTGGATATCAATGACAGTCACAGATCTGTTTCTAAGCCTCAGAGGACACGTTGTCCCCTGGGACTCTCCTCTGGCAATGTCCACGGTTAGTTTTGGTATAAAAGGGAAAGTACTCCTCGGGCTCTAAAGACATTAAAGAAAGGTGTAGCTCTGTTCCAAGTCTCCTCACAGCCTGAGAAATAGAAGGTTGCAAAATGGTTCTTTCACAAGGGGTGAGCTTTTACGCTCAACTATTCAGTTCTGGAGAAAGGGAGGTGTGTAAAGAGAGGATTCCTATACCCTAGTGGACTCACATCATTATAGGTAATGTCCAACCAAGCACTGTACACCACCATGCACCACGGAGGAGGGATGGCAGACAGGACGAGAGGCGAGAGAGCAACACCATTAAGACTAATTCATATTTTTAATCTGAGCAGAGAAGCGCGTCACAAATCGCTACAAAGTACTTAGTATTCATTTGCCCCTACAGTGACAACGGCAGCGCAGACCACTTTACTTCTTCTCTTTTTAACTTTCACAACAAAATCCCTGCAGCATCACTGCTCGCCAGAGGGGACGTAAATTCAATCTCAATTAATTTCGATGGAAGCAACTTTACAACATCGCTTTCAAAACGCACGCAAGTATTAATTCCGGATGGTCCACCAGCCGCTGTTCATCCGCCACATTTTCATGGCCAAAGAGAGCGTTTTTTTCTTCTTCGTTTTTGCGGTGAAAGGACAACATCGTCCACCACAAACCACTTCCTGGATGGTGAATAGGTAGGGAGTAGTGAATGAGCCACTGATTTGGGACCCAGCCAAGGTTTTTCAATGGTTTCATTAGGAACCCTTTTCATCCAAAGAATCCTTTCAAGGGTTGTTGAAAAGAACGGATTCTCCAAGCCGACACCTTCCAAAAACTGTGACTGTGGATGATGGCTGTTGTGGGTTCTTGTGCAGCCCACCACATCAGCCCCCTCCCTTTGGACGCCTCACGAAGCCCCTGGTCAGTTCTAGATGAACGCATTAGAATATGAAAGGCTTTTCAGCGGAACGTCCTTGATGGGTCCATGCTAGCACACAAGATGGTGGCTGTGGGTTGGACTGCACATTACGCACTGTGGCCGCATGCTAACCTGTTAAACTAAAACCAGTGTTATGATGAAGAAACTTCTTTTGGATGGCCATGGGAGTATACAGAGGATCTTGGTAGAGCACTATCGGGTATGCTGTTGTTATAGCAGTACCCCCGAGGGGGTTCCGGTGGATCCATTATCCCCCGTAGAAAGGTTCTCTGTAGAACCTTGCGTAGGCGGTGCTGGGTGGAGCCTTTCGCAGATGGCTGCAGGGATAGCCCTCTAGAACCCAGATGGAACGTTGTTAAAAAGGAACAACCAGGAGAGTGTGGTGCCTCTCACAGTACTGTGGTTATAATGTTCATATTGAGGCCTGCAAGGATGCTAGATTATGTGTGATCAGCTGGCCTTGAAAGGGTAAACCATCCAAACCCCTCGAAGCCAAACAATGATAAGAAAATACCATTTTCAGTTTAAATCTCAATTTATCCCGCGAATGGGAGCAAATGTGTTTAGTTCGAGAGATGCTTTGTGAAGTGATCTGCCGGCTCAGGTCCCGAGGACGCTTTCTACAAAGACCTCTAATAACAGTGACAATGAGAATCTGTTCTGCATTAGAGAATTATTATGAATATCAAATCAGCAGAAGACCATGGAAGAAAACTCCTCCAGAGGTGTTGATTCAACTGGTTTATATAATATGAGGCTTTTGTGGGGCTGCGCTTGGCTTGTCGTGTGGGCCCGTGTCGTGTTACCGCACTGAGGGGGGGGGGGGAGGGGGGGACCCCAGCAGCGCACAGGTGCAAGACAAAAACAGCATACTAATGAAAAAGGAAAGGAGTCCACACTGAGATTCTTAAGAACCCTGCAGAAAGCTGTGTGTTCTTAGTTCATTTGACCATTTGTACGTCTCGCAACTATTCTGATCATTATTCAGTCATTTATCGAGCCGTGTGTCGGTGGTGGATCCTGCTTCTTAAATGTGGGTCTTGCTTGTTTATCTTGCTTTTTATAATTATTTGAACTAATCAAAAACCAATTCTTTACAGATTAATTGATCATCTGTATAACTGTTATTTGCATCTCAACATTTTAAGTAAAGTATTTATACCAGGGAGTTACATAATGGTTCAAGTACATCAAAACATATAATGGATTTTTTCACTCCACTATTTTTATCTGCCAACATTATACCTTAGTTACTTTAGATATCCAGACTACATTAGATCTTAAATTTGAATTCAAGCTTATATAGCTTAACATATATATTTAAATGCCCCAATTGAACAGGCTGCAACAAATAATAATAATAACTCTTAGACATCAATAATTATGATGCAGTAATGTAATATACATTAGAATAATGACTATAATTTAATATATATTATAATAATATTTTTGGTACTTTACGTATATTGTGATGCTAATACTCATATATTATTATACTTTTGCTTAGGGAGGATTTGGAGTGGACTTGTAACAATGTATTTATACACGCTTATTGCAAACACAAAGACTTGGATCATAATGCATTGGTAATAATCATGAAGTGCTCACATTATGCTGCAAAATGAGTAACTGTAACACGCTCACATTGATTGTGTCCGAATGCAGCACTTCCACACCTTCACTTCCCAAAGGAATCAAAAGGCTCAATTATTTACTGGACGTATCCGTGGGACTAAGGGTGCAAGGCCCTTTAGGAAATCTATAACGACCCCAAAATGTAGGTCCCCCGTGCAGAAAGCGGGGCTTCAACCGGGGCCTCCCTGGCAAGCGAGGCCCCGCGCGCCCCTCAGCAGTCCCGTTAGATCGCGATGTTAGCATCCTCCTCCTCATCCTCCTCCTCCGCGCTATGTGCGCTCCGTGTGCTACGAAGACACCGCGCACCCCCCCCCCCCCCCCAAAATATGTGCAACCTGAGCTCATGTTACAAAACCCAAGGCGACAAAAAAGGCTTATTTGACACGCAGTGAGGATGTAGCCATTGATGCACACAGCTGCACGACGCCGTCGATCAGGCCCCTTCATCACGCACATCCAAAACACATCATGGTGGATTACGTTGTCAAAAAAGACCCCCCAAAAAATAACAAAGAGAAAGACTACGTACCCAGAAGACGAAGGAGTACACGACGAGGAGCGTTTTGAGGCAGGTGATGACGGGTTTAGTCTCCATTGTGGCGCGTGCCGTACACCCCGCGGTGGTTCGGAGGGAGTGAGGGAGAAAAGCTTCTCTGCGATGCGTCGCGGTGAAACCGGGCGCTGATGCAGACACGCAGCGTCACCGGGCACGCGCAGCGCACCAGCCCGCGCGTAACCCGACCACCCGCGTGTGTTGTTTGCGTCCAGGGCAGCGCGGACTGCCGAGGCCGCTGCTCCACGCGGGACCCGTTAGGCACGAGGACGGGCTGTCACGGTTCTGTTTGAGGGCAGGAGAGGTAGAACGTGACGAAGTACGTGTACTCAAGTAGGCTCCCCTTTAACACGTACTTCACAGGATCCAATGCAACGCATACTTCTACTTCTACTTCTACGCTACACATGGACTATTCCATTATTACCTGACACAAATGTACTTTACAGTAGGAGCACCTCGCTGAGGCACTTCCTGTTGCAGGCTGCGGTGCCGCGGTGAATTGTGGCAACTGCCTGTACAATTTTGAGGTAGTAAACCTAAGATATACCATTTTATGTAGTACATATATATATATATACATACATACACACACACACACATAAATAAATACGTACATATCTATATACACACACAGACATAAATAATCTATATATATATATTTACATATACATATACACTCACCGGCCACTTTATTAGGTACCCCATGCTAGTAACGGGTTGGACCCCCTTTTGCCTTCAGAACTGCCTCAATTCTTCGTGGCATAGATTCAACAAGGTGCTGGAAGCATTCCTCAGGGAGTTTGGTCCATATTGACATGATGGCATCACACAGTTGCCGCAGATTTGTCGGCTGCACATCCATGATGCGAATCTCCCGTTCCACCACATCCCAAAGATGCTCTATTGGATTGAGATCTGGTGATTGTGGAGGCCATTTGAGTACAGCGAACTCATTGTCATGTTCAAGAAACCAGTCTGAGATGATTCCAGCTTTATGACATGGCGCATTATCCTGCTGAAAGTAGCCATCAGAAGTTGGGTACATTGTGGTCATAAAGGGATGGACATGGTCAGCAACAATACTCAGGTAGGCTGTGGCGTTGCAACGATGCTCAATTGGTACCAAGGGGCCCAAAGAGTGCCAAGAAAATATTCCCCACACCATGACACCACCACCACCAGCCTGAACCGTTGATACAAGGCAGGATGGATCCATGCTTTCATGTTGTAGACGCCAAATTCTGACCCTACCATCCGAATGTCGCAGCAGAAATCGAGACTCATCAGACCAGGCAACGTTTTTCCAATCTTCTATTGTCCAATTTCGATGATCTTGTGCAAATTGTAGCCTCAGTTTCCTGTTCTTAGCTGAAAGGAGTGGCATCCGGTGTGGTCTTCTGCTGCTGTGGCCCATCTGCCTCAAAGTTCGACGTACTGTGCGTTCAGAGATGCTCTTATGCCCACCTTGGTTGTAACGGGTGGTTATTTGAGTCACTGTTGCCCTTCTATCAGCTCGAACCAGTCTGGCCATTCTCCTCTGACCTCTGGCATCAACAAGGCATTTCCGCCCACAGAACTGCCGCTCACTGGATGTTTTTTCTTTTTCGGACCATTCTCTGTAAACCCTAGAGATGGTTGTGCGTGAAAATCCCAGTAGATTAGCAGTTTCTGAAATACTCAGACCAGCCCTTCTGGCACCAACAATCATGCCACGTTCAAAGTCACTCAAATCACCTTTCTTCCCCATACTGATGCTCGGTTTGAACTGCAGGAGATTGTCTTGACAATGTCTACATGCCTAAATGCACTGAGTTGCCGCCATATGATTGGCTGCTTAGAAATTAAGTGTTAACGAGCAGTTGGACAGGTGTACCTAATAAAGTGGCCGGTGAGTGTATACTTCCTTACTGTCCTATTCAGGCCTCTGCGGCCCTGAGGGCCCCGTCTCCGTGGGGGTCCTTGTTCTTCGCCATCCTCTGGGCCCGTTGCTGCAGTGACATCACATATCACCTCAGATGAGGTCCAGGGAGTTGCTGACATGATGTCTGGGGGTTCTTCAATTATTTTTGCCACCCCATTTATATCGATGATCATCAGCTAAAAGATAATCTGATTATATACATATATATATTATTATTTATTATGCAAACAAGTGGTAAAGATGGGGCACTAAATCATATGGTTGCAACTAAAAACTTAAAAAATGTAAGAAAAAGATATCAAGCAAAACCAAACCAAAGTTTTGTCCTACATTTGAAAAGTAGTAAGAGGGACAAGACATTTTCGATGTCAAATTTCTGTTGACCTAGAAGAATAGTGTTTAAGTGATACAAAAGAAATGCAGCACAATAAAGGACGTCTGACTCTCAAAGTCTTAGTGACATACTAGCACATTGGCTACATGAAGTCGGTTGTCCCGAAGACGCAGTGATGATGTCATCTGTAAGATGATCTGTCACAATTCAGAGATTCAAAGGGAAATGAAAGAATAACTCATTAAGAACTTGACTCCGTTTGGGTGATCAATACAATCATTTAATTACAAATTGAGATTTCACGGTTCCTTTCATAAACATTCCATTTTGTTTTAGCTGTGCTAACTAAAATCCCCAAATGAGGTTTTAAAACCTACTAAGAATACATATTATTCAACACAAAACATTGTGGTTCTTCAAGTGTGTTCAGTCAGTAGTAGGTACATGGGCTCCTGAAGGAAGTACATTAAAAGTGCTAAAAGGGCCTTGTGCAAGAAACACCAGTAGCCACCAACGGCTTCCTAGAAAGTCTGAATCATGAAGCCTCAGTCAGAATGACACCGTCATCAGGCCCTTTTTCTAACGTCCCCACGTAGCACTTGTTAAGGAAATTCTCTCTCGGCGGCAGCTGCCTCAGTTTTGAATGTGGGAAGACTTCCTGTTGATGATCCCCTGTTGTTTTGGGTGCATTAAGGTGTGGGGCCGAATGAGCCAATCACACCAACGCCTGCCTCCTTGTCAATAAGTGGCACGTATGGAATAGAAACAGAGAAATAGCTTGGGATCAGGAAGGAAAGAATCAAGTGTTCTTGCACAAGGCCTGACATGTAAAACGTTCCCTGTGTGGGCAGTGGGGGGGCGACTTGTTTGTCAAGCCCCAACTGCAGTCGCTCTCATCACGCTGCCTCTCAAAGTCCTCCTTCTTCTGATGTGTAATCTCACACACACAACAACCTTCTGCTGAGCCTCTGGGGTCCGAACGGCCCAAGTCCTCTACACTGACCCAAACTCCGCCATCCAGGCCTCGTACTTCTCCAGGTCGGCGGCGGAGACGGACTTTGAGATCTTCCTGAGCGTGAGGGTGAAGTCCTCCATGGTCACGGGCATCTGCAGCTCGTCTTTGGACAGAGCACGGATCTCCTCGGGGCTCAGGCCCTGGATGCGCCGCCGCATCGCCATCATGGACGCATCCCTGAGGTGCAGACAGGAGCAGAGCCAAGGGTGAGGGGGAATCGGGGCGGAATGCAGTTGTGGTGCTACATAAAAAACTATTTCCTAATCTCGGCAAAATGGAGGGAGTCCCAGCTCACCCACTCCCTCACTCAGTCTCACACACACAAACAGCAAGTCAGAGGTGATAAAAGATTAAAAAAACATTCTTGCCATTCCGATCAGTGGCAGAAAGGACTAACCCAAGGACAGAGGCGGAGTCTTAAGCGATTACAAATAATGTTTGCCAATAATCAGCGCGTCATTTCACATAATCTAAATGTGCATTTTGTGTTTTTTTGAGAATCTATTTAACAATGTGGTGAAAGAATCGATGCATGTTCACCTGCTCAGAGGGGAGTGACGCATTGTTAGGGATTCAGGTTCACATACCTGCTCATGAAGACACGGTATCGCACGCACACATTGCCACATCTAAATGTGTGTATTTTAGTACAGTCTGTGTGAGGTCTGTAGTCACACTTCAAAGTGTTGCATCTGTATTCTAGGCTTTTTTTATATTTCTACATTCAATTTACAGGATCCCACTACTAGAGCGGGGCTCTCCCAGCTAGATTGGCCAAATGGAAGGGGACAGAAAAGGTTCCCTGAAGCCATTCAAGTTTAAAAGGGTTTGATTTGGCATTTGGCATCAACATGTGTGCATGTCAGCCACACTGCTGTGCCCATAGCCGACTCTGTACTTTGTCACTTCCTTAGCTCTTAAGTCAAGGGAGAACTGCATCAATGTACAGTCTGTGGGGCCCACCAAATGAACCAGACTACATTTGAAAAAAGAAACGTCAGTTCTCTGATGCTCTACTCTTCTGAGCATCGTCTGCCCTGTCTGTCTCCAAGACTACCATTTTTAACGATGGATGAACTCATATTTAATTTGTAGATTTTTAATAAAATAAAATTCTATGTGTGCACATGCTACCACACGTACCTGCAGACGTTGGTGATGTCTGCTCCGGAGTAGCCCTCAATCTTCTCAGCGATGAGGTCCAGGTCCACGTCAGCAGCCACATCCACCTCTCTGAGGTTGATCTTCAGAAGCTCCACGCGACCCTCAGCTAAACACGCACACAATATTAGATCACGACAGTGAACCTGGACCAAGTCTTTATGAAGACCAGAGTTTATCAGGACCAAGACAAGACCAAGACTTGAGAGGTCTTTGTTTATGCTAATGCCCTCACAGTCCTCTTGTCTCACACGTTTGATCTCGGGGGGGGGGGACAGTTAATGGTTGTTAACATTAACGCTGTGGTCTACACGGGTCAAAACATGGTGACGAGACCAGAACTCATGTACTGCAACACTGTCAGTTGTTCTGTGGGTGGAGAGGTCACCTGTGGGCAGCGGGATGTAGATCCTCTTCTCCAGGCGGCGCCGTAACGCCTCGTCGATGTCCCAGGGGAAGTTGGTGGCGGCGAGCACCATCACCATCTTAGAAGGGTCGTCATTATCCAGAGCTCCCCCCACGCCTGGTGACCGAAAGCGCACACCACGATTCAACAAGCACTCGACCATTTGTGTGACACCGAATTTGTTTTGGTGGAATACTGCGCTTCACACTAAGTCTCTTCAGTTTTTTGTATCAAACTGTGCCCAAAGCCATAACAGGTGACCCGACAGGTAACCCCACAGGTAACCCTTTTCCTTGAATGAACGCCACCCATCAAGAACCTTTGCACCGCCCCAGCGTCTCGGCTCAACTCACCGTCCATCTGCACCAGGAGCTCGGATTTGACCCTGCGGCTGGCCTCGTGCTCATCGGACGTCCCTCTCCTGCCACAGATGGAGTCCACCTCGTCTATGAAGATGGTGGTTGGTGCATAAAAGCGGGCCTGAGAAGGGAAAATCGTTGAGGAGACCCTGTCTCTGAACATCCGGATCTTCCGTTGCGTATTGAGAAAGAAGTACGTGCACGTGAGCTTACCATTTCAAACAGCAGGCGGACCAGTTTCTCTGACTCGCCCCTGTATTTGGAGGTGAGGGTGGAGGAGGACACGTTGAAGAACGTAGTGCCGCATTCGGTGGCCACCGCCTTGGCTAACATGGTCTTTCCCGTCCCGGGGGGGCCAACCATTAACACGCCCTGGAGGGAAAAAAAGCCACGCGTGAACACAGGGACACTGAGGAAGATTTAGTTAGACATGCATATATGAGGAGAATAAAAGGCCTCGTCTGCTGTAACAACAAAACAAGCATTGACCCACGCATGGCGGGGCCCGGGGGGGGGAGAAGACTCGCATGATGACATTTAGTCTCAGTGAGATATGGAAGAGACAAACACTTGGAAGTATTAAAGTTTGCTGCTGCACTGCAGCACTGTTTGAGCACCACGCAGGAGTTACACTAACACTGCACCATATAAAGTGAGTTATTACATAGTTATGACAATGTACATCAGCCTTAGATTCATTATTTAAAGTTCTCATAGCAGAATTGATTTTGAAATTATAATAATCATTGAATCTACCTCAACATAATAATCTAATTTTAAAATATGCAATATTTAGGGGGAAATATAGTTTTAACAGAATACCTCAGTAGCGATATTGCACTAATATTGTAGGTCTGATAATAATAGAATAATAATAATAATCAATATTGTAGATATAAAAAGGGAAGTGGGTAAAAGCAAATAAAATATTCATGTTATCCCATATCAGGATATTGATTAAATTGTAATATATTGCCCAGCTCATAAATTACTAACCACGTTCTCATTAAAAGCTCTCTTGTAGGTGTTTTACCTTTATTTATTTAATACGGCGGCATTCGAAAAGTTTCTGAATTGATTTCAGCTGTGTGTGTGTGTCAGTGTGTGTGTGTGTGTTTACCTTCCAGGGGCGACGGATGCCTTTAAAGAAGTCGGGCATCCACATGGGCAACACCACCGCTTCCCTCAGCAGCTTCTTAGCGTCCTCCAGGTCAGCGATGTCGTCCCTACAGTCCACACAGAGAACTCAGTAAGCAGGGCAAAGAGAGACGGAAGCGCTCCTGCGACAGCAGAGCGTATAAAAGAGTACGTGAAAAGCTGGCCCACCAGTGTACGTTGGGGTTGCGGGACACGATATCCCTCTCCAGCGAGTCCACCAGGTCGCTGTCATAGCCTGTGCCGTCGAATTTCTTCTGCTCTCCATCTCCTGAGGGATCGCCGACTCCCTTCTTCCCCTTAAGGAGAAGTAACACAGAGACACGAGATCCATGAAAACTTTTCTTAGCACCAAACTCATCCGTTCATTTAACTACCAATCGGCAGCGACGCTCCCACCTTTTCCTCTTTGGCCCTTGTGCCTCGGGGGCCGTGCCGGTCTGGTTTCTGGTTGGCCTGACTGCGCCCCCCCGGCCCGGCCCCTTTATGCTGCAGACCAGGGGACTCCTTTCTTTGCTGCTTCGCCGCACTGTTGGGGCGCTTCGCTGGGACCACATTCCTGCAGACACAAGAATACCACTGTACACACGGGTGATAGTGGGACACACCTGCAGACGGAAACATCAAAGGCAGAGAGGAGATAATGGAGATACCACAGCGAGCCAACATCGCTCAAAAGCAGCTCCGCCGGATCTCTGTGCGGGTAAAGCTCGACATGCAGCTTTAAAAACCAGAAATAAGAAAGGCGAGTCACCCTGAGATGAAACATATTATGTGCTTCCTTATGGACACTTTTCTTTTACAGACTTATCTCCACAAGGGTAAAAGACAGTGTAAAGCCAACTAAGAAAATGTTTTTAATAGAATATATTGTTTTTAAAGATCCAAAACTTATCAATTAATGAATGAAATTAGGTCAATTTTAGTAGTGTGAGCCCTGCCAGAAGCCCACAAAGGCTCACATGCATGCGCACACGGGCGCACACGCTCACCTGTGTTCTGCAGGGGTGGGAGGGGGCCACACATCTGGATCTTCAGGCCTCTCCCATTGAGGGGCGAGAACGTCAGCTGGCTTCAAGGACCTAAAGCTCTCGAGCGTTCCCATGATGCCTTTCACCTGCTCGTACTCGTCGGTGAGTTCCTGCCTGACCTGGTCGCAGAGCAGAGTGTTACACCGGCCCTCGCGTGACCTGCTTGACCAGCAGCCGCGTTGTGTAGGCGAGCTCCAACTCACCTGTTGCCACCTGGCTTTGAGCGCCGGGTCCCGGAGGGACTGGCAGTGCTTGTGGATCTGTTGGACGACGCCTTGGTAGTACACCAACGAGGAGTCATAGTTCCCCAGCAGCGCGTACTCGCGACCCTTCTTGGCGTTGTCACAAATCTCGGATAAATTCATGCTGAGGAGCAGCTAGAACGCTGTGGGCGACACGCAGAGGTCCAGGTCCTTCCCCGAGCGCTGTGGGGCAATGGGTTGGCTGTTACTGGCGGACATAAAGCTTTTGTTGTAGGTAGAACCCACATTACGCTCGTTACGCTCGCTGACCTCATTATACTTTAGCGGCGTTACTTACCTAACGTTAGCTAACGTTACATGGCGACACCACGTCGGGGTTTAGAAAACTGCTAGCAAACACCCGGCCAAACACGTCGGTTGAGATTGCTGATAGGAGACGCCGTCATTTCCGATTTTTATGAAATCGCAGACAGTTCCCCCTCGCTTACTATTTAAAATCGCGTATTCCGACGTTAGCCTTTGCTAGCTCGCTGCTAGGCCACATACGGAAAACAAAACTAATCTTGTTGCAATAAACAACGTAAACATCACTTAATCCCACGAGCATGGGTTAAATATGTTTGTAGACTAAAGCAACCGGAGTCATATGATTAACTGCATTTAGAATATTACAATAATTCCCAAACCTGCATGAAAAGCCCTTGTTTGTGTTGTTCTTTGTGAATCAGAAGTCCAGTATTGTTACCATGGCCGCAGAGAGACGCCGCGCGAGGAATACAGGCGGCTTGATCACTGCGCTGCGTTCACGGACTTGTAGCAAGCTGGTAAATTCAGTAGATTCGTAGCTCGGCAATCGAAATTGGCATTACTCAACCAAAGCCCTACAATCAAATGAGTTATATTAGTGCAGAATGGGCTTTAATCCCGTTTAGGATATTTCATTCTGTTGTTTCTGTAAATTACATTTAACGTATACTATTAACAGTTCGCGCACGTTGAACTAGGTCATGGACTAGTTTGCAGAGTTTATCGAACACATCGTGGCTAGATTTATACGAACGTTGACCACTAGTCGTCGCTAATATTCAATCAAATACTGCCAACTGGGATGAAGCCACAAGATAAAGCTGAGGCCATTATTTCTTGAAACCACATTAATAGCAGTTCTGGGGCTTTAAATCATATCCCACGATCTTCATCAAGGAGCATTAATATATATTATATCCTCGGTAATGTGTAAGTATTTAAGACAGCTGCTGCACACACACACACACAAAGCCTCAAACATTTAAAATCATCCACAATGAAACCACTTTTATTGATTTGCAACATCACAGATCTCAATACTTTTGAAAAAAACATTTTTTGTACACATGCAAAAAAGAAAATATCATTTAGTGATTTTATCTCATACCATCGATACCTTGCATTTGGCACAACAGTTTCCAGAGACAGCTGAGCATGTGTTCATGCTATTCAAGTAAACCAAGTATTTGCATTTTGTCCAAGTAGTTAGTTACATTTTGTTACCGGTGAACTCTAACAGAAGAATGAGCGGACACTGAGTGTGTTATGTTCACATTTTAATTGACCTTTTTGCTCCATTTCTTTTCACTGAAATCTCAATTCAGCGTCTGTGTTGAATGCTGCAGTGCTACGGGACAGCTGACAGCATACGTTTTCTCTACGTATTAATGTGCACTCTGCTCGTCTGTGCTGTCACAGATAGTTAGCATACGGCCATTTCCATTCATGCTTTTCATTGAAATGTAGAATTAATAGTGTGCAGCTTACAGCCCCCTTGACGTTGCGCTCTGCGCCTGGCATCAAGCAGCCATACGGGGAAAACCGATTCATCCCGTTCTATGTCATGATCATGAGAGGCCTTTCTGAATTCAGTCTCAGGCCTTTCCTCAGTACCATTATCGACCCACGAGGCTTGCGATGACCTCAGCACTGGCACGTCGCCGCTCCCTGCTCTCTCTGCTCCCACAGCTGCCCGGCGCCGCTCTCGCTCGGCTGCTTCAGTCGCAGCGGTTTGTGGCTCTTCAGTCTGTACGCCAGAGTCAGAAAGATGGCGTCCACGTGCTCCTTCTCAGCGGGCTCCTTGGCCGAGGTCTCGAACAGCGGGAAGTCGTAGCTGTCGGCGAGGCACTGCGCCGCGGCGGTGGGGACCTCCCGGCGGTCCCTCAGGTCGCACTTGTTGCCCACCACGATGCGGGGCACCAGGGGCCCCACGCAGTGCCGGCTGCACTCCTCGATCCACTCGGGGACGCTCTCGAAGGAGGAGAGGCTGGTCACGTCGTACACGAAGATGACGGCGTGGACGCTGCGGTAGTAGTGCTCCACCATGCTCTTCCTGAAACGCTCCTGGCCCGCCGTGTCCCAGACCTGCAGCTGAACAACATATCATTGGGACTTCAGGGGGCAGTGGCAACAAGGGTTGTGGAACGCTCGGGCCCCCTACGCTTTGCTGAGTGTGCATATTTTGTTTAAAGTACTGGTTTAGACTTCCGTTTGGTTAGAATCTAAGTGAAGTCTGTTTTCATTGTGTATGTCATTGTTTCACGTTTGTTAAAAGTGTTCTCGAAAATAATTTGATCTTTGCATAGTCAGTGTTTTATTTTGTGTTTCTCTCTTCCTGTGCAGTTTGTTTTGTCGGTGGAAAGTGAAAGTGCAACAGATTGGTACTAACGTGGTGCGATATTGAGCCCGATTTATTTCTGATCAACTGAGAATGAACTGCTGTACGAGTAAAGGAAAGCCAGGTCACTTAGTGCAAGTGACCCGTGTTCCAGGTGTGTTTTTATTAGATTTTGAACGTCAAAACCACAGGCTGCACACATGATACGCCACCGTAACACTGCAGCCCTTCTCACTAAAGGTAAGGAATCAAAAGCACAGGTGTGTATAATGAATGATGGCTGTATGTGAGCACGAGGGAACAATGTTTCCGACTGAGTGGGGCTGAGTGGTGTTAAATAGAATGTACAAACGGGGATTAAGCATCACACTATGAGATGTAATTGCGCGTTAGGCCTTTAGCTCTGTAGCGCTGCCCTCCTCATGCAAAGCCTGCAAATATCTGGAAAGAAAACCGATCCCAGGTCAGCCTGCGTCCACATCTGAACCGGAGCTCAGGCAGCTGCAATGTGCAAGGAGAGACTACGCGTGTTTGTTGGTGTGCCATCCTCTCCATACGTGGAACGTCACGCGAGAGCGTCTGCAGGTCCCACTTACTTACCTTGATGCTCTCTCCGTCAATTTCCAGCGTCTTCTCTCGGAAATCGACCCCGATCGTCGCCTCCGGGTTGTTCAGGAAAGAGCCCCCACAGAACCGGTACGTCAAACACGTCTTCCCCACGCTCGAGTCTCCGATGACGATTATCTTGAAGATGCGAGCGGGCGCCGTGTCATGACTGCGGTGCGAAGGGAGCTCCGAGGAGTCACTTTGACCGAAAACGGTGTCCAGTTTGTCCCCTGGTTTGTTTTCTATTGCCATCGCTCATCCTCTCGCAGTCTGGATGTGAGCGGTGCTGAAACATCGCGAGACAAAACGGCACCTGACCCGAGCCACGTTCCTCCTTTGAGGGACATTTGTTGCCACCCCTTTTTTGAATAAATTTACCAAAATAATATTTATTTTGACTTATACAATATTTTTAAAGCAGATTTGTTTTGATATTGAATGACTTATCTTACTTTTTCTGTTAGTTGTAATTAAATACATGACGTTTTTCTTGTCTGATCATTTCTATAATCTGGAATGCCATTCTGACAAACTAATCAACTACAAACCAACAATGGGAATAAAATTAATGTGAACACACAGTTGGATCACAAACAAACAAAAAATGTTCCACATCATGTCTAAGTCAGATTCGGAATAAATATCTATTTCTGTTCCAGCCTGTGAAATATATCTTTAAAAAGGGACCTTTTGATAGAATTCTCTAATCAAATCTAAATATGGAACTTGAACTTTAAAAAGTGTTTGTTGTAAATCATGAAAGAGACGTATTCACAGTTCCTCTCATCAGCGACAGTATGAATACTTCCACACAACACCACTTCTGAATAATGTATTGTGCCTTATGTATTGTTTAACGTTGTTAAAGAAAAAATACACACACAAATCCTTTTCTGAAACGTGTTTATTTGACAGATGATCCAAAACAGTTTTATAATTCAGACTGTCTGTGCTACCACTGACAATCACCCTTCACACACACACACACACAAAAACGTAACACTTCCACTATCCAGCATACAAAAGGGACAACATCAAGAACTGCTGGCATTTACCAGTTTATTAGGAGCAGCTAGTAGAACACAACAGCCCTGACATTAATCCAACCTTCATTAAGCCGAGCAGGTTGAAGTAACGTTGTTCCTTCCACTTGATGGGGTTTTGGGAGGCTGTAGTTTGCAATGTCCAAGAGAGAGAAGTGATTCTAATACGTTGTCTACTATCTTCTATGGCTGAGAGCAGACCCATTAGAAGCAGTTCTAATAAACTGGTAGCTGCGTGTGTGGGGAGGACGAGGGCGTTGCTACAAACTGAAACATCAGGAACAAACAACACTTAAAAAGAAACATGTGGAACATTTAAGATTCCTGATTGTAAAACAGACGGAAAGTTCGACATCGTCATTAAGAAAACGCATATGTGGGATCCATAAAATTGTTTGAAATAAATTCAAGAAAATGTTCACTCAAAGCCCGTAATTTATACTGCATTAGAAAAAGTAAATTATGGCATCGGGCTTGTGCTGAAGCCTCAACCTGAGTGTACGTTACATCGGCTTTAGTGGTTTTCTTGGCACCTGCTGTGCGTGTCTCTTGTTGTGCATTGACTACATACATAAAAAAAAGAACACAGGAAGTTTTGATGCCCTGTAAATGACACGTTAAAAGTCTTAAACATTAGCTGGCACTCGCACAGCCAGGTATCCAAAAAGATTCACAGTCACCCTTTTGCACCAATCATAAGCAGGGAGTGATCATTTATTCACACTAAATAAAATCTCTCATATTTATATTTTTCAGTCACAAATGTACGTCTTTTTATGGCCTTCACTGCAGGAAGAGCACAGGTGGACGTTTTTAAATGTATTATCTTACTGGTAACACACCTGTGCATGACTGGTTCAAATGTTTCTGCTTACAAAAGATGATCACCTTCATTCCAAATCGTTCCCATGGTCCTGTGCATCTACACTGCAAAGGCTCATTTTGGAAGACAAAGTCTCCAACTCTCTCTACCAGTTCTCGTCCGAGAACGAGCTCGAACTGCCGGAGTCCGAGTCGGCGTCCGTCAACCCGTCAAAGTCCCAGTCGGCGCTGGAGCCGCTGTCGTCGTCCTCCTCTGTGGAGAAGCTGTGGGCGGAGCCCAGGCACGTCGGGTACACGCGCGTCGAAACGCACACGGGCCCCAAGGTGGACACGTACACCGCCATGATGTTCTTCCAGGCGTCCCGGGCCGGGTCGTACTCGTGGATGAGGACCCGGTTCTTGTTGTGCTGCAGCAGAGTCTGAGTGAGCAGCAGCAGCTTGCTGTTGTGCTGGATCACCTGGTAATTGAGGGCGCGGCTGTCGATGGGTATGTCGCCCAGCCTCTTCCACTCCCCTCTGGCGGGGCTGTAGGCCTTCACCACGGGGATGTCGCACACACACACGATCTGGTCCTGGTACACGCAGGCCTTGTGGAGCTTGTCCCTCCTGAGCGAGCCGCAGTGGCGCCAGCGGTTCCTCTTGGAGTCGTAGCACAGCATCCTCCGCTTGTTCACCACGTACAGGTGGTCGTTCAGCGCCACCACCTGCATTTTGCCCAGAGAGTGAGGCAGAGGGGCCACGAACGTCCACTGGTCCCTCTGGACGCTGTAACACTCCACCTCCTTCAGTCTGGCGTCCGTCACGGGATTCCGTCCCCCCAGGAGGTACACGTGGCCGTTGAGGTAGCCCATCCCAGAGTGAATCCTCCCCAGCGGCCTCTCTGCCAGCTCCTGCCAGCTGTTGAGCACAGGGTTGTACAGCCAGAAGTGCTTGGAGAGGTGGGAGGCCAGGTACAAGTTGTTGTCGGGCGCGGCGCAGGCGATCAGGGACTCCATGGTGGAGCGCTTGTAATCCTGACTGCTGAGGTCCTCTAACGGAGGGGCCATGAAGTACAGGTCCTCCGAGTAAGGGTCGCAGCACATGATGTTGTCGTTGGGCAGGCCGAAGAAGAGGATCATCTCTTTGGCGCTCACACCCACCCGGTGTTTGGGCGCGTCCAGAGCCGCGGGCGTCCCGCAGCTGTCCTCCGTCGGCCCTTTGTAGAAAGACGCCAGGTATTTCTCGATCAAAGGCCTGGCCATGAGGCCCTCCAGGTAACACTTGTCCTTCTCCGTGAACAAATTCCAGCGCACGCACTTGAGCGCCAGCAGCGCGTCTTCCCTTCTCAGCAGCGCGTTGGCCTCGATCCACTGCAGGGCGGCGGAGCACACCTTCCTCTCGCAGTCCACGTCCAAGGTGTCCAGGGACAGCATCTCCCTCAGCTGCGTCAGGTCCAGCTCGCTGAGCTCCCCGCCGTTGCACACCTGGCCGAAGTTCCTGGCAATGAAGGCCTGCGCGTTCTCCTTCAGCTCGGGGTTGCCATACGTGTCCGCGAATTTCAGGACTCCCACGCAGTTGGAGAGGTCCAGCCTCCTCGTCATGAAGCCGGAGCAGGCTTTCCTGATGTACTCCAGCTGGAGCATGTTGGCCGCCGCGTACAGACGCTGGACGTTGCCCTCCGTGATGGTCACCCGGCCCGTGTAGCAGTAGTCGATGATGACGGACATGGACTCGGGGTCCACGCCGCGGATGACCACCCTCTCCTGCACGCTCTCGTTTAACCCCCCGGTGAACATGCTTTTGAAGTAAGGGCTGGCGGCGGCGAGGACGTTGCGGCTGCACAGGAAAAGTGGGTCAGCGTCGCCTGCGGCCGACCCCCCGCTGGGCTCCGGCGGCTCCTCGTCACACTCGACCCGGATGGTGACGTCACCGAGCAGCCGGCAGTCGTACAGCAGCTTCAGCTCGTCCATCAAACCCCGCGCGTGATTGACGTCCTCCAGCACCTCGGGACCGCCGAAGCAACCCATCGCCGAAGCCATTGCTGCCGCTTGGCCGAAACAATTTAGCTATTTCACGTCGGAAAGCCCAGAGTCAAATGTCGCGCTGCGATGCAGTTGACATGCTCGTGCACTGACAACGACACGTCCCGTTTATGCACGAAAACCACACGTTCGGTGAGAAAAAGACATTACCAGCTGAACGGCTGCCCGTGTGTCTCACCGAGCCGACAGTTTCGGCCCCCGAGCGGTCATAATGCGTTTAAATCCGAGATAATCCACATAGAATTGACACAGAGTGACCGTGACAGTCGTGTCAATTAGTCTTTGATTTGTGTGGTCAATGGTGTCTTCATGTCTTCAGGGTGGACGAGGCAGTCGGGCTCTAATGTCAAACGGTCTGTGGGGTCGACACTTCATTTCCCGGTAGAGATTGTAAAAATAAAACCCGGTTTAGTGCATGTGTTAAATGGGTTTTCTTTTATTCTGTCCATATACAATTAAATTCAAGTATTTGACGGATTCTAATACACGTAAGGCGTGATCACCACTCCCCAAAAAGGAATTTAGTATTTTTAAATTAAAATGTATTTTATTTTGCGTTTTACTTTGAAAAGCATCTATCCCGTTTTCCGCTCGAAGGAGTTTGCATGCTCGTCACACAACCTTGCTAAGGAAGGCTTCGCCGCTCTGATTGGTTTGTCTAACTGGGTCGATTAATATCTGGTGGATTGGGATTGATTCAAAATGATTCATGCAGGTCAGTCTATGATGCATAATAACAATAATATAAAACAACAATATCAATAATAGTACAACTACTACTAATTCTGATTTTAAAAACCCACCTTATTTAAAAACATCTTATTTATGATCAGTGATAATAACACCCCTTCCCTGTAATATCTCGGTACTCCACATAGAGTAACTAATAACCGCATTATTGTGCAATGTTCTGTGCGCATTATTGTAGCAGACAGTTCACAGAAAGATTAAGCAACCACACCAACAGTATTTAACAGTTAGTTTACTTGCATTATTGTACGTTAGCTGTTTACATGTGTTACATGTGCTTTTTTATCACATATATATCTCATCTTTTTTATCTTTGTGTTTGCATTTTTTGTCAGTTTTGATGGAGGTATGGTTTGTAAAAGTAGGGAATGTCTTTTGATAAATTATTGTTATGAGTGTATAATATGAATCTGAAAAGCCATTGATGGATCATTTTTGTCATGGATCGTGCATTAGTGTCAATCATTTCCGGTTGGCAGCTTCTTAGATCTGACAATTAACTGCCTCTCTTTTTGTTATTTTGTTCATCACTGAGAAATAAATCCCCAAATCCTCTGCAGATTTGACCTTCACTCAAAACCGAGCTGCCTGGACAACTCCTGCAACGTCTTCAGGTTGATGACGGCATCCTAAAGGCAAAACAAATGACAAATCCACTAAACATGATGGGTTTAAAAAAGGAGCTTTTGACTTCAACTCAGGTGTCAAAGAGAATCTATTAAGGTACCTGGAAAGTGAAAATAAAGAACAGGTTACGTACTTCTTGAGCTTGGGCTGTTGGGCATTATTTAAAATTCCAAAAGGTCAGCAGAGCAAGACAACCTCTGAATATCAGTCTTCTTAAACCTAATTTAATGAAGTGATCTCGTCAAACAGAATATTTCCTCATAAATATCAACGGTTACTTTGTAATAAACAATAAATGTACTGCCCCGGATTCCAAATAGCAGGCGCTCACCCTACGGTCTGCCAAAATGATCAGGTTTGAGTGTTACTGAGATTCATCATCAACACACTCCACTCTGTTAAACATTAGTACCATCAGCCCCCTGTGGAGCCAACACTTGTCAGGTGAAAACTCTGTGTATCTGCTGTAATGTGAAATCTTCAGCGTTACAGCAGTCTGAACATCAAAAGCCTATCAGTAGCTGGCCTTTGAATGGAATGCTGTTTGCTTGAAGTGTCTCCACTGCTGTCATTATTTAAAAACCTTGGACAATCTCATGGTCTTTAGTTCCTAAGCTGTGTGAAGCTGGACCTCAAAGAACTTGCCTTTGGATTTATGTATATTGAAGTAAACATCATGACCCTTTAAGTAAAACTGTTGAGATAAACTTGTGATCAAAATAGAAATGAAGGCATGCCATCTACCGCTGATAAACCACCAAGTGAAATAACTGCAGACTAACCTCAGACTTGGATATTTTTTAAAGGCTTTTATTCACTTTAAAAATTCAACTCCTCTTTAAAGTCTTATTATCCATAAAAAGCATCAGGGCTCTCTGTGCAATATCATTGGAGCTATTCTGTTTATCAAAGATCATTACAAATCTCAGCTCTTATGTAAACAATAAGGAAAAGAAACGATAATGTGTGCACACTTACTTACCGATATCATACTTCACTTAGGAAACACACCGAAAGTGCTGCGAGGTCCAGCCAATGAATATAATAAGAAACACACTACTTTTAACAGGCACAGGATGTAACAAAATCCCAGGTTGAACTCCATATTCAAAACCACGGTCTGACAAAAAAAAAATCAACAGCCGCTAAATTAGTCGTATGAAATAATTAAAAGCATGTACAAAAGCGTGGGTTGTCTCTCCCCTAAGCTTTAGTGTAACAATGACAAAAAACAAGGACGATCCAGTTGACACGGAATAAGTGATTATCAGAGTATTGCTAGGTCGCTCCATCGCGTGTCAGTCTGTGTTTCAGCAGGTAGTGAGGTGAAGGTCCAGCCTGCTGGACCGAGACGCTTCTCAGTCCTTCAGTGATGAGCAGTGCCATTTCACAAATGCTAACAGTCCCCCGTAGGGTCGCCGCCCAAGACTGAGCCCTCCTGACGACGACCTCCCTGCCACCGACGTCAGTGTGCTTTGGGTTCAGTAGCAGCCGTCTTTCCAGCTGCCGTCCCTCAGGGCCGTCAGGGCCGCCAGGCTCTTTGGGGGGGTCAGCAAACTGCAGACGGGTAGAAACAAGCCCGGTTGCTAAAGTTCTACCCTGTAACCACAGCAACATCCTCAGGACAATGAGTATATATTTGAAGCGACTTCATACATAGTCATCATCTGGTCTGAAAACATAAGTAGATAGTGGAAATAACCCATGTCGTGTTTTATAGCAGGCACCATTGGTGTGGGGTTCTGCCGTTGGGATGGAAATGTGTCAAACCTGCGTGTGGGCTGGGAGATTTTGCTCGGACGTGGAACTCCACTCATTCCCACGAAGGAGGTAGGGCGGGGGAGCGAGCTGCGTGTGACGGCCGGCTGGTTGCAGACGGCCTTCGGCGGCTGTTGGACCAAACCGCTGCTCGGCTTGAGGGGCTGAGGAGCGGCCGCGCTGCCGGGGATGGAGTGTAGGCTGATGGAGGCGGACATGGAGGGGGGGCCCTGCTGCACCGTGGGACTCACGTAGGCTGTGGCTTTAAGCGGGTGTCGGGGAGTGGTGGGGAAGTTCCCCACGCTCTGCACCCGCTGGGTGAGCTGGCCTGGGGAGGGAACTGAAGCACAGCAGGGGCCCACGTCAGATTCTGCATTCCAAACCTTGACCATGACCGTCAGAGAAGAAACAGCGCTCAACATACGCGCATGAACAGAAACGAGCCGCTCACAGGTCATTTCTGTTCATATGCTTAAAGCAAAAGAGTCTTACTGAAGGACTGGAGTCGTGCAAGCCCACTGGAGGAGTCAAAGCTCTGGCTGCTTCGCAGGGAAGATATCGTTGGCAAGGAGGAGGGGCCGTGGGAGGGTGGGTCGACAGGGGAAGCCAAGCATGGGATGCTGGGAACACTGGGCATGCTGGGAGCTCGGAGCAGGTTGGGCATGCTTCTCCGTAGCTTGTCTACCCAACCAGATGAGACATTGTAGGTGTCGGCCAGAAATGTTTTTTTACAGTATGTTTTTGTACAAATTACACAACCTGATGCTGAAGTTAGATGCAGGTGTTCTCAAGTTTTGTTAACTTGGGACACACCAGGCCAGCTGTTTACCATCTGTTTCCATCTACATACTAAACTATGCTCTTATTGCCGCTAAAAGGCATCCCCAATATGACATCATGTCATGTAACGGAGTACAGAATACACAGACACACACTGTCCTCAACTGAGGACGGAGGTCGTTTTGTGCTCGGGACATCTGTACTCATCTAACTGCCATGGTACTCGTGGAGCACTCACCTGTGCTATTCCGGTATGTTGCGTGTGCTTCCATGGTCAGGCTGAGCGGGGCCGAGTACTGGGAGAGCCCGCTGAGGGAGAACTGAGGTGCGATAGGGCTGCGTCTGCAGTCTCTGATGCTGGAGAAGGTGTGAGAGTGGGGCAGGCCGCCGCGCTGCATAGAGCCTGCGCCAAACAGTCGAGGCTGGGGAGGCGGGAGCTGGTCGTAACCCTCGTCCTCCTCCTCGTCCTCCTCCTCCAGATCCATCTCGCTGCGCCGCAGGGAGTGCAAGGAGAAGCTGGACCTGCGGCGGTTGGCTGTGGCCGTGCTCGAGGTAGAGGCGTAGTCCTGACGGAGACCTACGGGGGGGGGACAGGTGGAGGCTTTTATCCCATGAAAACCTGAACTTGACCCTCATTTGGTGTGTGAGGCATTACCCCGTCTGATACGTTTACTGGGAAATCTCCTGCATAATTTAACAACACACAAAAGTGTGTTACTGTCAACTCCAGGTCCAATACTCCAGGATCAAACATCTTAGCCAGAGGTCATCTATTTCCCTCCCTCTCTGAAGGCCTTGCATCAGGGTTTATACCCCCGATTGGCACATAGTATTTTGCACTGTCTATATTGATAAATGGCACTATGGGTGTATTGGATAACAGGAACTGATGGTTAGCTGTAGTAAATTCAATTAAAACAAGATGTGTACAAACATGTGTTTACGTACATTCTGAAGTTTCATCTACAGAATTCCTCAGCTGTAAAGATGCCAAACATTAGGTTGTGTTTCATGATAGGGATTTTTGTTTTCAATGACTGTAGTTTGATCCACAAGTCGATTCAACAGTGGACTCACTCTGCTCCTGAAGTCGAGCCATGACCTCCACGTCCGTCATGTCCTGCAGTTTGTAGCTCATAGAGATGGCGTCGTCCTCCAGCTCTGACGCACCCACCTCGCAGTCCAGGGAAGACTGGGGGCTGATGGCTGCGTGTCGGCGGCCCGCGTCTAAAAACATACAGGGGAGCCACATCTATACCACCGCGGAACCTCACTCGACCGCATGCGAAAGGAATTGAGTGTTCAAACGGCCACGAGTGGCGGAGAAGCCAGTGGGGTCTTACTGTGGAGGGGGGCGTTTGACAGGAAGGTGGGCGCTCTGTCACTGAGGCTGGCCCTGGGTGGCTGGAGAAAAGACTGCGCGCATGATGGCAATGGAGCTGAGGAGGAGAGAAATCCACATCCAATCATTAACATGCAAATCAAAGCTCTAGTCACTCACATTTCTGTCTGAAATGTCTCAACATTTTTTTGGTGGGACTTGAGCTGCTCTCCATCTGTCTGAGGGAGCGACAGGATAATCTCCACCACAGGAATCTCCTGTAATCTGACTGTAAATGGCAAGTAGCCGGTTGTTTAAGAATCTGAGTTATGTTCACACACAAGCTCCAGAAGTATTTCGGAAGCAACATGCGCTTTTGGCTCTGCGTTCTTATTACTCTGGATTTGAAAAGGAGCAATTAGGTAAACAGCGAGAGCCGGTGGTTATGCATGACGTTTCAATGTTATCTAAATGTTATGCTACTACTAATAACTAATAAACCTCGTTTGCACCTCATATGATTCGGTTATCTGTTTTTTTGCAAAAAGAAAAAAAAAGAGAGGCAGACTGGGGTCACCTGGTTGGCAGTAGACAGCTGGGTGGGGGAAATGAAAAGCAGCACTGTTGAGAGGCCAAACCGATCACATTCTGGTTGTACTGGCCAGTATCTCAGGGAAACCGTGTGAATGTGGAGAGGAGGTGCACAGCCCGAGTGGGAGCCGAGTGAGGCTGCACCGCAGGCACTGCAGGGCTAACGTGCTCAAACACCCTCGTCATCTTACCTTAGCATGTTAGCATGCTAGCGTTTGCAAAGTGATGAGCCCATTTATTAGCAGCAATAAGGAAAGACTCAAGAGATACCCCATCTGGGGACCATGCACTTGGTCCTATCTCACTCCAGCAGAGCTATGTGCCCGTAAGGGCGTGTCTCTGTGGTACCTGGGGCCTCGGTTGGTGCGGCGGGCTTCGTGTAAGGCAGCACGGGGCAGCTGAGGGTGGACAGTCCCTCGATGCAGCTGTACGAACGGATCGAAGAGCGTCCTCGCCACCGCTTAGCTGCACACAAGATTGTAGCGATGGACACGTTAGGCTGATTGCTTTACCTGGTAACACACACGTAGCAACCGCACACACACACACATGGAGTACATCGATTCAACTCTGACACGCTCTGGCCAACATGTTAATCTGCTCTTACAGATCAGTATTGATGTTCCAAATGATCGGGGCACGGCCCGGAAAGACGAGGCTGATACTGTAAGACGAGGTTTAGCTTACCACTGCGGCTTATTGGGCTAAACCGCAGGTCTTTTTAGGATAAGCAGGGATTGTGCATGAAGGCTACATCACATTCAGAAAATCTGAGTTAGAACTACTTTTGGGGATGTGGAAGTTACATTTTTACTGCCTTAGATTGTTCCTGCCTTATTAACATGACATAATGTTTAGAAACTGTAACTAGTGGCTTTAATACGGATTAAAACAAATCAATTAGGTTTAAAGATTAGTAATAAACCACTCATATAGAAAGCTTGAATAGATTTGGGGTTGATAGGCTCAAATATTCTCTTTACGAATGGCCTAATAATGTTCTATTAAGCCTTAATAAATGGCACATTGGCTAATGCTAATGCCTCTTTAGAAAGTGGTATTTGGTTTTTTTCACCAGTAAATGTGTGCATTTGGCAGGAAATGACATGACATTAGACGATGTGTGCTCCATGTGACAGCACTGAGTTCACCCCCCTGCTGATTGTTATTCAGAGAGGCACACACCTGACGCAGTGGAGCACGTTGGCCTCCCTGAAACAATTAGCCTTGTCTGCTAATGGACAACCTTAACACTTACAGCAAGTTACATAAGACAACAGCTACTGGAGCTCGGAGACAAGGATGTATTCATGAGCCAGAGGAGGAGCGCCAACCTTCACTGAGTGCAGCTTCTAGTGAAAGAAGAGGACCCTAAGAGTACACACACACACGCACACACACAAGCACACTAATGAACATCCAAACAGACCCTAACAAATCTGCCTCATTAAATAACAGTCTAGGACACAACGTGGGAGGGACAGATTGGTGAGAAGTCTTCTTAGGATATAAAAAACCAAAGCACACACACGTACACAGGCCAGTTCCCACAGCATACATTCATGCATGCAACGTCAAAGTCAAGTGCCTCGTACCGGCTGTTTGAGTCGCGAGTACCGAGAAAATCAGCCTCGAAACCCCAGCTAATGCATGTATTAAGCATGGTTTCTATGGTAACCATGCCTGTGCATGAGTGAGGAGGATGTAAAGACTCAAATCTAAATAACTCTATCGAGCAGCGAATGTCGTTCAGCAGCACACTGGGATTTTAAAGTATCTTGGTTTTTTTATGCATGTGAATATGATATTATCAAATATGCAGTTCTGCTTCAGTTGTGTCTTTTTAGGCAGAACTACAAACTAAACACAAGGATAACATTATGTAACACTCGTCTACATGATGAAATGTAATAAGCTGTAATGTAGTATCTTAACTCAGGTCTTCCATAACTGATGATCACAGAGAAGCTTAATCCAGCTAAAAAAATTGTCATTATCTTCAACAAGCAAGGCCACTAATTTTATACAGAAATGACAGATTTGTGGGATGCGGAATAAAAAACCATGTCTAAACGGGGCTGAACAGCCAGGTTGTTACCATGTAACTTGTAAGTGAAAATGTACTTTGCAGGAGTCATTTCAGGGGTCACATGGGCTGTGAAGATCTTTTAATGAGGTGCCAGGTGTTGCTAGGCGGAATGAGCAAACTCATTTTGACTGCCTCACCTGGGAAAACCCCAAATTTAAATTTAAAGGAATCATTTCATGGGGATATTACAATAGTTTACTGAGAGTTAAATGAGAGTTTAATGAAAACATCGATACCACTACCACGTTTGTAAATGGAATACAAAGCTGAAGTTAGTAGTCATCAGCTTAGCTTAGCATAAATTCTCAAAACAGCAGAGAGCAGCTATAGCCTGGCTCTGTTTGATAGAAACAAAATCCACCAACCAGCACCTCGAAAGGCACAAAAACAGTTTTGTGGACTGCTTATTTTCTTTCTTTCTGGACTCTTTGCAGGTTGCATGCCAGCCACAGCCGTTTCCCTGTTTCCGAATGTTATGCTAAGCTAAGCTAACCAGTGGCGCCAACGTTTTGAACTGCAGGGTGCAATCAATTATCTTCTTCATGGGTAGATATATTACCAGAGTAGCAAATCCCTGGAAGAGATCTTAATTGTTCTCTGGCAATAGTGAAATGTGTAAAGGGGAGAGGTTCCAACTCCCACGGAAGATAATCACTCGGTGGGAAGTCAAATGAGGTACTTAAAAACCCATAAATGTAAAGAGAGCGAGTTAAATGGTTGGAAGCAATTGAGCAGGGAAACGCTTTCACGGCTCGGGAGCTAAAATCCTGTTGCACGTGGAGATGCTTCGTGGGTGAAGCGTGTTATAGCTTATGATCGCATGACGGCAGCTGGAGAGACAGATGTCCAGATGTGGCAGCAGCTGAAGGCCATTAATCTGAGTTATAAATACTCTGTACCTTGGTCCAGCCTGTGGCAGAGGGTCATCTTGGCCAGCTCCACCTCGGGCCCCGGGTGGTCCAGTACCTGCCTGCACCACTGGAGAGGGCTGAGGAGACACTCGCCCATAAACTTGGCTTTGGGACTCACGTACAGCCTGTAACGACACATCAAGACCCACAATTCAGCCCTGACACTTTCACAGCAAGGCTCATATTGGTGCTTTCTGGAGAGAACTGAGGGCCAATAAACTGGAGCCGAGAGATCTGTAGGAGCGCGTTTCACAGCGTCAATATCTCTCAGGCAAAGGCAAAGCATCACTTTGCAATGTTAAAAACGGTAGCTGTCTAAAGGGAGCGATTTTCTTAAAATCTTGATGTTGACATACACTTAAAAGATCAACATCTCCACAAATAGCAGTTGGCGTTTTACTGGCTGCAACAAAAGCGGCCGTGCGTAATAAAAACTCACTCAATGGTGACTGCCTCATTTGGTGCAGTGATGTAAAGGATGTGACTACTATTTACAGGACGATAGTATCTATTCCCCCCCCCCCCCCCCGTGCGTTATAGAAGCCTGAAGCACAGAAACAATCAATCAATGAACTGATTAGATTTTAATTACAGGATTAATTAGGATAAACGGCTAATTTGCATAATATATTAATCATTTCAATAGTCTTTTTTACCAAAAATATCAAATGTCCCATATGATGAATTGTCATACATGACAGGGTTTGGGCTTCAAAAAATTAGTTTGAAGATGGCCCCATGGCGTTATACTCAATATTTTTTTTACAATATCCAATTATCTTACACACCAAATGGTGAACAAGAAAATAAACTATACCTTTGACCTTTGACACACAAAAAAACAAAAGAAACAGAAATTGTGTAACTTGGATGTTATCAGAGACTTGCTATCAGTTGGTAGTATTTGACAACTGAACGAAGAGGAGACAAAATAGCAAAAAAATCTAATAATGAATTTTGCTTATACTGACATATAAGCACACATGATATAGTTAAGCAAATTATTAACCCACTATGAACATGTGCATTACTATAGCACACTGGTATGATAGATTTCTGAAAAATATGGCTGGCCATTAATTCAACATAATAATTTATCATAAAATCATGCATCAACATATTGTGATAAATTGTGTACATGGAATAAAACAAGCAGACTTAAATGTGCTGAACTGACTTAAAACTTAACTGATTGAACTATTCTGTGTTTGTGTGCATGAATCTTAACAGAGTCAATGCAAAGCGGGAATTATTTATATAAATGATATTTATACATATGCAGCACCAGTCAACAGTTTTGACACTTTCCCATTGAATTGAATGAAAATATGACTCCAAACTTTGGACATGTATTGGATAGACAATTGTTTCTTTACAATTTCACAACTGCTCCTTGCCTTTTTCCCTGCTGTTCTTAAGTTTGAGCTGTACAAAACATTGATTTCTTGAACTAACAGAAAACTATTTACATGTAGTAAGTGAGTGAAATATATCATTATTGAGCTATGAAATGATCAGTATTGCGTTATAAGATTTCGTTTTTTGACAGAACAACTGCCCTGACCCTGATAACGAGGCCCCGGTTCTCCACTGACTCCATCAGGCCCGTTAGAGGGAGAGATGCTGCATTCAGCCGTGTGCTCCATTTTCCACATCATCACACGGGCTGCATTGAGCCGCGGAGCCGGTGGAGTGGTCGGTGCAGCCCCGGGCTCAGCGCTGCGCACAAAGACGAGCTGTGTGATCGTTATTGTTTTCTACTTCCATCCCGGCGCTGTCTTGCGCAGAAGAGACACCTATGCTGCACGCACAGTGCATTCTGGGATGCCCGCTTGCTTGTGTCAAATCAGGTTTTGTTCATTTTTTTTTTAACTCCTTAAAATAAAAAAGTCCCTATTTGAGCCGAAGTCCGCGAATCTCCTCCAGCAGGAGACGAGTCAACCGTTTAATCGATGAGGGGCTGCATGGAAGGATAGCCTTAAAAGTCATGTAAAAACAAAATGTGGCTGGTAGACAGCCGTGTGGCCTGCGAAGCATCTTCGGAAGTCAACAACAGTGTGTGCGTAATAAACAGAGCGGTTACCAGCTATCGGGCTGCCCGATGGGGAGCGCGGCGTCCAGGTCCAAGACATCCACCTCATCCATAACGGTGGCGCTGTCCTCCTCGGCGGCGCCGAGACACGCGGAGCTCGGCTGAAAATACGCGACGGGCTCCTCGGTGGATCCGGGGGCTCCGGGGGGACTCGGGATGCCATATTGTGCGGGGACGTGGTCGCTCGCGCACGCGTTACCGCCGCGCAGACACGACAGCGGGGTCTGGGGATGAGCAGGGCCGACGGGGCGAGTGTTTACCGCGTTCGCTCTGGTCCGCAATTGTTCGTTTTGCCGCTCCAATTTGCGGACCAACTCCTGCAGCTTGAGCACCTCCAGCTCCGCGCTGGAGGTCTGGTTGTTGCCGTTGACGTCTGCCATCATGCGCGGGTTCAACACCTCTGCTTCCATTTGGTAGAGAGCACATTGAGAAGCGGCCTGCCTGCGGAGAGCGTGTCCAGATTCCCCCCCCCCCCCCCGTTGAAAGCGACTACTACACGCACACGCACTCGCAAGCACACGCTCTCACACAATGATGCCGCTGCTGGGATGATGGCACAGGCTGCGTCTGATTGGTCAGCAGCTTGGAGTTCAACTCCCATCGCACCACTGCCGAGGAAGTGTTTATTAAGGACACGCGCGCGCACACGCACGCACACGCAATCACCGTGTACCTTTCTATTGTTTTCCTTTGTTTTTTTGCATTAAACATCTTTTTTACAGCGTTCAATAAAATCTTTTAAAATTAGCATGAAGACTATAAGTGCAATCATGAAAATGACATTTACATATTGCCTGATATCATTTTCAATACATTATCCTCCACTCCAGACACTAACTAGCCTTTAAATGTTTTAATTGTATCCACCCCCCATAAATGATCCTAAGTGCTCTTTCTAGGACATTTATATGTAAAATAAAATGATTTATTCATTTACTACCCAACTACCCAAAAGGTGGTTTACCTTATATGGATATATTGCCCCCAAAACTTGACAACTTGACACCAAATGATCAGACACTTTTTTTGCCTTTATTGCACAAAGAGAAAGCCCCCGGCCCTATAAATTGCAATATCTCTTTTCATATTACACAACCCCACAAAGTCAGAGGACTTGAGAGAATATCATGCGTGCCATCTCAAGGGGAAAGGTTTAGATACAAAGACAGAAATATCACAATGTCAACAGCGCACTTCCATGGAGCTGCATTTGTAATATATATTCATAATATAATTGTCATTTTTAAAAACACCTAGATAAAGATTTGTGAGCATATAAAAACATAAGTACAGGAGAACCTTTTTCACCCCCCAAAAAACCCAATTAACAGTAGCCTATTCCATTGAATCGTCAATCCCATGTATTTTATCTCCAGTGAGGGCTCGGGAGAAACTTAGCGTCGCCATTTACCTGTGGAACAAAACAATAGGATAATTAAATGACCTGTTTAACCAGGGTAATAAAGGAATACATGTAACCATTCATTAATGAACTGTTCTCTACCTCTGGCGATCTCAAAGCAGTTTTCACAGTGCACCATGCGTTTGTAGATCCACATGCTGTCCCCGGCTTTCATGTTCCCCAGCGTGCTGCTACACACCTCGCACTGCCCAGACACAAACGCACACTCACTCGCGTGCTCAAAGAGATGCAGGCTGACCAAAACAACACACTTCCTGTTGTCAGTGTTAAATGTAAAGTCTATTCAAGAATCCTACTTTCCATACTTAGAATATCACGCCTTTACTGTATTTATCTAACACCCACTTAGGTGTATCCAATATGGCTTATTGGGCCTCATGTCAGGTGTAAATTAGGTGGAACAATACAGGAAATTACCCCAAACGTTCCCTCTAATAAGGATGTACAGGAGATGTTTTGACATTAGGAAAAGCTCTGGTGCAAACATACAAAGCAATGAGTTTTTTTCCATGGGGGGGGGGGGGGGGGATATTGCTACTTCTATTTTTTCAAACACTGATTGTTGCAGCCTTTCATGGTATGACAAACTAAAGTAATCTGCTTACCTTAAAGCAGGAAGCGTGGCAGTTGATTTTCATGTCATCCAGGACCATCTTGGCATCACCGTTGAAGGGCCTACGGCAGGAAGTGCACAAGTCTTTTTCAAGCACCGTCCTGCAGGGGACATAAAAAAACCCAGCATTTATTATAAGTTCATTTTTTACATTGGAAACAGGAGTTGGGCAGAAACAAGTCGTACATTATAGTCTTATAGCTCCAGGAGTAAGACTTTTCCTTCCAGGGCCACCAGCGGGTTTAAACTTCTGGCGTTTAGTGAAATGTCATGACAACTATTGGATAGATTGGCACATAGTGTAGCACAAGCATTCATGGTTGGGAGATGAGGACTCCTAAACACAGAGGTGATGCCTTCATGTTCAACCGCATATAGCGCCACCTTGAGGTTGACAGTTGAAACGGATTGCCATGAATTGTGGATGGATTACATAACTGTGAAAGTGACTTTAGAACAAATTCTAAATTCCAGTAGTGAGCCTTGTGAACGTTTGACCTGTCAGCATGTTGGAGCTTTTCCTACCTCTCAGGAGCTGCATACACACTCTTCGTGGAGGATGAGTACATTTGATCAGTTTCAGCCGACCTGCTGCGAGAGTTAAACAGATAGCAGTTTGTTTGGAGTCCTCCTTTACTTGCACATCATTTCAAACCCAGTGGGGTTCCATGTGGAGGAATACCTGCTGCTCCGGTAGGATGTTGAGGTGTAGGAGGACGGACTTGTGATGCTGCTGTACTCGTAGCTGCACAAAGACAAAATGACCCACATAAGACGTGACATTGGGAATGCTTCTTACTTACAGCGGGAGCTCAGCTGGCTCGGCTCCCTACCTGGACTCGGGCCTGGAGTACGAGTAGCTGCGGTCGCTGCTGTAGTCGTCACTGCGCGTGCAAACACAGAGCAGAGGCACGTTTCAATGTGTTCGGACACGTGTGGGTTCGAGTGTGAGCGCTGTTGGCCATAGTAGAACTATTCACCTGGGGGTGGTGCTGATGGTGTAGGAGGTGGTGCGGGTGGAGGGAAGATCTTCAGAGTACGAGCTGTAGCTGTGGGTCAATGAAGCATGAATGAGATTTTTATGGTCGCAACTTAACGATGCTTATATTTATGAATTGATTTGTGGATTTTGTGGTAATTCTGTTGTAGTAAGTATTATTTTGTCATATCAATTGTTCTCAATAGAACTAATTACTAACTTAATACTACAAGGCAACAACCATCAGCCTCAGCTGTACTTTGTGTTTTGGGTTAATTAGCAAAAAAATCTGTTGTTAGTTAAAAAAGATGAAATGATTATTATTTTATTTTATTATTAGACCAACTAATCTAGAGTCGACTATAGATCATATTGTAGCATTTCTTTAGTAGTCCTTGTTCTTTAGTTGGCATCTTGTCCCTCTTGAGCAGTCAGCATATTTACCTGCTGGTTCTAGTGGAGGTGGGCGTTGACAGATTTGAGCTTTCAACTCTAAACGGCCGAAAACGACAATGTCAGAAGAAGTTGGTTACGACATTGGAAAGAAGCAATATGCAATCCAGGCTTTTCAAATCCAGCTCTCACCCTCGGCTGCCTTCCACTGTGATGATCTCTCTCTTCGTGGTGATGCTGCTGCTGGTGATGCTGCTGCTGCTGATGCTGCTGCTGCTGCTGCTGATGCTGCTGCTGCTGACAGAATGACGATGTGATCAATTTAAATGATATTTCAATGCTTGTGCGTATTGAGAAATAATATTCACTGAGACCTGTCACCTGAGAGAAGATGGCCGGTCAGATACATTTGTGATGGATTGAGGCAGGAGGGTGCCATACAGGTCATCCTCAGGCCTGTAAAGCAACACTATTATAAATACTTGGTGATCATGAGTGCATAACCTATTTTATTCAAATGTATATGGGGATGAAGGTTTATCTTACTTAGAGGAAATCGTTGTTGTGGTTGTAGTTTTAATCCCATTTCTGAAAAAACAAGACCAGGATTGGAATTGTATTTATCATCATCATCATCATCATCATCGTCGTCGCAGTTCCTCTCAGCAACCCAACCATCAGTATGCTCAGAAATATACCACATATAACATTCATTTTCTAGGCTCAGTGAAAGAAAGAATCACCTGTCTGTGGACGAGTAAACTCCCTTCCCAGAAGAAGGGACGAGAGGTTTGTCCTCCGGGCTGCACAGAAACACAGGTCAGAGAATAGCAATGTCTAGATTAAAGTGTCCTGAATGAGAAAGGGACACACACAGCCTCCCCTGCAGTGGGCCCACTATGGGAAGAAACTCACACAGGGCTGCTTTTCACCGTCACAGTCTCAGACGAAAAGACGCTTGTTTTACTGTAAAAAAGAAAATAAACCTTATTACAGAACGTAATTCTGACCCCCTCTCTGCGTCATGATGAAGATAAAGAGTGTAAACATTTTTGAATGGAAGGAGAATATCACCTGTCTGTGGGCGAGGAACTTTTCTTGATAGCCGAGGGGATGAGAGTGTCATAAAGTTTGTCCTCAGGGCTGCACAGAAATACAGAGGAGATTAGAAGTGATGCATACAGACAAGTTGTGTTGTGTATTTCTTATTAGAGTCAAATATCTGCCTATGTCTCACTCTTTACTGCTGGAAACAGAAGTCTCAGGCTCTTTGGTGGTCCTGGTAGGTGAGTAGTTGGTGTACAGTGACCTGTGTGAAAGGACATCCAACTCATGCATTTACTTTTTACAAAAATACAATTTTGAAATACTCTTTTGAGATGGGTTAGGATTTAACATTAAAAACATTGGACACAATGATTTGTTAACAGCATTCATGTTGATTAATTAAAATGTCATTTTTTTGATGCAGAGGTGTTATTGTACTGGAGTATTTCCGTTGTTATGTATGTATGTTACCCTTTGCTTGTAGACTTGACGCGGTCACTGAACTTCGCGGTCGGACTTTTAAGTGCAGGGTCACTGCAAGAAAACACATGTGTCAGTTTGGGACTAAATTCGGAGATGCTTGGTCAGAAAGGGTTCACTCTTATCAAAATGTACCTCTTGGTGTAGGAAGTTGTAGTCTGGCTGGAAGTGAGGGTGCTGCTAATAGAGGAGAAGCTTTATTTAGCCACAGTTACTACTTCAAGTTACTCATTCTTGACTCGGACAGCCTGGAGCTAAAACCTTTCACGAGGAAAAGAACTGTGATAAATAGTGTACCAACCCGCTCCTCAGCTCATCCTGACTTCCACTGAATCTGCAATGACAAAAATCTGAATCAAACATCTGCTTCTTTTTTCTTACAACTGCAGAACATACATACAGACGTACATTTCTGCATCAGTATAAAAAGGCACCAGGATATTTAGTAAAACTGTACTTCTTGGTGAGAGCCTGCACAGATGTCGACTTGCTCGTGGTTACGGTGGTTTTAACTTCTCCTCCGTCTGGACTGTGGAGGATTAACAACTCATTCGCCACAGTTTATAACAACTAATAACATTATGTTGTAGGGGTTCTAGGAGTATCCGTCTTACCCAATTGTTGTTTCGCTGCGTTGGCTCAGAACAGATTTGCCAAAGTTTGGGTCTCGGCTGGAGGAGGAAAACGATTCAGATAAATTCACCCACACACCAACAGTCCTGCCACATATTGCGTGCATGTGTCTTTGCCCCGTGGCAAGCATTGCATCTGATTACGTCTGCGTGACTCACTCGATATCCTCATCCTCAATTTCCGCTTTCTTGATCCAGCTGCCGTCCTTCAGGAGAGAGGTGGACTTTCCTGCAAACATGAGACAGAGTCGAGCCTCAACCATGTGACCCTACTTGTTTTTGAATCACCTTTCAGCTATTCTGGAAAAGGTTTCATTTATTAGACTCTCTGAGATTTACATATTTATATTGTATTATATGTGTCACATTCTCAAACACTGTGTACAGGTACATTTGGGATGGCATACTCTTAGAAATACTAATAAATGATCTAAATGACATCCACAAATGAGCATCATATAACAAAGGACCTTTGAATATTTCATGTAGTTGCAACTCCCCCAATTTTATTTATTATATATATATATATAATAAAATATATATATTTAAACACTTACCATTTGAAAACCTGCTCATTTTGTAATTTCACCTGTAAGTGCAAGAGAACAAAGAGGGACTTGATCAGAGAAAGTACACAGCACATGTGTCCACTAGGTGGCAGTGTGGCCTCGGACGTGTCCTGCTGCCTGTCAAAGGGTATCAGCTAAAGTTCTGCTCAACCCCAGACTCACTGACTAAGCCCTCAAACTGGTTTGTCTTGATTCGTACCCACATGAAGACACGCCTTCTCCAAACACTGGATTGTCAGCAAAACAGAGGGGCGAACCGGTGCCATTAGTGATCAATAATAAAGATTTTTCCCTTTCGACTACACGACGGCGCTGGGACACACGCGTCCATATAATGAAGCCCTTTAGCAAACATCTACAGCTTCGACGGAAGTTGTGACTTAAAAATCCATTGTGTGTCTATGCATTATCTAGTTTGCGATAATTGTTATTGGTCCACATGTTATTCTGGTTTGGGTGAAACTGTTTGGAAGGTCCACGACACGCATGCCAAAGAGTTTAAACAGATCTTCTCCTGGACTTTTCTGAACCTTCGAGATTAGTACAATTTATTATTGAGTTTAATCTCTGATCTCAGTGTCGACCCTTTAATGAGCCTCGTAAAAGTGGAAGATTTACAGCTTTAACTTGTGGAAGTCACACAGTAATAATCCCAGATGTAGTTTCCAGTAACACAAAGCTTCTGATATCATGACTCAACCAGTGGGAGGTGAAACACTCGCATTAACAGCAAGCTCACACATAAATGTGTTTGTTATATCCTTAATATCAAAACCACAAGCATTTCTCTCCTCAAAGTAAAGTCACTCAAAAAGTAACTAGAAGTAAAACTAAAAGAATCATTATGTACTTAATTGACTAAATGTTTGTTTAAATGTTTATCCAGGACTATTGCACTTTAGTCTGAAAGAGCTGCGGGGCCCCTTTCTAAGCCCTTAAAACCACTATCTGCAATGTCAGCACACAAACATTTACATGTAAACTGTAAAGTGACAGAGTATTTGCAAAGCCGAAGGGTACGTACCTGTGAACAGAACCGCTTAAAACTCTCACAACAGCCCAGCTCTTCAACACCTGCCTGCTACTCGGGACTGCAGTCACACCCGAGTCCCTGCTTCTGCTTTTAACCTTAAGGGAGGAGATAGCAAGGCCACCCAAGGGTGTGGCATTAGGCAACAATCCAGGAATGATCTCTCCAACTCTAACTTGAGAATTTTCTCTTTCATTCATGGCCTGAGTTGTAAATGGAATTGGGTGGGGTGCTGACAGACCTGCAATACAACTCAGGTACCATGAAGCAGAACTGCAATGTGGGTGTGGGCGCGTCTCTGACCTTCTGGAGCTTTAAAATGAATGGGATTTTCTTTAATAGTAGTCTCCTGTTTGAAATATTTTATATCTTTATATTCACTGTGATAATATATATATATATATATATCTCTTTGGTCGACATAGGCCTCCTCAGGTCTTACCTGCATAATTTTATTAATATAACTTTTTAACACAATCCCTGGCTGACAGTGGACTTTGAACCTCACACATGTCCGCACATAAAGTTCTGTAAGAAAGAGAATCAACTAGGTTTTCAAGCACAGGTTAAGGGTTAGGGCCTCTTAGGTCTGATTACTGAACTGAAGGTAACAGGGTGGCTGCTGACGCCTGAGTTAGCCTCACGACAACCACTCCAACTCGAACCGAACCTTCCACCAAATTTACCATCATGTACAATGTGATTGATTAAGCCCAATCCAAAGGCATGACTGCCTGAGTTCATTTCTTCATGACAGTTTAAGGGTCATTTAAAGTTGTCTGAAGGCTGACGGCTCATAAAAGGTGTAAGCGAGAATACCATTTCAACTGAGAATGTCATGATGTCTGTGACAGCGAGAGTCTTTGTTGGGTGTGCCGTGTCTTGAATGGTTAAAGGTATGAACTGTGCATTGCAGGCAGGGGTGTGACGGCGTGACACTGAGGTGCACCTCTCCTAGTTATGACCGCTGCAGGAGAGGAATGCAGACTATCCGCACTGATCAGACTGCGACACCAAAGTCGAATGGACGGAAGGATCTGTATTGACAAACAAGAGTGAACAGCAAATTAGAAAGTATTCACAATTAAGTCAACCGTGCTCACTACGGTCAAACAATACCCTGATTTGAGACATATCAATTAACTGTCATTTGCAAATCAACTGATATAAAACTCAAATGATGTATGTTTGGTATGATTAAGAAGCCGTAGATTGAATCCTTGCACTCAAAAAAATCCACCCTCCTATGGATGCATAAATGAAAGTGGAGTCCGAGTGGCACTTGGTGGCGCTAGAGCTGCAATGATGCAAATTGGCCATGTCGGTTGTGCAACTCTAAAATAGATGAGTCTCACAGGTTGACCAGGTGTAAGAAACACCCTGATTTATCCTACAGTCAGTTGTTCAAAGCAGCAGAAACGAGTGCAATCTGATCCATTGTGGTGAACGTGAGAAGATCAAGATGTCACATGAAAGGAAAGATCTGCAAATAGTCATCATCATCACTCACATGCTTCTAAACTGTATTACAGACAGTTGTGTCGCGTCAAAAGGACTGACAACAGTGGCACAGTTTCACATCCTTTCAACCACCCGTCGCGATTTGCTTTTAATCGCCGCCTCACTGGCTTCATCCCTATCGGTTCAGCTCATGCTTGTGACACTCCTGCATGATCTATAGCATCATCTCGGCCTAGATACCCACCACCATTTGTTGGACAGAGTCGAGATAACCAGGCAGCCCTTTGAATGTGGCCGCTTCGTCAGGCGTCACAATCTGCTGCCAAATCTGAATTATTACCTTCTACGACTCCGAAAGGAGGGCCCGCAAATGACACGCTGCTTTTCACTTCCAATATTTCAAGCAGAAATCCTAATGTATTTATCCCTAAGTTTGATTAGAGTTTAGAGGAGCCAGTTGTCATAACGGATACACGCTGGCCCTCTGATGCTGCGCATGATAATCTCCCAGTGCTTCCTGGGTTGCTATGAGGGGGAGACAGTAGACCGACCCTTCGCTTGCCATTGGGCTGCTGCGCGGCCTGGCAGCCAATAAAGCAGCACTAGGGCCTGTGTAAATCTCTTTCTCCATTTCCCTCTACCACCCTCTCTCCCAGTGGTTGTGCAAGCACATGCACTCGTGCATACATCTATACCACTATGAAAAGGAGAGGAGATTCAATTCAACTTTGACATTAGGGAGATTCACTATAGCATTTTGGAAATATACTTCCCAGAAAGCTTCTAAATCATTCAAGTCAGTTATAGGGGGTCTTAAAATATCTGCAGCATCGTTTGTCTTTGCACCATAAATTTAGATCATATTAAATCTCCTTCAAAAATGATCTAATTGGAAGGGACTTCAGGAAGAACGACAGAGGTGGCCTCCCTCTCCTCTCCGAGGATGGACAGATGCCATGCTGTGTGCAGCCTTCGGACTAGTCCAACATGACAACTATTACAGTGTCAGGATGCCATGTGACAGTTATCCCTGTTTATGTGTTTACCTTTGCATTGTAGTGTGTTTTGTGCCATACCGGGTGTAAAACCTCACACTGTCTCCTCCTCCTGCCACAAGGTAAAATAGACGGGTCGGACTACTAGGCCTAGTGTGCGGGTTTCACTCACGAGGCCCTTCTTTATTCCTGTGGAGTTTTGAGGCATAGATAAAACACATCTCACATCTGCCATCTCGCCAAGCGTGAGTCACGTCACACAGGCTAGCCTCAGTGAAGAAGACCACCGTACCACAAAGCATTGATAAAAGATTGAGTAAAAGCCATCTGCAGCCTTGGGTTCTTTAAGAACGCTCGTCTGAGATCCAATGGCAACACTCACAGCTACACAGTGCTCACTAGAAAGGGGAAACATGTACAAGGTTCCAGCTTCCATCTATCATGGAACAGCTTCGTTGCATGATAATAGCAGAGAGGAACGTGTGAGCAGTCTAAACAAAATACAACACTGCTGTCAAAGGTCAAACCTGAGCGTCAGTGCTTTACTTTCGCAGAGAACGTACAATTGAATTGGCCTTAAAAGTATCCGAGGGTGCCGATTTAAGACATACGATAAAAGATGAAATGTGCAGTTCCAAACTGTGCAGTGCAGCGCGTGCACAACGTGTACATTGCACGGGGAGGTTTATTGTTGGGTCCATCGGTGATAGCAGCGGCCGGCTTCAGTCGTATGAACGTTTCCCGGCATGCTAGCGACGCAGCACTCAGCCGGGGAGGGGAGGGATGATGGAGCTAAGATGGCAGCCCAACTGAGGGTGCTGCCTCTCTGGGGTCAAGAAAACACTCAAGGAACTCATCAAATCCGATCACGACGAGGCGCTTTTGGGAAATAAACGCGCGTCTGCACATTTCTTTGCAAAGGAAAATGTTATGGCTTGAGAAGGTACGGAGACGAGCACCGTGTTGACGCCGCGGCTGCGATCGGAGGACCGAACGCTGTAGTTGTACCTCCAGATCGGCTCCAATTTGCTCTTATAACCGTGGACCGTGAATGGTGATCGTAGTATTTCTACATCTCGAAACGGACAAGCGATGTGACGCGTGGAGGATTTGATGACATTTGGATCGCATCGGTTGACTAGATATCATCGAACTGTGGTATCTTTTGTGTGATATATGCATTGTTCCCACAAACGATGATGTGTGCTGCTGCGGCAGGGGCCGCCGGTGGAGGGATTCTACCTTCCTCATCGCCGTCGATGGGGTTGGGTGTCAGGGTCATTTCTGGAGCAGGAGCAGAGTTCTCTACCATCGGTTCGGGAATGGGTTCTTGTCCGACAACCGGAGCCCAGTCGGATTGTCGGACTCGGTACCAGCTTTTACTCTCAGGGCGAGCTCTGGCCGAAAGATACAGGCGGATCTATACCACCGCCATCAACGATAAAGAGCAAGGGATAACTCCAGGAAGGTGAGTGGCTCACGAGGAGACGTGTAGATATCGCAGAGGCTCGTCTGTCATGTGTGGGGCTAACGGGGCTAACGTAAGCTAACATTAACCCTCGCTTAGCGACACGCCAGTCAACAGTTACACCTTAAATGAATACACCCACAAGTATATAATATCGTTATTATGCTTGTAAGACCTTTGTCACACTAGTCCATGTTTTATCTACAATGAAGGTGTCGGCAGCAAAGTTACATCATTTGGGTGCATCCTCTTCCAGGGGGGCAGCTTGCTAAGTAGCATTGGACTTCCTTAGCTTATCGCAGCAAGCTATGCTAACGTTAGTTCACCCTTGCGGGAGTTGTTTGCCGCCCCCCCATCTTGGGGCTTTTGGACATTGTGTGATATTACAGATAAATCCATTGCCACTGAAATTTAAGTACCTACTTCGGCCATTACGAGACGCAAAAATGCACTATCGGCAATATCAAAAACAAGCTGGCGGCTAACTGTCAAAACAGCCATTTAGTTTAGCTAACGTTTATAAACCGATGCGCTGCTCGTGCTAGTTGATAACCTACTTAATTTTGATGCATAAAAATGGGAACTTCATGTGTAGACACCATATTTTACCTTACTTCAAAATGTAATATTTTATAATAATGAGCTGTTTGTGTATATCTAGGCCCATCGGCGTCACTGTTTGAATTGCTAGCTAACAGACGTGGAGGCAGCATCAGTCCTTATCGAAACGGAAACCAAGCGACTCATTGTTTTTAAGAAAACCTGGATGTCCCGACCTTTGATAGCGAGCATACATATATGTATATTAAAACTAATAATAAACAAGGCGTTATTATTACACACAACGTTCCCCATTGTAGCCTAATGGTGAGGATGTGTAGACCAACTGGTTCATGTTACGTCATCCTGTCAGTCAGGTCGTAGACCACAGCAGCTCGGTCATTGCAGCATCCTCCCTCACGAACCCAATGGATGATTTCCACCCCTCCCCGTGTGCAATTGCTTTAAGCTTGGCTCAATACACTGCTCAAGGGTCCTTAAGAACAAGGTCTCCGTGGTTCAACCTATTCATGATGTTATTCTGAACTACCATCTTTCTTAATTTATGCCGTAGTGAAATATGATGGAGCAGACTGTACTCTGAGAGATAGCTGCAAGCTTTAGGGAACTGCTTTGGGAGCCACTACAGGAGGGCCTCAATCCTTTCCCCCGACTCTTGTGGATTTGCTGGTATTTAGCTATTAATATAATCATCAGATGGGTGTCTGTTCGGCCTTATTTGGTATATTGTTTGGTACTTTCATTGAGTAAGAGTAAACCAGGCTATCACTGTTTGCCCTATTGGCTGAAGAATCTGATGCTACATTGACAAGCTATTAGAAATCAATATTCAGTGCAGACCCCCACCCTTCCTATTTAATCTTGTTAAGTAAGAGCTGTAAATTGCTTTTCAGTATTGTTATTCTGGTAATGATGATTACTAAATCATGCACTGCCTTTCCTTTTTCATGAGTTGTTCTGTTTTTGTTCCCTGGCACATGTCATTGTCAGCTTTATTTGAAAGTGAAATGAATTATAAGAAGCCAATTTAAAACTGTCAAGATAGTTTAAAAAGCCCCAACAATTTCCACCAGAAACAAGCTTCTGTTTGCTTTGGGTGTTTTTTCCATTGAGTAACACTGAACGTCCCCTGTCTAGCATAGACAGGGGTATTCTGCACACACTTTGCCATGTGCACAAAAGGTAAACAAAAAGTGCTAGTGAGATTATCACCAAATAAACTTGTTTAGAATAACTTACCTGTTATTATTTAAATAAAAGACTTGTTTTTTACCTTCCATTCTCCTCACATCATTATGGTTAAAGTAAAGCAATAAGTGTGACTGCAGCAGTTTCCTGCAGCCACTGTATATTTTGAAATACTGAGCCATCGCTGTCTACTTTCAGGGGAAAGAAGGCTTTGAGTAAGAAGAAGCTGAAAAGGCGACAGAAGGTCAAGTCAAAAGTCAAATCAAGAACAAAGGTAAGAAATGCACGATTGTCCATCTAATTGTTACTCTTGTTCTTTTGCCTATTGTGCCTATTGCTGCATTTATATTTGGATATATATTATCAATACATCCGTTGTTTAAAGAAGTGTTGTGAAGCCAAGGGTACTTTTGTAGAATGTCCCTTTTTAAAAAAAAACATTACAAATGAACCCAAACTATTACCGCCCCTCAAAGAAAACACAATACCATTGTTGCAGTGTTAAATCACAAACCGGTGCAATATTTATTTGTGCGGCATAGTCATGCCTAACATCCTCAGTACTAATTCAAGCATTGTCATCAAATATATAAATATATATCATTCAATCATTCAAAATGTTTTGCATTTTCTCTCTAGCTGAATAAAAGCAACATGACTGACGTTTTTAATTTGCAACCGCCGCGGCCTCCGGTGTGCACTAATAAATCCTCACAGCTGGATTGACTCTACTGAATCAAATGAACAGGTAGACGATATGATGTTAGAGGATAGATTCCTTAAAATCCCAAAGCAGATTAATTGTTGTCATCGGCGGTGGCTGGTCAGGCGCCGGGAAGCCCGTCCTAACACGGAGCCTGAGAGGTGGATAGGCAGAATGAGACACATGGGAGTGGCCCCGGCTTGTGCGTGATGGCCTGTTGCCGAGCGACCTAATGTGTTCCCCGTCTCCACGGCAACGGTGGCCTGCCTCCATCTCCTTCATCCAACGTCGGAGCCTAGTCTGCATCAGTGAATGTGGTTGTGGCTAGATGAAATAGAGACATCATTTGACATGAATCAACCCAAGCATCGCCATTCATTGCCACGCCAAGTGCATTCCAATACAAATGATCCTTAATCCGGTTTTTAAATTAACCAGTTGATCATCAAATTTCATTAGTCCATTTTTGTATCAAATTGAACGAATTCCCTACTGTTGTTTCCTGAGGGGGAGAGAGCACGTAAGCCAGCTCTGTGGTTGGGCTGTAAAACTGTTAGCTGGTGTTTGGATTTAATTTCATCACAGCCACTTGGCAGGCAAAGGCAAAAGAGATTAATGTGATACCAGCCGAGCCTCGAGCGCTGTGTCATCGCTCACCTCAAAACTAACGCAGGCAGCAAATTCAGCGTAGCGCGGGGTCGTTCTCTTCAGGTCGACTTGTTCCCTGAGTCGATGTCCTGTGGAGACCGAGCGTGGACATCACTCGCAGGCGGGCAGAAAAACGTGGGCCGCCACACAGGCAGTCGCGCTGTATTCGGATGTGATGTTGCGCTCACTCTCGCCTCTCACACCGCGGCGTTGTCAGGCAGGAGCGTGCTTTGAAAGAGCCTCTCCTCTCCCCCTCTGTCTGCTTCCGTGCTCATAAACACAGAAAAGTGGAGTCTCATCAAAACACGCACGGCACAAACACTTCTCATCCTAATGGAGAGGCTGATGTAACGTCTTGTGTACGAGCAGATGTGGGTTGGGATTAGGGTAAGTACATATTGGTACAATATGATACATACAGTAGGACAGCAATGTCATGTGTACATATATATATATATATATATATCTTTTACTTTGACATTCGGGCCATTCAAGTGCTGCCAACTGATTTCATTATATAAAAAAAAAAAGTTGGCTACAGTCGGCTACTTTTTGCTGTTAAGTCGTTTTTGAAATAGAAGATTACCAAGCCTTGCTTTTAATACAGAAGTCTTTCATGCTGTTTTCATCCGAGCATCAGAGCATGACTCTGGGCCCGTCTGGACGGACGGGCGCTGTCATTCTCTGACGTGCGCTCTCTGTCCGCTGTTGGGTGTGGCGGTCCTCCTCTTACAGCAAGAGGGTCCTTGGTTCAAAACCACTCAGCGACCTGTCTGTGTGGAATTTGCATGTTCTCTGCGTGGGTACTCCGGCTTCCTCCCTCAGGGCTCTGGGGGTCAATTGGTGACTCTAAATTGTCCGTAGATGCGACTGAGAGTGAATGGTTGTCTGTCCCCCATGTCAGCTCTGCTATATCCCTCTATCAGGGAGGTGTACAAAATGTGTAAAGAAGGAACAAGGTAAAAGATCTACAATACGATAATCCTTCTGTTGATAAATGCGTATTTGCTCATCCGATGAACTGGTGCAAAGCAAAAACAGTGAGCCTGAGGCGCTGCTTTGGAAGACGTCACTTTTCTCTGCCTTTTCCCCTAAAGGCCTGACTGAAATGTGTAGCCGTCTTAAGTGCGGTTGGCAACTCTGTGGAAGCCTTTACCAAAGCTTTTAGATCCCCATTAAAAGCACCCAAAGAAACATTCCAATGAGCAGTATATTTGGGTTATGGCTCAGTGCTGTGACAAAGTGAGAGCAAACCCACAGACCATGATTAGGTCGGCCTGCATTGCATGAATGCTTATGTACATTATGTCGTAACTCCAAGGAGCCCCTTCAGTGAAACCCTTCTGATGGTTGGTTTCGTTTTGTAGTGAAACCGGTCAAACCACACTTGGCAGCTTCGTGCTCTATTTGCACGAAGATGTGACCTATCAGTAGTGTAACATATCTGAGGTAGCCGCCCCTTTTTGTACAGCTATGCACAGGACAAAGGCGCGTCCCGCGACAGAAGTTGTCGCTCCAGAATTTAGCCTGGGATACAAAAACAGTGCGCGGAAACCTCTTTTGCCTTCAGAACAGTCTTAATTCCTCATATCATACTTTCAACAAGGTGTTCTAGCATCACGTCTATGAGGAATCTCCCACTCCACCACATCCCAACGGTGGTCTATTGGATGGAGATGTGGTGACTGGAGGCCATTGGAGTACAGATATCTCATTGTCATGTTCAAGAAACCACTTGGAGATGATGTGAGCTTTGTGACATGGTGTATTACCCTGCTGGAAGTAGCCCTGATGGTACGCTGTGGTCATAAAGGGATGGACATGGTCAGCAACAAATCTTGTTTAAACCATGCTGAATTGGTACTGAGGGGCCCAAAGTGTGCTAAGAGAAAGATCCCTCACACATCTGGCCTGTTGATACAAGGCAGGTTGGATCCATGCTTTCATGTTGTTTAAGCCACATTCTGACCATCTGACCATCTCCTACCAGCTGAAGCCGAGACTCACCAGACCAGGCAACGTTTTTCCAATCTTCTATTGTCCCTTTTTGGTGAGTCTCCGAATGGTAGTCTCAGTTTTCCTGTTTTTAGGAGGACAGGAGAAGAGTGGCCTCCCGGTGTGGTCTTCTGCTGCTGTAGCCCGTCTTCTTCAAGGTTCCACGTGTTGTGCGTTCAGAGATGCTTTTCTGCATTCCTTGGTTGTAACGAGTGGTTATTTGAGTTACTGTTGCCTTTCTATCCCCAACCACCCTGACACAAGGCATTTCCGTCCAAACAACTGCCGCTCACTGGACATTTTCTCTTTTTGGGACCATTCTCTGTAGACCCACAGATGGATGTGCGTGAGAATCGCAGTAGATCAGCAGGTTGTGATGTACTCCGACCAGCCCGTCTGGCACCAACAACCATGCCACTTTCAAAGTCTTCTTTCTTCGGTTTTGAACAAGTTGTCTACACGCCTAAGTGCATTGAGTTGCGGCCATGTAAATTGGCTGCTTAGCAATTTGTGTCAACAAGCAGGTGACACCTGTTCAATTGTTTGTGTGTGTAGGTTTCAAATAGTCTCAATCAGTCCCCAATGCTTCTCCAGCAGCAAGACCGGAGTCAGCTGACGTCCCCCCCACCGCTTTTGGCTGAGAACAAATGACCCTTTTCCCCAAACACATGACATCACCTCTTGTGATTGGGATGCGCAGGGAACACTGCAAGAGAGGCCTGATGGATCAATAGGATTCTCTAGAGGTTGCATCAGGACTGTAGTTAATGATGCTGTGGTGGGATGGACAAAGCCCAAGTCTGTCCAATGTTGCTTCTCTGATCACAGGACTGTCTGGATGAAAGGGCTGAAGCTTTGTAGTGATTATTCTATTACAATTCTCCCCTTCAGGCTTTTCTCCATCATTTATATCAAAGCTATATCCTCTAAATGGAGAGGAATATAAATACAACAACAACGCTGACTTAACATTAAAGTGGCTCGGGGAGAATATATGGCAATGTCTCTTGCAGCGAATGTGAAGTATCTGAGGATCCTGGATCTGTCGTATCGGTAATAGTCTGCTCAGACTGACTAACCTTCCATCTCTGAGGCCTCAAACAGGGCAACCCTTAAAAAGCCTTTCTAATGAAGGGGGAATCTCCTAAACACAACTAAAGGTTTACTCATATTTTCCATGCCGATTCATTGTTTGTCATTCAACCCACGTTGACTCCTCCTTTTCTTTTTAATTTTTCCTAATCAAAATCTTTCAACGGTTTTGACTCTTTTTACATTTTCATTCAGTTAAAATTGATCAGAACCCTGTTTTTTTTTTTTTTGCTGCACTGGTTATGTAAAGTGTTGAGTAATCCATTTTGTAACAGTGAAGGCGGTGTTGAGCTGGTCTTGAAATGAGTAAACACTCGCCCGCCCCACTGTGTACAAAAGGGAGCTTCCCGAGGAGTCTTGTCGTCCCAGTAATGTGTCCCTGACTGGACCCGACACCTCCAGTTCGTATGTCTTTTGTTAAGTCCAAATGTAACGCTGCGGTCGGCCCGGAGCGCCGCATCGGAAGCTCTGCCTCTGAGGACTCTCCACGTAGAGCCACATGAGAAATCCGACCAATTATCGTGGCCAGTGGGCACTAATCGCTTTGGTCAGTGGACGAGCACTTAGGCCACTGCATGAGTCATGTGCAGTCGAGGGACCCATCTCAAAAGGAGCGATTTAAAGCTTCCTGTCCGCGGGACAGTATGTGTACACCAAATGTTAAAGTAGAAAATAATTTGCAACTTCATGGAGGAAATAAGCTGATGGTACTTGCATAAAATGCGGTCACTTTGTTTCATATCGTTTTACGTTGTGTCTCACAGGAGACAATAAGGCAAATTTCAATACGATGACCTTAAAGCTACTGTGAGAAAATTTTAAGAGGTTGTGAAATGTTCTCAATTTAACACCAATGCCTCCATACGACCCGAGCATGTACACAAGACTGTGTGCTCTATTGGTGCCAGCCAAACCACACAACATCATGCAGGTTCCCTGCCTCTGGATGAGAGCAGCTCAGTGCAGGACCACCGCTGGAGGAGGACTGTTGGACGCCTCCTGCGGCACAACACGATGTTTTCTAAAGGGACTCTCACCAAAATCCACACAGCACGAAAGTGACTTTAGGGAAATTACAATTGGACACACTGATAATAAATGGACGTTGCTGTTTATAAACCATTATTGCGTGTTCTAAATATTGCTGAATCTTTGCACCAAATTCTATAAGATCTGCTGACGGCCTTTTCTTTCCCCCACAGGTTGACAGTCTCGATGGGGCCCTCTGCGTGCCGGACATCAAGCTGCACAGCAACCCATCTGCTTTCAATGTGTACTGCAACGTGCGGCACTGTGTGCTGGACTGGCAGCAGAGAGAGGCGTCCCTGGTGCTCGCCTCCAGGAGCTCGGTGCAGAGCGGCGACTCGGACAGCGAGGAGGAGGAAGAGTACCGCGAGCCCGCCGTCAAGCTGCCAAAGGTACGAGGTGGCGCTGATGGTGGTGCTCGGTAGCAAGGGGAGAGCGAGGTGGTGCCCTTTATCTCCCCGGGCTGGTGTGTAGTACTCCTCATTAGAGGTCTGACACCATGTTTGTGTGAGGATTACAACCTCGTCCCTCTTCGCTCTGTATCTCTCTCTTACTCATCATCCCAGCTTCCTACTACTAATTAACGGACATGCAAAGAGACACATTCATTTTTATTTTTTTTACAGCATGGCTGTATTACCGATGTTTTGCTCTTTAGTCGATTTCTGTTTACAGAAATAACAATGTGCTGTTTTTTAATGTAAATTAGTGCTTCAAGAGGAAAAACTCCTCCGGGTTAGGGAAATAGCGCTTTCAAAAAAATGTGTGTTTAAGTATACATAATGTGTGTGTGTGTGTATATGAACACACAGCAAATAATAAATAGGGTGTTGAGTCTGGTGGACTACCAATGATTGCCAGATGTACTGACTGCTGAACGGTGCTGCTCATTCCAACCCTTCCAGACACAAAACCTGTTCCATGAGTTATGTGGAATAATATGAACACCAGGATGTCTATCATCTTATCAGTCAATACGGTCAATAAAGGAAGTGTGTGTGCTCTCTCTCTCTCTCTCTCCTTTTTTTCTCTCTGTCTGACATTTTAATTAATTTCCTTGGTAGGGAAAAACCCCCAAATGAATGTAGCTAAAGCCTAAATTATCTCTCGCTCTCTGTCCTCTAGTTAGACACCATTACAGCGGTCCAATTGGATGACAATAATTGTTTTAGGATTGCTTGTGTCAGCCCTAGTGTCTACCTTAAGTTGTTATAAATCAGAATTGTTTGTTTTTAGGTACACAATGAATGCCATTGCTAAACAAAGCCCCCTGGTGTCGATGCAGGCAGGACACACACACACACACACACACACACACAAACCAATTCATCAGTTTCACATAATGAAAGGCAGATGTTTGCTTGCATATCGGAATAAAAACAGAGAGAGCTGGAAATAAGCTAAATGAATTGAAGTTGTGCTAGATTTATGTTTCTGCTTTATTGCACCAAGTCCCTCAAAGAGATTTGAGGGAAACGTTGACGCACAATGTGATTCACAAACAAGCCGCTCTGACACAGCATCCCTTTCTAGGCCAAACTCTTTCTCCAGCCACCCCTCTCCACGTGGGTCTGTTCCACAAAATGCTAAGACTGGATGTGGAAGGGAGTGGTAGTAACCTGCACTTACTGAGAGCCTCCCTCCCCTGATCTTAATGTAGTGTGATGAGGACCTCTCAGTGGAATAAAACCTCCACCTCAAGCCCCCTTTTTCTGATCAGTTCTGTTTTATTTAGAGGTTGTTCAGCTCAAGGGATTTTTTTTCTACATTGCCGCAGCATGTCAATACGTTCCATCCTCATTCCGCGCTATGAAGCTGCATCCCAGCTGCTACTCCAACAAGACTGCCAACTTCACAGTGTTCTTTAACTCACAGAAAATGTTTTTTTTTCTCTGTGTGTGTGTGTATGTGGTGCAGATCATCGGCATCGGTCTGTGCGGGGTGTTTGAGCTGATAAAAGAGACTCGCTTCTCTCACCCCTCGCTGTGCCTGCGGAGCCTGCAGGCTTTGCTGGACATGCTGCAGGGACAGCAGCCGGAGGGCTTTCAGACCGAGCCCCCTGATGTGCTGGGTAAGGCTGAGCACGTTTGTGAAGCTTCAAATCTTTCAAACATGTGTTGTAGCGACCTAAAGATCAGACTGTAGTTAGCACTCCCGTACATTTTTCTCTCCCTCAGATTCCCTTTTCCAGCTTTTGTTGGAGACCACGGTCCGCAGCACGGGGCCCAACGACCCGACGGGACAGGCCATCACCGCCCTGTCCTGCGCCTGCCTCTTCAGTCTGGTGGTGGCCTGGGGAGACACCGGCAAAATCCTGCAGGCCGTCTCTGCCATCCTCACCAACAACGGCAGCCACGCCTGCCAGACGATACAGGTAGTTAACCAATTTGCACCAAGCAGACCTCTGTAACTCTTCAGAGGAGTTCCAGGTGCTCCGGATACCTGTGATGGATGAGGCACAAAGCAGGAATGACAATGGATAGCTGTGTACATGACAGGCCTGAACGAGACGAATGCCACCATCACCATTGAAAATGAGCGCAATGAAGGGCCCCAAAACACCATTCTAGCGCAAGGCTTCCTTCCACACGTCTCGCATAGAAGCCCTGCTTTCAGAAAAAGGAACACTTTTTTATAATCTTTTTATAACTGCATAAGCAGCAGAATTAAAGGAGCTACGAAAGCCAAGGAATTGGAAAATGATGTGCTGTTTATGCTGAGACACCCGAGGGTCTCACTCACTGAAATCCAGAATAAAATGGCTCTAGTGCTATAGTGAGAAAATTGTCTCACTATAGCAAGCCATTGAGGACTGCAATAAGTATACAATAGCTATCTAGACATCTTTAGGCTCCGTTAATACATTTAGAATGATATTTTCCTGCAATTTGAATTATTAAATTGGATTATGTTGACATAATTATGAAATGTAATTTACACGTTTCCAAAATAATTATTGCGTCAAAGAAATAAACCATGCAATCGGTTGGGACCCTTACGACTGATCTGGACCAGTACTACTGTGAGAAAATTCAAATTATAAGAAAGCTAAAAGGGTGTTTGTACATGTTTAGACCCGTTGCACCAGAAAATGGGTCCTTTCCATTCAAATTTGTCCCGCATATCAAAGGCTTTGAATCTCCAAAGTGCTTTGCAGAAGGATAATGTAACCTCTGTCCTTTGAACAGAGACACTCTGGATGCCACAAATTGAGTTTTAGAAAATGTCAGGCTGCACTGTCTGTGCCCTTCACCGCATTCTGACGCCAGTGTCCTCTCTCATCTTCCTCTATACTTAGTTTATTTAGTTATTTCTTATATCAAAATAGATTTCGTAAAAGTTTCAGAGCATCTGAAACAATAAGCATATTTCCCTTTAGTGGAAAAATGCTCTGTGAACGAAAACATGTTTCACCCGCATAGAGATCAGATGACTACGCCTGACAAAGGCTGCACAGAGCCATAAACCTTTACCGTGGGTGTGTGTGGCTTTTTGCTTGTTGCATTGTCCCTAATAACTGGACTCTGAATCATTACGATGGCTGGCAGGAATTGGGGGTTAATGTGCTCTGTGAAGGGTGAGACCCTCGGCATGTTTTTTTTATTTTTTAAAAAGGATGTGTGAAATGCGTTTGCAGAGCAAAGAGAGCTAATCTGAATGGGTTTGCGTTGGCAGCAAAGCCACCTGGTGCGTGGTCCACACCCCGTAATGCTTCAGTGGAGGTTTGCGGCTCTGCTCACTGGCGTCCCTTCTCCATGTCTCTGTCTCACCAGGTGCCCACCATACTCAACGCCCTGCAGAGGAGCGTCCAGGCAGTCCTGGTGGGAAAAATTCAGATCCAGGACTGGTTTGGGAACGGCATCAAGCGCGCCGCCCTCATGAACAAGTGGACCCTGAAGGAGGTGGCCATCGACGAGGACGAGCGCTGCCTTCTGCAGACCGACGGCTCCTTCCTGTACTTGCTCTGCAAGGACGGGCTCTACAAAGTGGGCTCTGGGTACAGTGGCACCGTCAGGGTACGTGACACGCAAACAAATGAATCAAATATAAAAAGGACTGCGGTTCTCGGTGTGGGAGAAGTTCACATTTTAGATACACGTGTTTTCGCAACCTTATACTCTGCTCATAACCCTAACCTCTGTCTCACAGGGCCACGTGTACAACTCCACGTCTCGTACCAGGAACCGAAAGGAGAAGAGATCGTGGCTGGGCTTTGCTCAGGTTGGTAGTGGAGCTGTCCCGTGTGAATCAAAGGGTGCTTCGTTCACTGTAGGACCCATGAGTCTTAACCACTGATAAATGATAAAGTTAAAATGCGGTATCGTCTTCGTTGCTAGTCCTTCGTGCCCGTCGATCAGCAGCATTGTTTCTTTTGTGTCCTCAGGGGTACCTGTTGTATCGGGACTCAAGCAACCACACCATGTCGGCCATCAAGATCAACCCTGAGACTCTGGAACACGAGGGCACCGTAACCATGCCAGGTTCTGAGAACACACTTTTTGGGCTTGTTTGTGTGAAAAAGAACCCGCCTCATTGGACTTAGGTCGTCCAAATTCCAACTAATGAGATGTAATTCCCTTTGCTTTTCTCTGCAGGTCAACATTCAGACGGACAGAACATCATCTTTACAGACGGAGAGTACATCAACCAGATTGCAGCCTGCAAAGACGTACGTCTGATATTCTTGATCTTCATCACCATGACGATAACATGCATTATGTCTCTCGGGCATTTCAAAACATTCTCAACGTGAAATTGAATGAGTATCAGTTGGGAAAGCCGTGTTTTCTTTCCTTGAACCGTGAGCTGCCCACGTCTGTATCATGGTGGAAGGAGCCGACTGCGCTCTATGAGCCTGGCTGCAGACAGACGCACTGCATGTTCTCCTGCGGGCTTAATAATAATAATCCTAGTCACACTCAATTCTTTGAGCCACTACTCGTCGGGCGCCGCCGGCTGCACATGCAACAAAATAAATCAAAACGTGTGCCTGGATGGCGAATTGTGTGCTATGACTTTTCTAAGGGATTTGACCGGCCCGTTCCCCTTGAACGCGATTTCATCGAGAGCAAAAAAAAAGTACTCATTGTTATGCCCATAGTGACTCGCCATACTTTAAAGTAGAGAAATGATACAAAGTTTGAAACGTTACCAAAGTCTGGTTTTGGAGAAAAAGGAGGAGTTTGACTGGTTTACTAGATGAAAATAACATTCCAGTCCGCCTCACCCAGCTGCTCAGTCACCATGACAACGCAGGAGCAAACTGACAGTTGTCACTGACATAAAGGCCTCAGTTCGCAACACCCTTGAGATGTTAAAATACACACACATGTCAGACGCATGAGTGACCAACCACTCTGTTACGCTAGAAGCTCAGTCATCCGGAGCCACAAGTTTAAGGATCAGCTTCGAGTTCATCGCAATTGTCAGCGGTTCTGACACACACAGACAAACACACATCTATTTTGCAATTCGTTGGACTTCCATTCCTCTTTAAGACCAAATCCTTTTGTTAGTAAGAATAAGGTAGCCGTTCCTCTTGCACTGCCCTGGGAAGCATCTGTCTCCTTCTCTTGCTATAGGTGCTGCAGCCTGACTTGCTCTCAGCTGATCACCAGCTGTGCCACTGGGGGGGCGTGGGGGGTAGTAGCTGTGTCCGTGGGTGTGGCAGCAGATGTGGGTATTCTCCAGAGAACTTGATCTCTCAAGCAGTTATCTGCAAAAGCAGTATGTAACAAGAGTGGGGGAGGGGAGGACGTGGAATCCATATAGCTGGCCTGACACCAGTCTGTAGGCTAATTAAGGGGACAGGATATTGTATGGGGGGGGAGTAGGTTCCTCAGAAGCTGCTTGCATTTTTTGTTTTTGATGCAACCTCAGCGGAGACCACCCATTGGTGGAGGAAAATCACATGATTCACGCAGCGAGGGGGTTTCAGTGTGTGTGTCACGGAGATGGGCAGAGGAAGTCAGTACTATGGAGGAAGGTAGAGAGGAAAAGCCAGATGATGGGGACGCTTATTTAGTGATGTGGCACGCTACCCCCCCCCCGATCCTGTTTCACAACTCTGTTGGATCCAGTTGTTTCCTCCTTGTGTTCCTCTCTCTACTCTCTCCAATGAGACGTTTTTGAAAACACACTCAATGCTAGAGGCCTTGCCTTCATCCTACCACAGCGCCTCACAACCGCCAGAGGCGGAGACGCTAGTTTGAAAACAATAACTAGCCCGCAGCGTGTCCTTCACTCATCTGTCCCGTGATTTTTTTATTTTATTAAGTAGTTTGGGTAGTAAAAAAAACATAACTGGTGGTGTACAAAAGTACTTACATTACAAAAAAATAGTTAATGGGCTGACCTCAAAATGATTTAACTTTCCAAACCCACTGGCCAACAGGAGGTGCTGAAGTGGGCGTGGCCAATCACAGAAAGGTGCCAAACTTCATGGACCAACACCAAACTTTGTAGCATTGTTGGACCAAGGAACATTTTGCACATGTTGTTGCAGCCATCCTTTATCCGGAAGGGCTTTGACTATTTGGAGCAATTTAATTGCTCCGTATTTCCTTATTCTCTCCTGCAGTCAGGCCCTTCTCCTCAAGGGCAGCCAGAAGACTAGTGCTGGTGAAATACCGGTCAAAGAAGACCTGTGTCCTTGAGGGAAGCGTCTCAGTCAAGCGCATAACCTATTTCCACCTATTCTCATATCCTGGATTTTAGCAAAGGTCTTCTTTCGCATGTCGGTCTCAAAGTCCACCACTAAGCCACCTGGACCTGCAAGAACGAGCTCCTTTTAATCCTGTCGGATTCGGTTTCCCAGGCTGAATGGAACCATCTGTTCAATCTGTATTCCATCCATGCAGACCTTTTAGGGCCCAGGTAGGTCAAGGCAACAGTAGGACGAAAGGGGATCACATTCAGATCATTGACCACTTTCAGTGAAGATCTGATCTTGATGAAACTGTCTTGTGTCACGTAGTCCGCTATTATCGGGACTCTTGGCTGCCCAATACGTTTTAATTCTTGTATTTCCAAGGCATGCCATGTGCACGGAGATATCTACAAAGGTTGCTTCTGTTGTGTTCCAGCTGCAGCCTGAATGAAGTGTCATGTGTTGGTTGGTGAAGAAGGGCCATTAGTTCCATGTCAATGAACTGCTAGGGACTCCAGTCTCTACGGCTTATTTGCTTACCATCATGTTGAAATTCTGTGTTTTTCCAACAAAGGCATGAACCTGTATATTTATTATCCTGGAACAAATCTCTTTAGGTTATCCGCCCCTTTTTGTTCCAAGTAAAAACCTCAGAAATCTACCTGTCGAGGACGCCACACTTAGGGTGGCCCTGCAGCTAAGCTCTCACCCTTTCTTGTCTCGTCGGTTGAACTCTCATCTTCGGGTTTAGGGGCTGAATCTCCTGCAGGGATTCCATAGAGCTCTCTACTAAAACACCAACCAAAACGAAAATCCATTGCACATCTGCAGCCTTCTGATATCCTGACAATTTGGGAGCGAGATAAATCACGTCTAATCCCTCGTGCAGGGGGGCAATTTATTGAATCATAATTAACTTTTACCTTTGAGCGCTTATTTGGCTGTGATTAGCGACCTCTTGTAAGTTGTATGCGGCCGGTTGAAAGCCTCAGCACAGCAGCGTCGAGTCGTCAAACCCAACCAGTGTTTCCTCGTGCCCTGCAGGACGGTTTCGTGGTGCGGATCTATACCATGAGCTCGGACCCGGCCCTGCAGCAGGAACTGCAGCTGAAGCTAGCGAGGAAATGTCTGCACGCGTGCGGCATCTCTCTGTTCGACCTGGAGAAGGATCTGCACATCATCAGTGAGTGACGAAGACACGCGTACATCCGTGTCATGCTCTCTGTTCGGGATCGTTCATTTGCATACGTACACCTGCTAAAGGCTGTCTAACAGGTTTCAAATGTGTCAGAAATTGTTCCCAGATAAATAAAGGCAAAAAAATAAAAAACATGTCTAACTTTTTGTCCTCCCAGGCACAGGCTTTGATGAAGAGGCAGCGCTGCTTGGAGCTGGCAGAGAGTTTGCTTTGATGAAAACCGCCTCCGGAAAGGTGAGAAGGAAAAATTGTAACCGCTCTGGAACAAAATCTTTTTTTCTTTTCTTTTTTTGTTTAATGAGTGACCTCGCTGCTCTGTTTCTGGAAGTCTTTCACCTGGCTAAGCGAAGCTCCGAGAGTGTAATGTCACACACATTCATTGACATAACGTTATAAGCTCTATATTTGCGTCGGAGTAAAGAGGATTCCACTCATGGCACCGTTGACTCAGCGTTGAACTTTATTCTGGCTGCGGTGAAGTCGACGCTCGGTGCGTCTGCCAGAAGATGACTTAATCTTTGCCTCCTCGTTGTTCTGGCCCCGCTGAATATATCACTAGCCTCGCGCTAAGAGCTTTTCAGATGGGACTGTCTCAAATAGTTCACCGATAGCAGCATCATCATGATTAGAAGATTTTTGCCAAACGGAATCCAAACCCTTTTTAAAATGCTTTAGATACCGGGCTTGTTAAATATTGTTGTTTTGGGTGTGTGTGTGTGTAAGATACTAGGTGTGTGTGTGTGCGGGCTGTAGGTGTGGTGCAGTGGGCCTTGTATATAGATAGCAGTTGCCTGTTGCAGATTGGTGTGTCTGTATGGACACAGCCTAATCTCAGCGCACACTTTATCTACAGATTACTTAACGTGGGTGGTAAAAATAGGCGTCTTGGCACAGTTATCTCTGGGCTTGCCAGAGTGTTTATGGTTAACAAACTAATGTTTGTTCTGCATATTATCTCTTATAAGAATGTGAATGTCCGATGATTTGAGAAAAAACAAGTGAGTAACATACAGATGAAGATGACTATGCCTGAGCAAGGCTACAAAGAGCCTCAAACCTTCATCCCCCACAGACTACACATAGATGGAGAGACAGACAGTCTGAACAAAGCCAGAACAGTCTTTTTTATGTTGACACAGGCAACAGTACATGTATTAATTTGGCCAACTAGTTTCTATGGACAGGCAACCATTGACGCATATGACGTGATTATTAGAAACGTTGCTGTCGTGTTTCTGTCAATAAAAAGAAAAATCTTTGAAGTCCAAATTTTGTTCTTGTTTTTTTTTTTTTTTTTAACGTTCAATAATGTCCCGACAAAACTTTTTCTTTTCTTTCCCTCAGATCTACTACACGGGGAAGTACCAGAGTCTGGGTATAAAGCAGGGCGGCCCTTCGGCGGGCAAGTGGGTGGAACTGCCCGTCACAAAGTCTCCCAAAATCGTTCAGTTCTCGGTCGGCCATGACGGCTCTCACGCACTGCTGGTGGCCGAAGACGGAAGCGTGTTCTTCACAGGCTCTGCCAGCAAGGGAGAGGACGGAGAATCCAGTAAGACTGATTCATTCTTTTACGAAGCGCTGAATCACCGCCACCTCGGTCGAAGTGCTGATGTTGATGCTCGTTTCTTTTTCTTTTTTTTTCTCGCAGCCAAAAGTCGCAGACAGCCCAAACCATACAAGCCCAAGAAGATGATCAAACTGGAGACCAAGACGGCGGTGTACACGGCGTGTAACAACGGCAGCAGCAGCATCGTCACGAAGGACGGGGAGCTCTACATGTTTGGCAAAGATGCTATCTACAGTGACAGCACTTGTGAGTTGAATGTTTTTGCAACCTCACCTTCTCTGATACATTTCAGTAGTGTCTTTGATAATGCCGGATTACCAGTATTTTACAAGAGCTTAGGATATTTCTCTTTATAATGATTACTCTGTCGTCCACAGGCCAAGTGACGGACCTGAAAGGTCACTCTGTGACTCAGGTTGCCATGGGGAAGGCCCATACGTGTGTTCTGACCAAGAGCGGTGAGGTGTGGACATTCGGGGTGAACAACAAGGGCCAGTGTGGCAGAGAGACTGGATCCATGACGCAGGCAGGGAAAGGTGAGCAGATGGACAAACGCACAACAACAGGCCGTGTATTGTCTATTTGTACTGCGCTCAATCTGATGTCTTTCCTGTGTGTGTTTTATTGTAGCGTTCGGTGTGGAGAGCATGGCCACGGCCATGGATGAGGACCTGGAGGACGAGCTGGAGGAGAAGGAAGAGAAGAGCATGATGTGCCAGCCGGGCATGCACAAGTGGAAGCTGGACCAGTGCATGGTGTGCACGGTGTGCGGCGACTGCACCGGCTACGGCGCCAGCTGTGTCAGCAGCGGCCGGCCGGACCGAGTACCAGGAGGGTAAGGACGCACAGGACGGTTCAGGGGCTGTGGGTGGAAACGGCAGTATCCGTACCTTCATCAATGAGTGCTGTCGAGAGCCAGTGCACCTGACCGGCTCAGTAGCTCAGATGATAACGTGAGTGTGTTTGTCCACCTGTCTGCCAGTATCTGTGGATGTGGGTCTGGGGAGTCCGGCTGCTCGGCCTGTGGCTGTTGCAAGGCCTGCGCCAGGGAGCTGGACGGTCAGGAGGCCAGACAGAGAGGCATCTTTGATGCAGTGAAGGAGATGATTCCTCTGGACCTGCTGCTAGGTACGCCAACTGATGTCGTATACGGCTTCATGATCCCCGCCGTGTTTTGATCACTTTATTTTGCTCACAGTCGGATAAATCACCAGCATGTCCAAATGTCACGAACACACACACACGCACACAATGTGATATTGTAATTGTCAGTTGAAAATCAGAAAAATGAAAGGGCTGGTTTGAGCAGGGGGGGGGCAGCATACATATGTCTTTTGAGCTATGCAAGCGCGCTGCCTGCGTCACACACATCACGCTGCCTGTTGACTTTGCTCTGTTCGGCGCGCTTGCTTCGCTCACCTTTTGTTTTAGCCTTGTGTTGGGCAGAGTCATTGCTTCTCCATGATCTCTTTCCATCATTCATTGATGTGTGTCTTGTTTTGTTTTGCTCTGCTCCGCCTTCCCTTCTCCTCCTCCTGCATCCTGTCTGGGCTGCCTGTACCTGGGTCCTCTTTTTTTTGGGGGGGGTTTTCAGCTGTGCCTGTCCCTCCCCCTCCAGGAGTGAACATCGAGGAGCACATTCAGATCCGTCAGGAGGAGAAGCGACAGAGGATTAACCGCCGGCACAGGCTGGAGGAGGGCAGAGGTATGAATCGGGGATAAACCGTTTGGGGACTATGTTGAGACAAGTCGTTTTTAATTTAGGGGCTATTTATTAGATAAAGCAATAATAAAGCACAGACACTGGAGTGTGAGATGGCAGTAGCAGTCAATAAACGGGGGAAGCTACGACCTCCCTGTTGCTGTGTGAGCTTGGGTGTTGTGCCTTGGTGACTTCCCCCTTTCGCTTGTTGCTTTTATTCTTTTTCAGTGGTGTGTGTGTGTGTGTGTGTGTGTGTGTGGGTGGGCATTGTTGTGGTGGTGAAGTATTTATCATTTGTTCTCTCCCATTTGTGAGCTTTGTGCATGCATGTGAAAGTGTCTTTCTCCCCCAGGCCCCCTTGTTTTTCCCGGTCCCATTTTTATGAACCAGCGTGAGCAGGCGCTAGCCAGAATAAGACCCCTTCAAGCACTAAGGCATAAGCGGGACAAGCACAAAGGTACTTTGGTCTTCACTAACTCAACGGGAGTGCAGAGACGCCCCTTTTTTTGACTTATCTCCCAATCTGGCTGTCCGCCCACCTCCTCTCTCACTCTCTGACGGCAGGACTCTCGCGTCTTCAACGGGTCTCGTGGTAACAAAACCACGGGGCCTGTTGGCAAGACGGGTTTACTGTGACCCGTACGAGGAACCAATGGGGTTTCTTTTAAAGACCCCCCTCAGCAGGCTGGTTCCCCCTTGAATTGGAACATAGGAAAGGGCTGAAGTGCAGTAAAGACCCGGTCTGTTGTGCTAATTCGTTTCCTTATTGGAGCGCTCTAATCCTCTGAGTAGGAGGCCCGCTCCGCCCGCTGCCGTTGTTTGACCTAAATAGAAATCCTGAATCTTGCCATCACTCCCGTAGCGGCTGAATTGCCCCTTCACGGGTACAACGTTAGCATTGCAAGAAGAAGGGAAAGCGCATTCACTGGGGATAGAGGATTCAGCTTAAACATAAGTTATTCAATATACTGTATATGTAGGTCACTTGGTTGGTTTGTTTGGGAAAAGCAGAATCTGGTTTTGGCAAAAAATAAGATACAGTATCAGTCATTGCCGGCATAAATATTCAAACAGATGGTATCTGTCTGTAGATTTTGCCCATCTGAACTGCTGTGGCTGCTTTTGTTGCCGATAGGTGGTACGGGTTGGAGTGGGAGTGGTGCCCTGTGCCCTTGTCAACATAAAAGCATTTGTCCAACATTTTCAATCTGAAAACATTATACCAGAAACTTAATATTAATAATAAACTCTTGCAGTTAATTTCAGTGGGCTTGTGTTCTTTATGTTGCGGTCAAAACGAGCTGGCCGTAACAAGGGGAAAATGGCTTGAATGGTTTCACTGTTCAATGTGGAAACGAGGATGCCACAGTGCGCCTAAAATGTTGAATCTCAGGGAAAAACTTGAGGCTGATTTTTTTTTTTTTCTTACCTCAAAATAAGCTCAAACTGGGGTTTAGATGTCACGAACATTAACAGATGTCAACTTGAGTTAAACTTACTTACACTAAAATATTTGGGCCACGAGCCAGTGAAACTTAATTTTACATTTATTGTGAGGTAATAGAAACCCAGATTTTTTTCGCCTTTGGCTAACCTCAGAGTTCCAGAAGTTCGCCACAATGAGCCGCTTCCTGTTCCAAAAGGGTGTTGACTGTCATAGAATTGACTATAACGCATGGGACTCTATCCATCTTGTCACACACACACACACACACACACACACACTACTGCTGCAAACTCTTGAACAGGGCCCGGGGTCTTCTTCAGTGGATTGATCTGCCTTTCTGTTACACAGCTGTTCTACCTCGGCATGCCCTCCTCCCCCTTTTCTTTCGAGTCCTCTTCCTCCTCCAGTTGTGTTTTTCCAGGGCCGTGCAGAGACATCCATCTCTGTGGTCTGAAGTAGCTGCTGAACCTCACTCGTCCCACCCCTTTTCTCTCCTCACATGGGCTGACCTGATGCGCTTGCCTCGTAGATGGCAGCAGTGAGCGTGGGGAGAAGGATGCCAGCAAAATAACCACCTACCCCCCCGGGGCCGTGATATTCAACTGTGAGATGCGAGCCGTGCAGGTCAGCTGCGGTTTTCACCACTCAGGTAGGTTACATTACATTGCATGTCATTTAGCTGACGCTTTTATCCAAAGCGACTTACAATAAGTGCATTTCAATCGTAGAGATACAAACTCAGAAGAACAAGTAACAAGTAGAAAAGTACAATTTTCATCAAATAAGCGGTTTCAAAGCATCTTATAGAAGATGTAAAGGCTCTCTGCAGTCCTGATGTCATTAGAGAGCTCATTCCACCATCTGGTTGGTTTCCCCGCGTGGCTCCTTCTGGTCAGGAACCAGGGTGGATTTATCTGCATTTGTATTCAAAAGCATTATGTTGAAAATGTCTCAAGAGGTGAACGAGAACTTTTCGGAGTAAACGATTCTGTTGCTTTGCAGTGGTGCTGATGGAGAACGGCGACGTCTACACGTTTGGTTACGGCCAACACGGGCAGCTCGGGCATGGAGACGTGAACTCCAGGTACAGCGTCTAATGTTCAAGCAAAAGCATGGAATTATTTGTATGGTTCTTTGGAAAATAAGGATTTGCTTCTCATTTACACATAAGCAGTAAAATACTACATTACCCGTAACAATACTGAAAGGGAAGGGGGGGGTGCAAAGTTTGCTGTTTGTAGAAATGTGCTCGAGAAAAGCTAGCTATGTGCCGTCGGTATTAGAGGCCTATGTTTGATGTCCAAATGCTTTAGTGACTCCTTTTTAAAATCACAAGTAGTCAAAGTGCTGAACTCTTGTGGACACACAACCTGAGCTAGATGCTTCCACCTGCTAGGGGTTCTCCGACTCTGGTGCAGGCCCTCCCAGGCCCCAGTGTCCAGGTGACAGCAGGCAGCAATCACACAGCCGTTCTCCTCATGGACGGACAGGTCTTCACTTTCGGCAGCTTCTCGGTAAGTGGTTTTTTAAATGTTCACTGTTTGACATCTGTATTGATATAGTTGACTCTCAAATGCTCTTCAGAGTGACTACATTTATATATATATATATATATTTACTTATGTACTCTTTGTTCTTTAGAAAGGACAGCTGGGCCGGCCCATCCTGGACATGCCCTACTGGAATGCCAAGCCATCCCCCATGCCCAATATCGGGGCCAAATATGGGCGGAAGGCCACCTGGATTGGTGCTAGCGGGGACCAGACGTTCCTGCGGATCGATGAGGCTCTTATCAACTCCCATGTCCTCGCCACTTCAGAGATCTTTGCCAGTAAACACATCATTGGGCTGGTGCCCTCCTCTGCATCGGAGCCGCCTCCTTTTAAATGCTTGTTGATCAACAAAATGGACGGAAGCTGCAGGACCTTTAACGACTCTGAGCAGGAAGACCTGCAGGGATTTGGCCTGTGTCTCGACCCTGTGTATGATGTCGTATGGAGGTCAGTCCAAGCACTATACCAAACTGTGGGTTCAGTACTGTACTGGTTGCTTTGCAACGTTTTTGTCCAAAACTAAACAACTAACTGAACAAACAAAGAAGAACTCCACTGTAAAACTACCAAAGTATTAACAGACATTTTTGTATCGCTCTTGTGTGCTTTTAGGTTCCTGCCTGCCGCAAAAGAGATGCTGTGCTACAATGCCGTGATTGCTGACGCCAGGATGCCCTCTGCCACAGACCTACAGTCTCGCTGCAGCATCCTGAGTCCAGAGCTGGCTTTGCCGTCAGGATCACACGCCACCACCACTCGGTCTCATGGAGCGCTGCACATCCTCGGTAAAGTGTCTGGTCATAAGAACCTGTTTTATTAAGGCTCTAGTGAATAAGTACGAGTGCCCCGAAGCAGCTGATGGTGGACAATGCATTTGTGCTCATAATAATTCAATGCTAAAAGGAGTCCTACTGGGTCGTCTGCTTAGGTTGCCTGGATACACTGGCAGCCATGCAAGAGCTGAAGATGGGCGTGGCCAGCGCGGAGGAAGAAACCCAGGCCGTGATGAAGGTCTACTCCAAGGAGGACTACAGTGTGGTGAACCGCTTCGAGAGTAAGTGGGCTCACGGGAGATGATGAATGATGCCACAAACTGGGGGACACATTGGGCTTTTACAGAATATGTTGTGATTAACGTGATTAACGTCTTTAGCCAAAGCGCGTGAAACACACAAACTCAGTCCAGATCATCCATCACAGTGTTTTTTGAGTGGGTGAACAGAGCCTCACTGAGCCTGTGCGTGATGTAGGTCACGGTGGTGGCTGGGGCTACTCGGCCCACTCCGTGGAGGCCATTCGGTTCTGTGCTGATGCAGACATCCTGCTGGGTGGACTGGGTCTGTTCGGGGGACGAGGAGAGTACACTGCCAAGATCAAGGTGAGCCGCCTCGTGACACCTCTTTATTCATTTCTCGATTCTTTTTAAACATATAAAAAACACATTTTTAGGATGTTAGAATTCCCCCGGCTATGCGCCAGAACCCACATTATTTCCGTTGTGACCATAATGAATGTAAAGGCTAAGCCAGTGCTGTTGTTGAGCAGCTGTTCGAGCTGGGACCTGACGGGGGTGACCACGAGACAGACGGTGATATGCTGGCGGAGACCGACGTTCTGGCATACGACTGTGCTGCCAGGTAAACAAAAAAAAGAAAAGAAAAAAGAGTCCATGTATTTGCTTTGGTTCGCCCAACTATTTCCTTGAAAAGACTCATGGAAGCAATTCTGGTCCTGTGTTCAGGGAGAAGTATGCCATGATGTTTGACGAGCCAGTGCTGCTGCAGCTGGGCTGGTGGTATGTGGCGTGGGCCCGGGTGTCTGGACCCAGCAGTGACTGTGGCTCCCACGGACAGGCTACCATCACCACCGATGATGGGTAAAGCTTGTCTCATACGAGGAATACGTCTGACACGTGTTTCCATTTTATTGAATAATGCTTGAATGTTCATATCGGTCACAGCTCTGTTTAATGTTGTTTAATGCTTCTATTCCCCCCCCATAAAGTGTGGTCTTTCAGTTCAAAAGCTCTAAGAAGTCAAACAACGGTACGGATGTTAACGCGGGTCAAATACCTCAGCTACTTTACAGGCAAGTTTAATTCTTCATACTCTGCTTCCAGTGGTTCCTGCATTGTTTGTCCATAGCCTCGTCAAGTAAAGTTTTAACGTGTTTCTTTACATTTGGACACCAGGCTTCCTTCAAATGATGGCAATGCTTCTAAAGGGAAGCAGCAGACCAGCGAGCCCGTCCATATCCTCAAACGCTCGTTCGCTCGCACCGTCTCAGTGGTCAGTATCGTCTCGCTGTTTGCCTCCACAGATTTGATCGCGCAGCACTGCGTGCCACTGTCTCACTGTCCCTCTCCCTAGGAGTGTTTTGAGTCGCTGCTGAGTGTCCTCCACTGGAGCTGGACCACCTTGGTACTGGGTGTGGAGGAGCTGCGGGGGCTGAAGGGCTTCCAGTACACAGCCACCCTGCTGGACCTCGAGAGGCTGCGCTTTGTCGGCACGTGCTGCCTCCGGCTGCTCAGGGTCTACATCTGTGAGATCTTCCCCATCGCCGGTAGGAGCACAGAGAACCCGGCAGGACTTTGTCTCTGGCAACATAATGGCACGTTCTTCGCAAAAAGGAAAACCGCAGCGTTGCTCCTTTCAACCTTTTTAGTGGCACTGCTGGTTCTCTGCCTTGTTGAATGACTAGAAACAATTGAATATATTAATCCTCATGTTTTTGAATGAAACACTGTGTGCCAGTCCTTTATGCCTGTCGCCCTGGAAAGCATTCAAACGATCACACACACTAGGTTGTGTATTTATTTCAAAAAGCACACTTCACATGAACTCTTCATTGTGATTAAGGACTCACAGTTTTTCTTTTTTCCTCTTTTCTTTGATATCTAGCCAGCACCAAAGCCGTGGTGGAGGAGTCCAGCAGGCTGGCGGAGTGTGTGGGAAAGACGCGCAGCCTGCTGAAGAAGATCCTGTCAGAAGGAATGGACAACTGTCTGACTAAGCTGGACAACGACCCCCAGGGCTACCTGTCTCAACCTTTGACCCTGCTGGAAGCCGTGCTGCAGGAGTGTCACAACACCTTCACCGCCTGCTTCCACTCGTTCTACCCGACCCCGGCTCTGCAGTGGGCCTGTCTCTGCGACCTGCTCAACTGCCTGGACCAGGTCAGTGGCGGCGTAGTAGGAAACATCTGGGTTTTTTTCACTCGGATTTGTCATTAATGTGATGAATGAAATGCCTATTGTTTTCAGGTTTTGTTTGTTCAAACAGGTCCTATCTCACACAGCACACTGTTTGGCATCTTTCTTACTGATAATTGACTTGAACAACAATAATCTTTAAAGGTTATTTAAAGCTTATCAACCAATTATTTAAGCTCTAAAGAGTTGAGCAGACCTTTCACACCTATTTAACAGCTCCCCTCACAATAATGTCTTGCGTAGTTAAACGGACGCTGTAGGAATATCCGAGTCATTCTTTCCCCCCCCTCTCTTAGGACATTGCCGAGGCCAACTTCCGCACGTCCAGCAGCCGCCTGCTTGCGGCTGTGATGTCGGCTCTGTGCAACACTTCGGTGAAGCTGACGTCCATCCTGCCCATCGCGTACGACGGGGAAGTGCTGCTGCGTTCGCTGGTTAAGCAAGTCAGCACAGAGAACGACTCTGCCCTCGCCCACCGCTTCCCCCTGCTGGTGGCCCACATGGAGAAACTCAGCCATGTGAGTTTTTGCACGTTGTGTAAGGTGCATCGGCTATCTTTACTTCAGAATCCTGGAGGTGGTCGGTGACCTGGGAGACTGTTTGGTAGATGTAGAGCGACTTAGCAAGTTTTGATGATTCCCGCGTTCTACTCATCAAAATCCCCGAGATGACTCTGCATCAAAAGTTACATCGTATCCTCCCACCCTCAGACGGAGGAGAACCTGATGGGCATGGCTAGTTTCCGGGAGGTTCTGGAGAAGATGCTGGTAATCGTGGTGCTGCCGGTGCGGAAGAGCTTGAGGAAGGAGGTGGAGCTGTTCTCTCCCCACCTGGTCTCCAACACCTGTGGCCTGCTGGCCTCCATCGTGTCTGAGCTCACCGCCTCGGCCCTGGGCTCCGAGGTAACAACCCAACCCCCTCTGTCAGAGCTTACACCAAAGTCCAACCTCCAGGCTCTTATGTGATAGGCTCTTAGTGTTTTTCCAGGAATATATAAAGAACAGCAGGTGTCAAAATTCAAATTAGAAATGGTCACAATTGCAGTTTTCTGAGCAAATTTCCTCTTTCCTTGTGTTAGAAACTGCTCATAGTGACCGCTTTTTCTTACATGGTGATATCTGTACCTCCCTCTGTCACAGTTAATCATCATCACATGCATACACTCTTTACTGCAAACTCTAACACTCTTGTCATGATAAAAAAAGATTACTCAACTTTTTTTCCCCTCTCCAGTCTATTAAAGAGGTCTATTGTCAGGGAAACAACCTGGATTGGGCTCCTCTGCAGTCTGGCTGTCTGTTATCAGCAGGCTGATTGAAATAAAGAATAAAACCTATTACTATTTCTGACACTGAATCTTTTAGAGATCCATCCATCCATTTTCTCTCTGTTTTCAGTCCGTCTGTGTGGGCGGTAATCAGCACGTTGTGGTTGTGTAAGAGATTTCATGTTTGACTGCATCCTTCCTTGTGTCCTTCCTTATTAGGTTGATGGGCTGAACTCGCTGCACTCTGTCAAAGCTTCACCAAACCGCTTCACCAAAACGAGCCAAGGCCGCAGTTGGAACACGGGCAATGGCTCTCCGGATGCCATCTGCATGAACGTGGACAAGCCAGGCGTTGTGCTGGTGGGCGTCTGCGTCTACGGGGGAGGGGGCGTCCATGAGTTTGAACTGGAGGTGCTGGCCGATGATGTGAGTGATTCATCTCCAGCCCATACACTTTCCACTGTTTTCGGGCTTTTATTCCCCCCCCCCCCCCCCCCCACTTTACAACACGTGTTCCCTTCGTCCTTCAGGCACAGACGGAGCACCCAGGGGACTCTGCACATTCTCACAGGTGGACGTCCCTGGAGCTGGTGAAGGGCACCTACAGCACCGACGATTCTCCCAGCGATATTGCTGAGATTCGCATGGACAAGGCTGTGCCGCTCAAGGTACGTAAGAAAATAATTCATGCGTTTAGTCGAGATTCAAATAAATGTTCTTACTTCCTACGATTGTGTGCTGATCCTAGATCAAATGCGTATGGTTTCAGTCATGTGTGAATTCTGTTGCAGGAGGGCGTAAAGTACGCTGTGCGGTTACGGAACTACGGCAGCCGGACCGCTAACGGGGACGGTGGCATGACCACTGTCCAGTGCTCTGACGGTGTTTCCTTCACCTTCAGCACCTGCAGCTTGAGCAGCAATGGCTCCAACCAGACCAGAGGACAGATTCCACAGATTCTCTACTACAGGTCCACTCAAAGCTGACATTTTCGACCATCAAATCTGTGAACTGTTTGTGGGGGTTATTTTTCTGACTTTTGTCTTTCTTTCTCATGGCTGAAGGAGTGAGTATGACGGGGATCTTCAGTCTCAGCTGCTGAGCAAAGCCAATGAGGAAGACAAGAACTGTAGCAGAGCTCTATCCGTGGTCAGCGCTGTGGTCCGAGCTGCGAAGGACCTGCTTCAGAGGGCGTTTGCTGTCGATGGTAAGCGCAACGAACACATCGCAGCAGAGCCACGGGCATTCAATCTGCATCTTCTCTGTTCAGCCACCTTCAGCTCAATCAATGTCCTTTTAATTATCTCCAGTGGACGACATTCCCGAGCTGCTGAGTTCCTCCAGCCTGTTCTCCATGCTCCTGCCCCTCATCCTGGCCTACATCGGCCCTGTGGCAGCGTCTGTACCTAAGGTAAGACGATAAATGCTTCCTCCCTAGAAGTGAACTGATGTGGCACTGTGTTGACATGCCTCGCTCCCACTCACCCAGGCTGCCGTTGAGGTCTTTGGACTCGTTCAGGAGCTTTTACCCGCTGTCTCCGCCCTCAACCAAAAGTACGCCCCACCCACATTCAACCCGAACCAGTCAACAGACAGCACTACTGGCAACCAGCCTGAGCAGGGCCTGTCTGCTTGCACCACCTCCAACCACTACTCTGTGATTGAGAGTGACCACCCTTATAAACAAGCTGGCGTCACACAATACAGGGTAAGGTACCCTTTAGCATGCTAAGCAGCAGCCTTTCATCTGTTAAATATTACGGGCACAAATGTAATTTAATGTCTAAAAATGAATGTTGCCTCAGGTGTCTTTCCCTGACTGTGTCCGCTGGACCACCATCGAGTTTGATCAGCAGTGCGGCACGGCGCAGCCAGAAGACGTCCTGCGCCTGCTCATCCCCAGCCGTACCCTGCACCTGTCGAGCCTGGGGGGCAAACCTCTGCTCCATGACACCATCAACACCTGGACGGAACTCAAGAAGTTCTCTGGTTCAACTGGCTGGCCGACCACCGTCCTGGTGCTGCCAGGTATGAGAGGCCGAAGAAATATACTCGTGAATGTTCAAAACTGTACACCATAGATTGAAGGATACATTTTTCATTTTAAAATCAAGATCTGAACCTTTTTAAAAACATTTGGCATCTTCTGCTTAAAACGTTAATCCTTTTTAGACCATCATTGGTCACTAAGCGCTTTAATGAGGATGAAATGTTTGTCTTCATGAATGATATTCTCTAGCATATAAGCATATAACGGCCCGACCAATGGTTTGGATTTCTTCAGTGGAGTTCTATGTGGTTTAAGCAGTGTTTTACATGCAGTAGGGAGTTTTAGAAAAGAAACTAAACGAGTATCAGCACGGGATCAAAGCAATGTACTCCTCCGGATGTATTTTAGACTACTAAGAAGAATACTTTAAAATGCATTACCTTGCTGTCAGACAGCCCTTTATGACAGCAAACCAAAGCCGTAGTATCCAAATATTATCCCTGCAAAGACACTGGACTCCTTTTGACAGACCCTGTAATTTAACCCTTGCAGAACGCAGGCTTTACTGTTTGACGTTTATGGACTTAATGAGATTCAAGTCACACAATAACACAAACAAACTGAGCAACAGAGGTAGACCAGCACTCACTTCCAACAAGAAAGAATAGATAACTGCTTCAGAAAGGGCTGTATCTGATGGCAACGTAATACGTATTCTAAATATAGAATACGTATTCTAAATATAGAATACGTATTACCCTAGAATAGAATATTTTGTAGGTATCTAAAATAGGTTTTGCTGCCATCCCTTCTACAGCAGTGCATTGCTTTGCTCCTGTGCTGCTACTCCTGTCTGTTTCTCCAAACTCCATGCACTGTAGTAATGTGCCCACAATGGCTCTAAGAGTACTTCATGCAATCAGTTTGATCAGCGGTGTAAAATCATTAAACAGGACATTGTTGACACACATACAAGTCATGCATCACGGCTACTTAAAGGTCATCTTCTTTAGAGCAAGAATATATAGAAGATAAATTGCTAAAACGGGGGTGCCCTGGGCAAGAACACCATGTGCTTCTGTGTGAAAGAGCACAGACCTCCTGTCGTCGGTGAAATAGTCAAACATATTCTTTATTGAGGTTACTTGTCAATGTATAAACTGTGACTGCACTAGCGACATGTCGATAAATGAGTAGTACAACAAAGCGGTGATGAGCAGTGACACCATTGTGATTACAGCTGTAGTTCATAGATGTTGTTGTTGGTGCTTTTATCTCCTTAATGATGCTTCAGTGAGCTCCCAGCCACAGCAGACTGTCATTAGTTTATCAGGGACTCCCTTGCATACACTACTCTGCCCACTTTTCATTTTCAATTCTTCTACTCTCTTCTTTCAGGAAACGAAGTTCTGTTTTCGCTGGAGACGGCTTCGGACTACGTCAAAGACGAGAAAGCTTGTTTTTATGGCTTCAAGTGCGTGGCTGTGGGCTACGAGTTCAACCCCGGGGCCGATGAGGTACGCATGCCTTTATTGCTCTGGATGCACTTTGTATGTGTAATGCAAAGAAACCTTCCTGACCACAGCATTGTGGACATTTCAGGGTATCATCCAGCTGGAGAAGGAGTTGGCCTACCTGGGCAGTGTGTGTGCTGCAGCTCTGATGAAGAAAGACCTGGCCCTCCCCATAGGTATGGGAAACAGGATGAGGGGATTGGCTTTGGCTGTTGCGAACAATCCTGTTTTTCTATTAACCCATGATTGAAGTAATGTGTGTTCCTACAAAATAGAACTGTAGAACATTGACTAAATCCTTCATCTGTTGTTCTAATCTTTGATTTAAGGTAATGAACTGGAGGAGGATCTTGAGATCCTTGAGGAAGCTTCTCTTCAGGTGTGTCATCTTTTGGATTCAAAGGTACTTATTTGTTGTGTCCTGGAAGGGTTTCATCATTACTCTACCTTGCCTGCTTCTTCTTTCCTTTGACGTCACGCCAGGTCTGTAAGTCCCACTCTGGGATCCTTGGGAAGGGTCTGGCCTTGTCTCATTCGCCCACCATCCTGGAGGCCCTGGAGGGGAATCTGCCCCTGCACCTCCAAACCAATGAGCACTCTTTCCTTGAGGATTTCATCACCTGTGTGCAGACCTCCAGCGGAGGACGTCTGGCCAGGTAAACATTTCCGGAGCCTGTCCGTCCCATGTTAACTCCAGTTACCTAAACTGAAATTTTCACTGCGCACTGTTTGTTTGGCTCTTCTTCTGCAATTTAATGTTGTTACTGATTAAAATGTGCTGTTCTGTCTCTCTTGTTTTGTCCTTTTTGTCCACCCAGGTGGCTGCAGCCAGACTCCTACGCAGACCCCCAGAAGACATCTCTGATCCTGAACAAAGACGACATACGCTGTGGGTGGCCGACCACGGTGGTCGTACAAACCAAAGACCAGTATGGAGATGTGGTGCACGTTCCTCACATGAAGGTCAGCGGCATTGCTTTGGCATCCAGGAGATTCATTCATTTTTAAGAACGAAACCGCTGATTCTCTTTTTTTTTTTTGCCAGCATTGTCAAACCTCTGACAAGTGTTTCTCATCTCTTGCATGTCCAGGTGGAGGTGAAGGCAGTTCCCGTTTCACAAAAGAAGTCGATGCAACCGGAGAATGTGAAGAGGCTGCAGCGGCTCCCTGGGAGCTCCTCGCCATCGTCCTCCGGACCCGACCTAACCTTTGGGGGTTTGCCAATGCCCAAGCTGGAAGCCACCTACGAGCCCATGATTGTGAAAGAGGCTCGATACATCGCTATAACTATGATGAAGGTCAGCATCAGGGAACTGGGTCAAAGCTCACTTGGTTACATTTAGAAGGCTGCAGGTGCTCCACATGGTGTAGCTATTTGGTGATTTGTTGTGTGAGCTACATGCCAACCCGTTACCCCTACAGGGCATGCCATTGATTGCAGTTAGGATGGCATGACATATGGGCAGTGGCAATATAGGCATTTTAAAAAGCATTTTCACATTAACATCATCATTATGTCTACTTATAAAAAAAAAAAGCACTTGATTTTTTTTTTTTGTGCCTTCAAACGCTCTTTGTCTCATAGGCTTATGAAAACTACTCCTTTGAAGAGCTGCGCTTTGCCTCCCCGACCCCAAAGAGGTAAGTGAGGGTATACAGGAGTAGAAGGCATTCACCAGTGAGATACAACCCACTTATTGACCCTAACCCACACAGACCCAGTGAGAACATGCTGATTCGTGCCAACACCGACGGAACCTACAGTGCCAACTGGACTCCGGGAGCAGTAGGGCTCTACACAATCCATGTCACCATCGATGGCATTGAAATAGGTATGTCAATGGAAACGGCTCCAGTATTTCCCAGGATGCACTGATGCCTGTCACCAACCCCCACCAAGGGACGCTACGTCATGCGCCTGCAATACGAATGGATTTATCAGTGGCTTGAAAACGTCGGCCTCTCTGACTCTGACTGTCTTTTTTTTAGATTTTAAGCTGTAACTCTTTTCATTTTAGATGCTGGTTTGGAGGTAGAAGTCAAAGACCCCCCCAAAGGCATGATACCACCCGGTACTCAGATGGTCAAACCAAAAGCTGAACCTCAGCCTAGCAAGGTGAGCTCAACCAGAGGCATGAACGTGCACAGAAACACACCTACAAACGCATACATGCTTGCAACACCCTTCAAAGACACAGATTGTGTGGTCTTCTCTACATGTCAGTTTGTAATTGTAAAGTAAACCCTTACACCACATGAGCAATCATTTGATACAAACACTTTACAATGCAAGAACGATATCCGATTTAATCGTGGACAACGGTTTATAAGATTGTAGAGAATTTCCATGATATGGATCATTGTGTATATTGTCACATGATTCATGTCCACTGATTTAAGAAGTTTTTAGCAACCTAATTTCCTATCATTGTAGATGATAAACTGTTTTTATTAATGACTGTGATATGTTAATAATGCCCTCATAATACTGATCATTTTATATATGTAGTTATGGTTACAATTAAATATAGTTTATGTCTGATTCTCAACCCACCTACACTCCTATTTTGAGTTTAGTGCATTTGCTAATAAAGAAACAAAATAAATTGTTGACCGAAAGCATTATTTGTTTTTATATATTGCAAAAATAGTGTAATTGTAAAGTCTTTTAGCCGAGGTATTCATGTGGTCAAGTCTGTCGTTGGGCTGGGGGATCCAAAAGAAACTAATGAAGGAATTCAGGTATTTTTAAACTAACTCCAACTCCCCATTGAGATGTTGCTTTGTTCAATGTGCAAAGAAGCAACCATTTGATGATGCACTTAATGCCCCACTTTTATTATTCATCTTACTGATGTTATAATATGCATGTAAACATTTTGACTACTGGCACTCCATCTCAGCTCTGTCATCTATTCAAACCGCATTGATTGATTACTTATAGTTAAAAGAAGAAAGAAAAGTGATCAAAGGATTTGAATATACTTCAAAGGCCGATGCTGCTTTAAACTGATCCATGGCATCATCAGTTTGTGAAGCTTCATCCTGTTTTGATTTTTGCAATCTATGATGGGGAAACAAGTCAAATCCCGCTCCTTTCAATCAGCACTGCCTATCGTCCTGGGGAACACGTGTTACATGGCTCACTGCTGTTAAAGTAGGGTCAAAAACAACTGTGCTCCTAAAGCCTCCTCCTGGTCCTCCGTTTGTATGTGTGGACTTGGAAGTAGTGTCTGTGTGGGTTGAAGCATGTGACCTCCCACCGTCAGCTTGCCCTGTTTCCTCTTACCTCTCCTCCTGCTGCTGATGCACTTCCTGTCTACTCTTTTTATTTAAAATTATTTTTATTCTTTGCTCCCGGCACTCACGGTCTCCATCTCCCCCTCTGCTTCTCTCAGGTCCGCAAATTTGTGTCCAAGGACAGCGCAGGCCTGCGCGTGCGTAGTCACCCTTCCCTACAGAGTGAACAGATAGGCATAGTGCATGTCAATGGCACCATCACTTTCATTGACGAGGTAACTGGCTCTAGACCAGGCACAACATAAATCATGTTATAGAACTATATTAGCAGGAGAACTATCCACTTTCATTCTCTAGCCCGTTTCTTTTCTTCTATTAATCAGTGAAGATAGAATATTGGACGCTATTTTTTTGCTAGTTTTACAACTTTGTATTATGTGTTATTACCTCTCTAAATGATGATAGCTACTTTCTCGCAAAGCATATCAAGTTGTTGTTCTTTGATTTGCTTCATATTCTTGCAAGCCATTCAGAGGCTACATGAAAGGCTTGAGTGCCTGCAACATAAACCCGATGGACTCGATGCATTGCTTAGTGAGTTGTATCGTAATGCAGCACATCTGGATTTTGTAGCCGTCCTAAATGCACCTTGCTGTAACCTTAATTTACTGTTATCTAGTATTCCTTGAGACTCACCTGCAACCTCAGACGTGTGTGTTTGTTTGAGTGCGCTGCCCATCCCGTTTCCGTGGTAACAGGCCGGCATGGCTTCGCCCTGCCCCCGATGCTCTTGTTTTCCCCTCCGTAGATCCACAATGATGATGGCGTGTGGCTCAGACTCAATGACGAAACAGTAAAGAAGTACGTTCCCAGCATGAATGGGTACACTGAAGCCTGGTGCCTCTCTTTTAACCAGCACCTGGGCAGGAGCCTACTGGTCCCAGCCGACGTAAGTAGAAGACGTTCCCGCTGAGCCGCTGCCCCACTTTGATAAAGACGGGAGCTCCTGTGTTGTTCATTTGCGGGAAAAGCCCAGAGGTCAACTGTATTGTTTACCAATCACAAAGCATGTTAAACTGAGGGTTTTATCAAAGCGTAGCTGCTAGGATGTTCTCTTGCATGAAACACCTAGTTGTAGCAGAGTATAAGACGCTCACTAACATGCCGTGCACAGGAACACAGCTGGGTGCTTGCATGTGTCAACTCATGTTTGAAGGCGAAACAGTTCACCACAAAGTGACGGCAGTGGGACATGTTCACATGCTTGGGTTGTTAAGGTTAAGGACGTGAACGCCAATGCAGAAAAAAGAAAGCGTAGGTGTAAACTCGTTATGTGGTGAAGTTAGTTTGCACTCTTCCTCATTGCCTCTCACTAACTCATAAAACCTTACACCACAGCATGTGTGAACAAGTGTTTCCCTCACATTTTTGCTCCATGGCACAAAAACCGCCAAGATGTTAAAAAAGACCAAAACAACAACGTGAATCAGAGGGGTGTGTTCGAGGACATGTATGGAAGTACCTGAGCGGCGTTGTTGATATCCAGGTAGTTTTCTGTCATGAAGCAATCACTGGTCCGCAGAAATTGTACTGCTCTACAATTCCACTCGTTGCCTCTGGGTGCAGAGGAGGCTTCTGTGTAAGGTCTCTTGTCTGAACAGCATGACACACGACATCATCCAAGTGGGGAATTTTTTTGGAAGTTTTCTTCTTCAGCTTCATTTTGTGGCGGATTTGGAAATAGCCACCTGTTGTGTCTGGAGGGACCTTATTTATTTACTTAGTTTTCCACTTGTTTGTAAAATGTTTTGACGGCTCGGCCTGGGTCCAGTTCTTTTTGGCCCCCTCCACTATTTCACCATCTGGCCCGTCAGATTGTGTCCTCTCTTCTTCGCCGTCTCAAACAACACTGATGCTGAATTCCAATGGAGCCGAGCCCCCCAAAAAACTATTTTTTTTCTTCCAAAAAAATACACGAGCGTCTTCCCCCATACTGTCTCTCTCTCTCTCTCTCTCTCCCTCATCCTCTACTGTTTTTTGTTGACTGTCTCACGATCTGTTGCTCAGAATGTCTTTAACGCTAGCCATGGAGTCAGGGATATCGGCTTTTTGTCGTGGACTCCCTTAACTATATTCCCGCCACAGGTGAGTTGTACGAGGTGGACACGTGCCCCACAGTTTATCATCGTATCTGTCACTCTTACTTGTCCCCTTTGAACCCCTTGTGACTCTGTAGTCTCCCCACAGTATTGCAATCCGCCATAAGAGTTCCAACATTAGCTGCATGGTTGCCTGCTTTGTTTCATTTTGACCATTTTGGTGCGTCAGCGGCCTCATGCCCACAGACTCAGCGCAGTGATCCAGTGTTTTTCATTTTTCTTATGAAGTCGTTACTGTTGAGGCTTGTGTGTAGCATGGGGGGTAAATATACTAATGTCCATTTGGTTGCATGGGGCCTTGTCGTCTAGCGTCTTGTATCCCTTGTGCCCCGTAGCATGCCTCCTATTAGCCTGTAAGATTAGTTCTAACTTCTGTATATTGGTCATTTAACAGCGTCACTACATGGTGTGTTGAATCCTCCGGTTGCTTCTACCGAGATTATTTCAATTTTTAATTGTATTGCAACTTTTTCCCATCTTATGTATTGTTCATGTGTTTTTTAATAGCCCGGGCATACAGGTAGTTTTGAAGTATAGCCTTCATTGTACTCAATAAGACCAATTTGATTATTCTAATGCTGCTAATAGCTGGTTAGCTTAGCATAAAGGCTGGAAACGGGGAGAACCTTCTGTAATAAAAATCCAATTGCCAGAAACACTGAGAGAACACAAGTTAAAAATGTCAGCTTGAGGTTTTAATCAGCATTTGTTCTGGACCTTTAATTCTTGAATGGAATAATCAAGCCTTCAACAGAAAACAATTCTGAAAGCTTATCACCTAAAGGTGTTGACTATCCCACAGCACATTGACTTGATTTATAACGGCTCCACGTGAGAAAGGAACCAGGGTCCAACAGTCCACATCTCTTGGCTGCTTTATAGCGGGCAGTTATATTGATTAAGGACTTAGCCCTTGACTTTATGCGGCCTGATGTTGTGTTACTGTACACTGCCTCTAATCCATTGCTCTCACCTCTTGCAGGAGGTCAGGGGCCAATCGGAGGAGAACGTAAAGGAGGTGAGCAGCTGCCCTTCCCACGAGGCCCCCATGCGGGCGCAAAGCAGGGCAGGGCAGGGCGGCGGCCCGGGGCTTTATAAGGTAGTGAAGACCGGCCCCTCTGGTCACAACATCAGAAGCTGCCCAAACCTTAGGGGCATCCCCATTGGAATGTTAGTTCTTGGCAACAAGGTCAAGGCCATAGGCGAGGTACGCACTCACCCCTGATGATGCATTGTGTTTTTCTTTTTTTTTTTCCTTTTGTGGCTTTAATAATGTAATGAGTTTGGCCGTAATCCTCAGAGATCAGATCCCTCTACTTTCCTACTCCTTTTGAATGTAATCTGGCTGCCTGAGGGGAATACACCAGCTGCTTCTGGGTGGGGGGGGGGTGTTGTGTATCTTTTCCTACTCGAGCATCAACTCCCTGTGACTGCGACACTTTTCGCGTGCTTCCTGATTCACTCATTTCCGTTTGTCCACGAATCCGTCGCAGTTTCAGCGCGTCGCATTCGGCCACCTGGCAGACGTCTCTTTTGAAATGTGATCACCAAATACTGGAGCCTGTCTGTGCCTTGAATGTCTCTTTCTCACACTTCTAACCAGTACTTTTTGAAATTTGCTCTGGTGTGGTGATGAGGGTAGCCCTGCCTCTTTTGGATAGGACCTGTCATTGGCTGCTGTGGTGTGTCATGCTGTTCAATAGTTCCCTCTGCACTTGGAATGCCGTGTGTGAGACCTGAGAGGTGCACCCTGCACATACTAACACTTCCATCTGTCTCTTTTTCCCAAGTGATAATATTTCAGGGAATTCAGATAAAAACAACCTAATTTATCATTCAATAAGCTACTCTCTTAGAGTAAGTTTTATTTTTTTGTATTCTTTGTTTAGCTGCAGCGCTTTGTCCGGCCGTGTCTGCTGATGCACAAACTCTAATTCTTGTGATCTACAACTGCTTCTGTCCTTTCCAATCAAATGAATGATCAACCATCAATGTTTATATGTATGTTAATGATCTTCTGTAAAGGGTCTTTGTTTGTGTGCAAGAGTGTGGATAAAGAGTCTTGTTTGTGTATCAGGTGGTCAACTCAGAGGGGAACTGGGTTCAGCTGGATAAGAACAGTGTAGTGGAGTTCTGTGAGAGCGATGAAGGAGAGGCCTGGTCCTTGGCCAGAGACCGCGGTGGAAATCAGTACCTTCGCCACGATGACGGTGAGCCGCAATCCACGGGGCAAAGGGAGAATGCTTCTGCCTATAAATTCTAAAAGTTGATTGTTTTCCTTTTAAATTTCACTACAATTATATTGCATGCGTTCTTCCCACTGACTTCTAGTTATTTTGGTTGTAAAAGTGAGGTTTTCTGTTTTTATTTACTTTTCAACGTTCAGCACTTTGAGCTACATGGTCTGCATGAAATGTTCTTTAAAAGTTTATTGTTATAATGAATGGTAACTTCATCTTCTTTTACAGAACAATCGCTGCTAGAGCACGTGACCCAGACCCCGCCCCCGAGCCCTTTCTCTGTGCAAGCCTTCAACAGGGCTGCAGCCGCAAACGGAGCGCAGGGCTTTGACTACGGCATCTCCAACAACAAAGGTGAGCGCAACGTGGCGTAAAATCGCCTTTTTTTTAAACACAGATACTTTTTATAACATGTCCTCAATCTGCACATCACTTTGCTTTCAACATCCACTTTGCTTTATGCTGTTCATTTACATATCCTCAGGCTGTAGCTGTCTTTACTGATGTACCTCTTCCCTCTGCAAGCTGGTCTTTAATATCCTCCGCTTTACTTTCTCCGACTTCCCATCTGTGCTTTAGATTGAGACCGTCCTCCACTCTTTCCTACATATTACCCAATCAAGTTGAACAAAATGCAGACATTTTCACCGTCATCGTCTTCTTTTATTCAAACGAACTCCTACAATATATAGCGGCACATCTGCAAGGTGTATGTGATCCATTATGGGTCAGACCATGAAAAAAGAATGAGAATAGGACTGTATGCTGTGGTGCTATGACTTGTCCAAAAGGCGCTGGTGCTCACTGCTAACAGTTCAAATAAAAAAACACCGCCGATCTGATCCTCCTGCTATTATATATATATATATTTATATATACATATAAATATATATATGCGCCTCCTTCTACTCTCACTCCATTTCTATGGCTCAGTTACGGGTGCCGTCGGTCACCGGTCTCTCATGTCTCTTTCTTTAAGCATGCTTCTTATCGCGCCGACTAACATCTCTGTGGCGTCTGTGTGCATGGGCCAGTCACTGTGCTTCCGTTCATTTGCGACTGCTGTGGGCTCTGGTTAGTTGGCCAACACGGATTACCCTGTGTCCCCTGCGTAGAGTCTTTAGTCACATGACCTGTGTTTTCTGAAGTATAATGGTGAAAAGGCCACCCCTGGATGAACCACTCTACTGCACGTCACAGAGTGGCTCGCCCCAAATGTGCGTGGATGGTTGTGCTTGGCGCTGCCTCAACACTTCTTCACTGCTTGAAATACCGAGGCTGACCTGTGTGGCAGTGCTAATCTTCAGATATTCCAAAGTTATCGCACCAGTGGACCAGATATGTGTCGCTGTTATGCTGATCCCAGTGGAGAGCTGTGTTGGTCTTGGAAAGGCACATTCATGCTATTCAGCTTTCTGGGTGGCTCTCTGCTGCTTCTATTGGAATAGTCGACTGATTTCAGTCTCACTGTGGCAACGTCATGTTCCTACGTGAAGAGGTGGATGCATTTCTATCTTTGGGGGTTTTGAGATGGCACTCGGTCTCAGTTGCATCTTGGTTCCTTTGACACTTGGCTTTTTTTGCCAGATGACCAATCTGTCCCAGAATGCTCAAATGGGCAGTTTAAAAGGGGTAAAAGGCTCTTTTCGAGTTTAGATCCCCACCAATACACAAAAGTGAATACAATTCATGTGACATTTAATGTTTAAACCTCACAAAATGTTGTGTGGTTTGTGTATCCTGAAGATTAACGCCCTCTAAACAGCGAGCTTCTACTAGCACGCTGAATGCTTGTTGACAGTCACTGCTGATGCATCTGATAGAGAGTTTAAATCCCTCGCCACCCGTGTGGCGGACCCATCACACCGCGAGGCAGATGCATCGCCCTTCGATTGCTCAGCTTGATGGACCTGTCCTTGACAAAGCTCCTTGAGCAGGTTGGAGATCGACTGTATTGAAATATCTCTCAGACGTCCACACTTTGCCATGGTGCTTGAGTCCCCTTCTCTGGCCTCCGGACAAGCAGCTTCCCACTTCTGGCTCCGACAGTTGATGAATGGCATCCAACCATGTTGGAGAACAACACAGGAACTTGGTTTTGATGTGGTTCACACCTGCTGTGAGACGAGAGCAGGCCTGTTCCACGTAAACAACAGTCTGAAGGATTACTGATGCAGTGTCAGTATTGCATGTTCTAAAGAGGACACGCAGGTTTTTCTTGGAACAGAAAACAAACAGGCCTTTGACTCCTGAAATAAATGTAACAACATGGAAAGGGTTAGGATGGATAGTTTAACAATTGTATGACTTTATAACAAAGTCCATTTAAATGACATTTCATATGACCGTGAATACTTACACCCTTGTCTTGCATTACTTTGACGGAACAGTTTTTATTTGGGTGGAGACCTTATTTAAGAACGATACATACATCCAATCGTACGTTGTGTCTGAATCACAAACACAGGTCTTGTCTGACTCTTTTTGGGTGGTCGAGCGAGGCTCCAAACAAAGACGGTGGCGGCCTGACGGTCCACCGCTTTGGCTGCAGAGCTGATAAGCGGCTCAGCGACGGCACATTGAGCAGCATTAGGTCTGCCGATGTTTGGGAGTTGACGTCCTTCCCTGCGTTTCATCCGCCCGGACCCCCCCCCCCCCCCCCCTTTCCCCTTTTTGGGTGCAGTTGGCATGGCATTGTCTGAACAGAAAACAAACAGGCCTTCGGGGACTCCTTCCACTTCGCCCACAAGCAGCATCGCGGAAGATGACTGAATGACTGATAAACTCTGACTGATCCTCACCATAGAAAAAAAACCTCAAACCATAGTATAAGCTGTAGTTTATCCCCATCCTCTGTCTCCATGTTTGCAGGTGACCGGTTGAGTGCCATACTGAATTCCATTCAGTCTGGGCCCCTCTCAGCAGCTCCCTCCTCCTCCGTATTTGAGCAAGCCGCCCAACCTCCCTCCTCTTCCTCCTCCTCCTCCCTTGTCCACAGCCCATTTGTGTTTGGACAATCCCCCTCCCAACTGTCTCAGCCACAACCACAGCTTCCGAGTAAGTCTGTCCTGCTTTCTGACAGCGCTTGCCTGCACAGGTGTTGATCCTTTTCCCCCTTCAGCTTTTGGTTTTTCTGCTTTGGTTCTGTATTCTCTCTCTTTCATGTTTGTTTCTGGGAAGCGCGGCAGCAACATGTGACACATAACAGTGCAGTTATGTTTCTAGAGTGGCAAAATATCCCAAACAAGCCGCCAAATCCAGTATGGTTTAAATCTTGTTTATAAGAAAACAAATTAAGTGACACTGCCTTTGAAAATATGCATCGACAGGTATTTTCACCGTTTTTCCTAAAACAAGATATGAAACTGAAATACTCGACCAAACGCCTTGTTAAATGGGACGATGCCGCGTGTTAAAGGCTGAGCTGCTTATTTTTGTGCTTGTATGCTTGTTCCGCTAGCCAGCTTTTTTTATTCTTTTCCTCGCTGCTTTCATTTCTGCATTATTCATCCTTGATTAACAACATTTTCTGCCTCAACCAGCCCAGGGCATTAGTGCAAATGTAAACAGCTTCGGTCTAACTAGTTGTTGGTTTAGACTCCTGTCCATCAGTAATATTGCATATAACACCAGCTTTTACTGGATATATTTCCAATACAAATATACCACAATTTAGTTTAAAGATTATCTTCAAACAGGATCTAAAATATCAGTAACGTTCAGCCTGGGTTGCACTCTTACAGAGCTCAACTGTGTGCATAAGTTAATAATATGTGTTCTCAATTTAGCATACAGGTAACACATCACCTACACACTCAGTGTGGATCACTAACAACGGCCTGTTAAACCTATTTCACAGGATAAAAACTCACCACAAACTCAGAGCTTCTTGAATGTTTTCTTACTTCTTTTAAACATTGTAAATGTGACCTGGTAGAGGTGTATGGCACCCTCTAAATAGGGAAAGAGTCCAAATGGAATTGAATGGAAGACACATATTACTAAATTGTGTGCACAGCATACATGTATTTCCATGACAACTCTTGGTTTTGTAACTTCTCTTCTTTAAGTGTTTCTCTACCTATTTGTTGATCCTACCGTTACTTTAACTCGTTGTCCTTCTCTTGACCCCGTTGCCTCTTTGTGCTCTCTCTCTCTGGTGGCCCCTTTGCGTTCCATGCCTTGTTTGTTTACCTGCTCCACTGTTTTCCGCTGTAGATGATTCATCGCTCCGCCTTGCTTCTCGTGTGCACAAAAGCAATGTGTCCGTGGCTGGGCACGGTACTGCTCTCTCATCTCTCGCTCTGAGGCAAAAGGGTGGGTAATCCCTGCACGCATGTTTCCCCTCAGACTGAACAGAGGGTGGGCAGGAAGACACAAAAATGAACACCTAGTGTTTAAAATAGGTGGACCTTAAATGCTATTGATTCAGGATGTATGTGGTTACTAGACTAAACTACGAGGCTATGAACAGTCAACTCTAACTAGGTCCAATATCAGTAGCAGACGTCCCAGGACTGGGCTGGAATCCATCTTTCATCAGCTCTTCCATGGTCCACTAATTACCTTCATTACATTGCATCTTACCATTATTTTCAGCATTACATTTTTTTCCTCTCAGGTCTTGAGTATAAGCAAACAAAATGCCTACAATATTAGCACTGATTTAGTCCTCTTTCATGTTGTAACTATGTTTGAAATGATAACGTTCAGGTGAGCGAGGGAACCCGATGCCAGGAGCGCGGCCCATGTCCCCAGCTTCCAAACACCGGCAGGGGAACCGCTCGCCCAAACAGGAGGGTCGAGGAAGCCGCTCCTCCGAGCAGAGCAGGAGCAAAGCGGGGGAGGGCGGCCTCTCAGCCAGCGAAGCTCTCATCCTGCGCTCGGACACGGCCAAACTGAGGTCCGACTCGCACAGCCGCTCGCACTCACCCAATCACAACACCCTGCAGGCCCTGAAGGCCGACGGTAGAACCCCGGGACTTCGGGCTGAGTCGCCAAACTCCGGCTCTCGCTCCTCCTCTCCCAAACAAAAAGGCTCCTCCTCTTCGGGGAGGTCCAGTCCCTCCAGCACCTCCTCCCAGCACTCCTCTTCAGCCCACCATGACAAGAACCTCCAACCTAAAGTCAGCCCTTCCGCCAAAGCACGGCTGGATCCTCCCAGGGAGAGGTCCAAGTCTGATTCGTACACTCTGGATCCAGACACACTTAGAAAGAAGAAGGTCCCACTGACCGAGCCCATTAGAGGCAGGTCTACCTCCCCAAAACCTAAACTGTCTCCTAAAGATCCAAATAATGGAGTGATAGGCAGTGCCGAGAACCGCGTTCCTTCTCCACATGTGACTCAGGAGAACCTCCATAGTGAAGTGGTGGAGGTGTGCAGCTCCACTGCGCTCCTCTCGGAGGAAGGCAATGACGAGAACGCCGACGGTCAGATCTCTGAAGACGGCTCATGCAAGGTACACTTCAGCATCGGCAAAGCCCCGGTCAAGGAGGAACTGGAGAGCCGCGCTTCGCCCAAAGTCAGTCGCAAAGCATCCAGTCGACACGCGCGCCCCAAGAAGGAAAAATCTGGGCCGCTGTTCAAAGGTGAGACCACTTCGCGGGCCACGGAACCCGCCAAACAGGCCATGTCCCCTTCCGTGGCCGAATGCTCGCGAGCGGTCTTCGCAGCATTCCTGTGGCACGAAGGTATCGTCCACGACGCCATGGCCTGCTCGTCCTTCCTCAAGTTTAACCCCGACTTGACCAAAGAGCACGCCCCCATCCGCAGCTCCGTGGGAGGACAGGGCGCAGAGGAGAAGGAGAGCAAGCTGAAGAACCGCCACTCCTTAGAGATCTCCTCCGCGCTCAACATGTTTAACATTGCGCCGCACGGCCCGGACATCTCCAAGATGGGAAGCATCAACAAAAACAAGGTGCTGTCTATGCTGAAAGAACCGCCTCTGCCAGAGAAGTGCGAGGAGGGCAAGGGGGAGGCCACTGGCTACGAGATGACTTCGCATCCGGCCTTGAGGACCAAGTCCATCTTGCCGTTGACGTTGCAGCATCTGGTGGCATTCTGGGAGGACATCTCCATGGCCACCATCAAAGCAGCCACTCAGAACATGATCTTCCCCAGCCCGGGGTCCAGCGCCATCCTGAAGAGGAAGGAGCACGAGAAAGACGGCAAGAAGGCGAAGAAGGAGAAAAAGAAGAGGGAGAAGGCCGAAGTGCGTCCAAGAGGGAACCTGTTTGGAGAGATGGCACAGCTCGCCATGGGTGGACCGGAGAAAGACACCATCTGTGAGCTGTGCGGTGAATCTCACCCTTACCCCGTCACCTACCACATGAGACAGGCTCACCCAGGTGAGCATACTCAAGTTCTGGTTCAACTTTTATATTCCTGGGTAATGGACTTTCTGGGTAATGTTTTTTTAACCCCCCTCCCTCGTCTTTCATGGCAGGCTGCGGCCGCTACGCTGGAGGCCAGGGCTACAACAGCATCGGCCACTTCTGTGGTGGTTGGGCTGGAAACTGCGGCGACGGAGGCATCGGAGGCAGCACCTGGTACCTGGTGTGTGATCGCTGTCGGGAGAAATACCTGCGAGAAAAACAGACTGCGGCCCGGGAAAAGGTACCTTACGTGAGCTGAAAAGTGTGTCCCTCTGTAACGGAGGAAGAACTCCTCTTTTCACATCAAACTGACTTCTGGGACCTCTGCGTGTCCTTTTCCAGGTGAAGCAATCCAGGAAGAAACCCCTACAGGTGAAGACTGCGAGGGCGCTGCCCACCATGGAGGCCCACCAGGTGATTCGGGCCAACGCTCTGTTCCTGCTGTCCCTCAGCAGCGCTGCCGAGCCCAGCATGCTGTGCCACCACCCTCCCCGGCCCATGCACTCCCAGCTGCTTCCCAGCCTCAAGGAGGGCGTGTCGGACGAACTCCCCAATAAAATGGGCTGCCTCTACCTCCAGACGCTAGCTAGGTAGCTTACAGCTCAGTGAGCAACGCTGTCTGGATTTCTCATCTGGACGAAGATACTTTACACTTGTGCTATCACAACAATGAGAGTAACTCTCCTCTTATCACCCAGGCAACACACTGAGAACTTTGGGGCCTACCAAGACGATAACCTCTTCCAAGATGAGATGAGGTATTTGCGCTCAACATCTGTTCCTGCACCTTACATATCAGTCACCCCCGATGCCTGTCCCAATGTGTTTGAGGAACCAGAGAGCAACATGAAATCAATGCCACCCAGGTAATGCGTCTTAGTACGATGCTTTAATCACTTCTCTGCATGCTGCATACAATGAGTGAAATGCGGATTACAGATTTTCTCATCTGGTTTTTTTGTGCATGACAAAGACAAATATACATGCATGATATGAACGTCACGGCAGATGAGGTCATCGTTATCTTTTGACATGCACGGTCTCGGTCCGCTGGTGGGAGTGTGTTCACATGTGTGTTCATGTGTGTGTGCATGTTTGTGCGTGTACGCCCATTGGCTGTGCTCAGGCAGCAGTGGAGAACTGTACACAGAGGTGTGGACTCGAGTCATGTGACTTGGACTCGAGTCAGACTCGAGTCATGAATTTGATGACTTGAGACTCGACTCGACAAAACGTACAAAGACTTGCAACTCGACTTGGACTTTAACATCGATGACTCGTGACTTCACTTGGACTCGAGCCTTTTGACTCGAGAAGACTTGCTACTTCCCATGAAAACTGGGGGAAAACATTTTCACACGGTCGCGCCGCTCTGTTTATCTGCATCTGTCAAAAAAATGTGCGCCACCTGTATGCAGAGAGCGCGCGCTGCCTGCACGACATCCAATCACTGCAGTCCATTTGACCGTATCAACGAGACAGCTCGTTCATGGTTACAAAAATCGGGATTTTTTAACCCGGATTCAGACTCCGATGGAAATCCTCGCCAACATTATGTCAACGTCCGTTTTAAAGTACTATAACACAGTCGATCCACCATTACCCTTCCCTTCGTAGTCTAGGTCTGTGAGGCAGCGCACCATCACACAGGGTTCCCCATCTCCACTATAATAAGAAGACTTGAAATGACTTGAAACTAAAATGGTAAGACTTTGGACTCGACTTGAGACTTGTTGACTTTGACTTTTGACTCGACTTGGGACTTGCCTCATCTTCGACTCGACTCGACCCCCCCCCCCCCCCCCTATATAATGGTAGAGGAAACACTGCGCTCCTTATCATGACCAGCAATCCATTTCAATGAGTGTGCTAAACTTTGTCTGTTTCGTCTACTTCCTTTCAGTCTGGAAACCAGTCCAATCACAGACAGCGATACGGCGAAACGAACCGTGTTTCAGAGGTCTTACTCAGTCGTAGCGTCCGAGTATGACAAGCAACACTCGCCCAATCCGGCCCGGGTAAAAGCTGTGCCCAGACGCCGGGTTCATAGTGGTGATGCAGGTAATTTCATGCGTCCATTTGAGACGTGTTGCCCAATGTGATACAGTGTCATCTGTGACATAAACCCCCTTTACCACCCTTAACAGAGGTGGGGTCTTCCCTGTTACGGCACCCGTCCCCTGAGCTGTCCCGGCTGATCTCGGCCCACGGCTCCCTCAGTAAGGGGGAGAGGAACTTCCAGTGGCCTGTCCTGTCTTTTGTCATCCAGCACCATGACCTGGAGGGCCTGGAGGTGGCCATGAGGCATGCACTGAGGAAGTCCGCCTGCAGGGTGTTTGCCATGGAGGTACAGGCAGCAATATCTCTCTGGATCTCTGCGCCCAGTTTTCAGTTAATCATCGCTATTCATCCAGCAGTGGTTATAGGCAACTGGTTGGCACAATGTGTTGTATGAGTTAAATTTGTATTGAATAACTGGCGTGATTTTCTCTCGGTGTCCTGTCAGGCCTTCAACTGGCTGCTGTGCAATGTGATCCAGACCACCTCCCTGCACGACATCCTTTGGCACTTTGTAGCTTCTCTCACCCCGTCGCCCTTTGAACCTGAGGACGAGGAAGACGAGGAGAACAAGGGGAACAAAGAAAATGTGGAACAGGTAATGAGTGGTTAATAAAAGACGCGTATCATTGCGCAATGTTTCTGTTGTGGCGTCTTCTAACTGAACGTCTCGACTCTGCGCTCCACAGGAAAGAGACCTTGGCGTTTGTGAACACCCGCTGTCAGACATTGTTATTGCCGGAGAAGCAGCTCATCCTCTCCCCCACACCTTTCACCGCCTCCTTCAGACCATCTCTGACCTCATGATGTCACTTCCTAGTGGCAGCTCACTTCAGCAGATGGCGCTCAGGTACATTTTGGGAATGACTGAAAATCATATTAACACATAAATTATTCTTTCAGGCAATATGTGTGTCATATGAACTTAGTTAAACTAGAGATAAACGAGTCATTATATTTTGAATTATCACTTCCTCTTTATGCTTGGTACCAGATATTCATGTGCATATTAAGGGAACGCGTATCTTAATGATTTATCCTTACAGGTGCTGGAGTCTCAAGTTTAAGCAGTCAGACCACCAGTTCCTCCACCAGAGCAACGTTTTCCATCACATCAACAATATCTTGTCCAAGTCGGATGATGGAGACAGCGAAGAGAGCTTCAACATCAGCTTGCAGTCAGGCTACGAAGCAATGAGCCAGGCAAGAAAAAAGTCATTTAGTTCCTTCAGATCAGATCAATAGGGTTGATCAGTTCCAGTAGCAGGCACTAACCTGTCTGTCTGTGATAATAGGACCTCTGCCTGGTGACTTGTCTGAAGGATCTGACCAGCGTAGTAGACATCAAGACGTCCAGTCGTCCTGCCATGATTGGCAGTCTTACAGACGGCTCCACAGAGACCTTCTGGGAATCCGGAGACGAGGACAAGAACAAAACTAAGAGCATCACCATTAGTTGCGTGAAGGGCATTAACGCCTCCAATGTGACTGTTCATGTGGACAACTCCAGGGACATCGGGGTAAGGGGCAGCTGCAGTATTGTTGTTGTGCTAAGGCAAAGATTGGACCAGAATGGAATTGCTGATAATCTATTTGTCTTATTCGCAGAACAAAGTCACATCAGTGACATTCTTATGTGGAAAAGCAGTAGAGGATCTGTGCAGAATCAAACAGGTATGGTCCTAATATGGGACTACAGTGTTTTAATTCTATTCTGTGAAAAGCTGTGTTTATGGATCATTTTGTCTCTTGTCCAAATGACAATGACTCCACTGCAGAAACAATGGCTATAACGTTGGTAGGGTGTTTTTATAAGGTGCTCATGTATTAACTCCAGATTTACTTGCTAGAACGCTGTAAATATCTCTGTGCCTTTTCATCAAAAGGTTGAACTGGACTCGCGTCACATGGGCTGGGTGACAAGCGAGCTCCCTGGAGGGGACCACCATGTGATCAAGGTGGAGCTGAAGGGTCCGGAGAACACCCTGAGGGTCCGCCAGGTGAAGGTCCTGGGTTGGAAAGAGGGCGAAAGCATCAAGATTCTGGGCCAAATCTCCGCCAGCATGGCCCAGCAGAAGAACTGCGAAGCCGAGACTCTCCGAGTGTTTCGCCTCATCACCTCGCAGGTCCGTCTAACCGCTTCAGTCACATCCTGACAAATATCTGGAGGCTCTTGGCAGCGTTGAGGTTTACTTTGCTGTCCTCATTTAGGTCTTTGGAAAGCTCATTTGTGGTGACGCAGAGCCGACTCCAGAGCAGGAGGAGAAAAACCTTCTTTCAACACCCGAGGGAGAGGACAAGGTCTGCGCGCTGACCGTTTGCCTGTGGTGTTAAACCAAAATATTTACTCACCTTCAGCCGCAAGTTTTACACTTTGTACGTTTTTACAATAATAGGTTCCATCGGACGCTGACCTTAAAGAGCACATGGTGGGCATCATTTTCAGCAGGAGCAAACTTACCAACCTCCAGAAACAGGTATTTAGTCCTTTCTTAACGCCATTAACAGTAGGAATAGAGATCTCTGCCTACTTACCTAACATGCGTACTCGTCTCAGGTGTGCGCGCACATCGTCCAGGCCATCCGCATGGAGGCCACGCGTGTGAGGGAGGAGTGGGAGCACGCCATCTCCAGCAAAGAGAACGCCAACTCCCAACCCAGCGACGACGACGCCTCCTCGGACGCCTACTGCTTCGAGCTCCTGTCCATGGTCCTGGCTCTGAGTGGCTCCAACGTGGGCCGCCAGTACCTAGCGCAGCAGCTCACCCTCATGCAAGACCTGTTTTCACTGCTGCACACGGCCTCCCCGAGGGTTCAGAGACAGGTGGGGGAAGTGGACTGCACCCATGCTTGGTAGCCAGGATTAGATAAGATGGAACTTTATAAGGCCCAAAGGAAATATTTTTGCCGGATTTTCAGCAAAGATTATAACAGAAGAATATCAAACAACAAAAAGCATAGAATATAGAATAAGAATGATTTCGTTTGAAAGACATAATACAGACACCATTGCAAAATACCACAAAAGCAATAACATTTATGTAAAAAAAATTAAGCTAAGATAGAAAATGTAATTTGCAACAACACAAAATAAGATGTGATACTAACCAGAGTTTCTAATGGAAACTAAAATACAAAAGTAATTATGTGCATGATATTTAAAAGCATTACAAAGCTGTGTTACACATACATAAATGATATTGCACCTGAAATGCAAAATAATTTTGGACAAAGTAAAAAAAAAAATTGTTTTTGCTACACTACTGCTGACTAAGACGTGGCCTGGAGTTATTGTTGCGGTGTAACTTCTGTGTGCCCACGTTGAGGTAAAAGCCTTGCCACTCAAATGACGTTGTTGTTGTCTGCCATCTGCTCTCACCTCATCTCAGGTCACATCGTTGCTTCGACGCGTCCTCCCAGAGGTCACGCCCGTGAGACTCGCCAGCATCATCGGGGTGAAGGCGCTGCCTCCGGCGGACATCAGCGACATCATCCACTCGACAGAGAAGGGCGACTGGAACAAGCTCTGCATCCTCGACATGTTCCTGGGCTGCATCGCGAAAGCCCTCACAGTGCAGCTGAAGGCCAAAGGCACCACCATCTCTGGCACGGCCGGCATGGCCGCGGGCAAAGGAGTCACCACCGTCACGCTGCCCATGATCTTCAACTCCAGGTGGGTGGCTTCATGTCGGGCCAAATCAAAGTTTGGACAAGTTCGCCTTTGTCAGTTTTCATATTCATTGCCACTTTTTTATGATCAGCTACATCCGCAGGGGAGAGAGCCACTGGTGGATGAAAGGCTCTACTCCTCCACAGATAGCCGAGATCATCATAAAGCTGGTCAAAGACATGGCAGCGGTAAGTTCTCGCTGTTAAAGGGACCCTTCACCCCAAAATCTCTTACCCGTAGCCCACAAAATATTCCCATAGGAACTATTTTTCCCAAATGGATTACTGAGAATATTAAAAAAGAGACATTGCTGTTGAGTTTTTCTCAAAATGTCTTTGGGCTGAACCTTCCATCTTTCCCTTTAAACTCTCTTGAGTGCCTAATAAGATGGAGAACCACATTTGGCATCTTTGTTATGATGTTCATATTCCCATGTTTTGTGCTTGCGGTTTTTAGGGCCACCTTTCCGACGGTTGGTCCAGAGTTACCAAAAACGCAATAGCTGAGACCATCATAGCCCTGACCAAAATGGAGGAGGAGCATCGATCTCCTGTACGCTGTATCGCCACCACAAGGGTATGTGCACTAATCCCTCCATCCCTCCAGCACGTTTACGACTAATGGGTATCAGCTGACCCCATTCTATCGTGTTCTGTCTCACAGCTGTGGCTGGCCTTAGCTTCGCTGTGCGTGCTGGACCAGGACCATGTGGACAGGCTGTCCTCCGGTCGCTGGATGGGCAAGGACGGTCAGCAGAAACAGATGGTGAGGCCGATCTACAAGGCACAAGTCAAAATGACTGATATTCAAACAATACTAAGAGGATTCCCCTCCTCCTCCACAGCCTATGTGCGACAATCACGATGACGGCGAGACGGCGGCCATCATCCTGTGTAACGTGTGCGGTAACCTCTGCACCGACTGCGACCGCTTCCTCCACCTGCACCGACGCACGCGCTCTCACCAGAGACAGGTGAGTGTCGGTCGATAACAGGGATTTATTTTTGGCAGAGAGGGTAAGCTGGTGTTTGAGCTTGTCCTCGTGGGTGCTTTCAGGTGTTTAAGGAGGAAGAGGAGGCCATAAAGGTGGATCTCCATGAAGGCTGTGGGCGGACCAAGCTCTTCTGGCTCATGGCCTTGGCCGACTCTAAGACTATGAAGGCTATGGTCGAGTTTAGAGAGCACACAGGTAACATGGCAACAAAGCATATCACTGCTTTTCTCTGGGGTATGAATTCAGTATTGCTGAGAATGTGTAAAAACCTTCTTTGACTTTCAATTTCCTTTGCAGGTAAACCAGCCTCCAGCAGCTCAGATGCCTGCAGGTTCTGTGGGACGAGGAACGGCACCGAGCTGTCTGCAGTGGGCAGCGTCTGCTCGGACCCAGACTGCCAGGTACGACTTAATGCAAACCATAATCACCTGGGGGTCTTTTACAACACCCAGTGTAAGCTCAAAACGGCGGCTGGAAGACTTTGCACGAATATATACATAACATTTTATACATATCAGCAACTACAATGTTAGCTGGTGGTGAACACTCCACTGTTTCATTTATGGTTTATTCCATAGTGACGTATACAAAATACTGTTTAAAACATGTATCAGATATCTGATGCCAGCGTTCATGGAGACAATTTCAACTCTTTCTTCAGTCAACTCACCTCTCAAATCTTCATCATTGTGTAAATTGCACAGCGTTACAGTAAAGTGTAGTAAAGTGTGTTTTGCTAAAGTACTCACTCGTTTCTCTCGGGTCGTCTCCCTCAGGAGTACGCTAAACTGGCCTGCAGTAAAACTCATCCTTGTGGACACCCGTGTGGAGGAGTGAAGAACGAGGAGGCCTGCCTGCCGTGTCTGCATGGCTGCGACAAGAACACCGGCTGTCTGAAGCAGGATGCAGATGACATGTGCATGATCTGCTTCACGGAGGCCCTCTCCGCGGCTCCTGCAGTACAGGTATGGCTACATATAGATGCTTAACCTTCACTTCAGCTTTTTTGTCTCGTCTAACCCCTTCGCTCTGTTCTCAGCTGGACTGCACTCACGTGTTCCACCTGCAGTGTACTCGTCGTGTTCTTGAAAATCGCTGGCTCGGGCCCCGAATCACATTTGGGTTCATGCTGTGTCCCATCTGCAAGGTACGTGGTTAACCGAGCCTCTCTGGCTGAAAGACATTAACCCAGCAAGCAAAGACTGCACCTCAAAGTTGATTGAGCGAGCTCATGCTGAGATGTCTTTTTTCTTGTGTGTGCCTCCAGAACAAAATCAATCACTCAGTGATCAAGGACCTGCTCGACCCCATTAAGGAGCTCTACGAGGATGTGAGAAGAAAGGCTCTAATGAGGCTGGAGTATGAGGGTCTGCATAAGAGTGAGGCCATTACCACACCAGGAGCACGTTTCCACAACGACCCTGCAGGCTTTGCCATGAACAGATATGCATACTATGTCTGCTACAAGTGCAAGAAGGTACTACATAACCTTTTTTTAATATTTACATAGTGTTTGCGGTTTGAAAATGAACGGTTGCCTCACTGTTATCCAGGCCTATTTTGGGGGAGAGGCTCGCTGCGATGCTGAGGCCGGTCAGGGAGACGACTACGACCCCAGTGAGCTCATCTGTGGAGCATGCTCAGATGTGTCCAGGGCTCAGGTGGGTAAATTATGCCTGGTAGTTTCCTGCCGTTACTATGAAAAGCGCAAAAAAGCCTCAAAAAGGATTGGCACAGCTCTCAATATTGTATTGTTAATACGCAGCTGGAATCAGAAGGCAGTTAGCTTAGGATAGCAGGCCGTTAGCTTGGCCTAGCATACGGACTGGTAGCAAGGTGAAACAACCAGCCTCGTTCTGTCTGAATGGAATAGAATCTCCCGAAGCTCACTAATTGACATGTTGCTTATTTAATCCAGGACAAAAAGCATGTGGTTTTACAGGGAATCTCTCACTCAAGAAGTTTTGGGTAGGAAAATTATGGCGGTAAATTTTGAGAGCGCAAATCGTGTTTGGGAGAGGCTTTTGATTTACGCGCGCGCATAAACCTGATTTGTGCTCTTGAATTTTGACAGTGATTTGCCGCCATAGAAAATTGGTATCAATCTTTTTGTCTTTTATGGCATGAAGGTGAAAAGGCAAGTTTCCTTAAAAAGGATGTTTATATGTTGGTTACCCCTGATTTATTCTCGTTCACTTGTCACCAGATGTGCTCTAAGCACGGCACAGACTTCCTGGAGTATAAATGCAGGTATTGCTGCTCGGTGGCCGTTTTCTTCTGCTTTGGCACGACACACTTCTGCAACGCCTGCCACGATGACTTCCAGAGGATGACCAGCGTCCCCAAGGAGGAACTGCCCCATTGTCCCGCAGGTGCCCAACGATTATATTGACTACCTTCTTCAGGGGAATGTTGAATTAGTCATACTGGTGTTGTATAGCAGATAGAAATAACGATTAGAAAACGTTAAATGCTGTTCTCGTCCTTTTTTATCACAGGTCCCAAAGGCAAGCAGCTGGAGGGTACTGAGTGCCCCTTGCATGTGGTTCACCCGCCAACAGGGGAGGAGTTTGCGCTGGGCTGTGGGGTTTGCAGGAATGCCCACACCTTCTAAACAACACGAGACTCCTACTGAAAACCAGTTTGTCTACTGTGATTTCCGGCTGCTGCTGAGGCTCAGCCGTGACGCTTGGCTCTCTCATTGTCAAGTCTCCTGGACACCGGACCAGGTTTCTGTCCTACGCCCGAGAGTCCTCAGGTCTGCTCTACTACATCAGTGTCCAGGCTCTGCTACAAACACTAGCTGTGGTTCCTTTGGATTTTGATTAACCTGAAAGGGGCGAGGGGTGGGGGAAGAACAATAGCATTTTAAAAAAGTAGAAGAAAAAAATGAAAATATCTTGTGACGTGTTTGCATGCGGCCGTTGTACTCCCTCGGCTTCTATAGACGTTGCACACCTCCTGATCACTCAAGTGTACCAATACAAGATTAAACATGGAATATCAAACAATTTTGCTTAAAGGCAACTGTGGTTCAGTGTGGGTTTAAAAAAAGAAAACAAGAAAAAGGAACAGGCCGTATTTTCAGCTTCCTTACTATAAATTTAAAATATTGTTGTATGTAAACTTTTCGTATTCTTGCACAGTATTCTCCACTGTCGAGTGCATCATGGGTTGACGGACAAAAAAAATAAAAGAAGTTGGATAAGACTGTTAAGTATAATTATGTTTGGGAGGAAAATAGTGTACGATTTATCTAATCTTGTATATAATGATACTATTCAAAATAGCTGTATTCCGAAGTTGCTACTCTTCACTTCAGTTTTGTTTGATATTCTGGGTTATGTTTTGAGCCAGAACTTTTAATGAAGTGCAATACTGGGTGTGCCTCCTATTTTGCAGCTCTTTAACCTATGGAATGTATGTCAATAAAGCCACTGTACATTTTTATACAGTAGACAGTCGTAATTCCCCCTCTTCTAAATGTTGGATCTCTTCGCTTGTGCAGAAATGAGAGGAAGCAGCCGGACGCCTGCAGTGAAAGATGATGGATGTAAATTTTATTTGCAGCTCTGTCATGAAGAAGAAGAAAAAAAAAAGTACCAAAATCTTACAGTAATACAAAAATAAACAAAAGACCTCACGGTGAGACTGATTACAGCTGAATGATTTGAGGGGTCAGTTGCCACACCAAATACAATTGTGTAATGCTTTTCCCTAGCAGGAGGCAGGGAGGGTGAGGGGAACATAGTGCGGGGGGAGAAAAAGCTGCTGTTATATAAAAAAAAGCTTAATACTTGTGAATCTGCTCTGTAATATCTGTGGTGGATGGAGTCGAATGGTAATAAACCAGGTTTTCTGTTTCGCAAAGTATGCACTGTGTCATTAATGAGTGGTGACGTTTCCATCACCTTCGGTTACTGTTTGCCTTTGATATATTGGAGACATAATGGTGCAAAAAAAAAGCAAAACTGCAAAAACATTTCTTTAATGCTAAGAATGAATTACTTGATGCAGAGTCAACAACAGGAAAAAGATACAGTTGGGGATCATATCGCATATCGGGATCATATCGCACAGTAATTATCATTTAACACAAAACTGACAAATGAAGTACTATTACTAATTTTGTTTTAAGCTTTTTTTGTTCATTAAAAGTAGTTAATTGTGTAAAACGTTTGGTTAGTTTCTTAAGTGGATTTAATTGTTTTAAATCAAATATGAGATTCATGGCAGCAACATGACAACACAACAGGCAGTCTTTACCAACAGCCATTTTGCTTGGCATTTCCCATGATGCACCGCTGCTGTCACAACAACTCCACGCCATTTCAGAGTCAGGGGGGCGGAAACACCCACGGGGGAATAACGGTAGGATCTGTTCGTCTGTCCGTGGAAAGCCCCTTTCGGCTTCTCGCCATCGTCGGGCGGTCAGCTGCTTGTGTTCCGATGCAGGTTTTTGGGCTCGTGCGCGGCAGCTTTTCCCGCGTGGGCCCGGGCTGAAGTGCCAAGTGACGGTCTAGTCGGATTTTCGTGCTAACAGCTAGTAAGCTAGCTGAGTGTAAACAAGGTACGTTACCTGGCTTGGGTCGTAACGTTAGTTAACGTATCATGAAAATACGTTTGCGTCATTCTGATTTTTTGAGTATTATAAGTGCAAAGTTTGATTTGGAGGCAGAAGTAGAGTTTGTTAAATCGCTAGCGGTACATGCATTTGACTGTTATTGCTAGCTAACGCTAATGCTGCATATAGCCTGTTGACGTTACGTCATTGTGCGAATTAGCAACGCTATTTCCAATGAGATAATTAGACCTTTTTCAAATTGATATACAACAAACGGTGATTAATGCATTAAAAAAACAACGAAATAACTTCAAATATTCCCATACGTCTTCTCATAATGTTAAATTGGATAAAGCAGTATAATACTTGAAGAAATAGCAAATGTTCTATTCAAATTGACTTCTGAACAGTCGAGCAATTCAAATTAACTTAAATTTAATTAAAAGATTACTATGTTTAGCCGTTGTAAAAGGAGGATTTGTTATCCAATTGCAGTGAGGAATGGGGTTTAGACTTGGAAACCTGAAACAGTGTTTGGATCTACTTTCACATCAGATGGGTATAAACTGAATGGGCCTATTTAATGAATCAATGTTGCAGCCTCACTTGCCTGTGTTTTGGACTATAACAGTCATCTCAATGTTTCAGGATGAAGCGGATCAAAGGAGGAGAGGAGGACAGCGACAGCTCCTCCAGTGAGAGCCCACAGGAGGCCTGCAAGAAGGTGCGGACACAGCCCGAGGCAGCGGGGGCCAGTGACACACCTGTAAGTGACTGGGCGCGACTGCCCCAGGAGCTCCTGCTTCTCATCTTCCAGTACCTGCCCCTGCTGGATCGGGCTTATGCCTCTCAGGTGGGCCGCCGCTGGAACCAGACTTTTCACATGCCCGAGCTGTGGAGATGCTTTGAGTTTGAGCTTAATCAGCCAGCAAGCTCCTACCTCAAAGCCACACACCCGGACCTCATCAAACAGATCATAAAGAGGCACTCCAACCATCTGCAGTATGTCAGCTTCAAGGTACAGCTGCTGTGTCCGTGTTAAATATGTGTCCTGATTGTTCACAATTCTTGAGACTGGTTTAACAATGTTTTGATGGTTCTGAAGTGACAGCCAACATGTGTTTGTACTATCCAGGTGGACAGCAGTACAGAGTCTGCAGAAGCAGCATGTGACATCCTCTCACAGTTGGTGAATTGCTCTCTGAAGACCTTGGGCCTCATTTCTACAGCGAGGCCCAGTTTCATGGAGGTTCCAAAGGTACACTTAGCATAAAATAATAATAATTGTAAAGGCCTGAGCCAGGCGTAACACAAAGGTAACTTACTTTTACTAAAAAGTAATAGACAATAGAAATGTAATTAATTAATAATATGGAGTAATAAAATATTAAATAAAATGTATATAAAATTGAAATAGTTTCATTTGGACGGCTTCAATGCTTCGTTGCTGCGTTCACACCAAAAGCCAAGCACATTTTCGCCACGTTTACTCGCCCGACTAGTTGTGGTTATTTCGCTTCATTCACGTCCCGCTTTATGCGCGTGCCGTATCTCTGTTACAATACTTTCCGCTATTATTTCTGCTCTTTATTTGTTGTGTGAATTACACAAACGTCGGCACCGCAAACAGTGTTGTGTTCGGGTTCATGACGTCATCCGTTGCCGCACACAGCTTGAATTTCACTGACTCCTCCAGGAAGTGCGTCTGGATGACCGTAACACTTGTTTATCGTTTGTGCCACATTAGATGAAAAGTCCAGTCTGGACAGGTTTACATGAGCCAGAAAACATTTATTGTATTCTAATCTCAGATTTACAAATGTCTTATTATAACTATACATTCTATTATTAGTGAATCAATGCCACCTCATTTTGCTAAAATCCATGTACCTATTAGTGTGTAGAATTGATACAGTACATGTGGGTCTCCAATCCAAATATAATTGATTTAAATATGTCCCCCAAAGCTGTGTGCTGTCAGGTTCTGACCATTCATTTCAACACATTCTCATTTTTCTTTGCAGTCTCACTTCATCTCAGCTCTGACCGTGGTGTTTGTCAACTCCAAGTCGCTGTCGTCGCTGAAGATAGACGACACGCCGGTGGACGATCCGTCGCTGAAGGTCCTGGTGGCCAACAACAGTGACACCCTGAAACTGCTGAAGATGAGCAGCTGCCCTCACGTCTCCCCAGCAGGTACAGCGAGCGCAGAGACCCCCGTGGCTGTTATGGTTCTCCAGCTGGGAGGACTCAGTCCTATCACGCGTTTGTTTTCCTTAGTTTTATTTCATGGCGGCTCTTGGATAATATTAGTTTTTTCCTATTTATCCACTATCTTAATTAGAGCTGTAATGTTCTAGTCAGCCCTCACATGCATGGTAGCTGCATCCTGTTTTTGGTTGCCTTTATTTTACTCAAATTGTTTTGAATTGTTCCGCTGCAATCACCAATTCTGATTCAACTGCAACTCGTCTGGCAAATATACAGACTGTGTTGCTTAGGAGCGATACTTGTCACCCCGCCAATTGCTGCCGTGTTTTAGAAATGCCATTACTGGAGTTTGCGATGGTTTGATTTAAAGACCCATCTGTCCTTGCATGCAGGGATCCTGTGTGTGGCAGACCAGTGTCACGGCCTGAGAGAGCTGGCACTAAACTACCACCTCCTGAGCGATGACCTCCTGCTGGCCCTCTCCTCGGAGAAACATGTGCACCTTGAACACTTGCGCATCGACGTGGTGAGCGAGAACCCCGGTCAGCACTTCCACGCCATCAAGAAGAGCTCCTGGGACGCCATGGTGCGCCACTCGCCCAAATTCAACCTGGTCATGTACTTCTTCCTCTACGAGGACGAGTTCAGCCCCTTCTTCAACGAGGAGGTCCCGGTCACGCACCTCTACTTCGGCCGCTCGGTCAGCAAGGAGGTGCTGGGCCGCGTCGGCCTCCACTGCCCTCGTCTGGTGGAGCTGGTGGTGTGCGCCAACGGCCTGCGTCCTCTGGATGAAGAGCTGATCCGCATCGCCAAGCACTGCACCCAGCTGTCCGCCATCGGCCTGGGCGAGTGCGAGGTCTCCTGCAGCGCGTTCGTGGAGTTCGTCAAGATGTGTGGCCGCAGGCTCTCCCAGCTGTCCATCATGGAGGAGGTGCTGATTCCAGATAACAAGTACACCCTGGATGAGATCCACTGGGAGGTCTCCAAGCACCTCGGCCGGGTCTGGTTCCCGGACATGATGCCGACCTGGTGAAGAGGCACACGCCACGTCTGGCTTGTGGCGTGCAGACTTCCGGGGCCTGAATGTTTGTAACGTGGCACCTGACCGCTTGGTTAAATTCAAAGTTGCTTTGCTTAATCTGGAATAAGAATTTGCCAGTCTGGCTATTTCACACATTAAATTAAATCAGCAGGTGGAAAAATCAGAAGTTTTTACAAATGCAAAAGTAGTAGCTATGAACATTGAATAGTGCGTGTTCATGTTTTTTAACATTGTGCAGTAATTCAGGAAGATTAGGTAGATACTTGCATGTGGTGCTATTACCACCTAGCCTACTTATTTCCATTCTGAGATGGCAGCTGTGCACCCAATACGGCATTAGAGGTGATGTTATTCGTCCATTGTATGTGACAAGAGGTGATTTGTAGCAGGAGTGTTTGTGTGTGTGTGTGTGCGCGCGTGATGGAATTGATGGCAGTTGTGCATTTTATTTAATTCTTCTCCAGATGATTTATTTTTCTCTCCTGCATCGATAGGCTTAACAGAGACTTGTGTTCAGGTTTCTGAACAGATATATTTTTCCTAAGCACCTTACATGAATACCAAGATGAGGCCCAAATAAAAGCAAGGACACAATCTTTATAATATGCCAATTTGTACAAGTTGGACCCTAATGCTTATTTACACTGTCCTTAGGTTCTATTACCACCTAAGTGTTTTATATTAATAATAACAAAACAGATGGTTCTAATGTAAATATAGATGGCACACAACTATTTGAGTTTACTTTAATAACTGCTATTGCGGCTATTATCTCACAATGCATGCTGGGAATGCAAAAATTAACCCTTTGTGTTTCCTGGGTCATTGAATTAATATATTTACCTATAGGTTTTATTTGTAACTTCTGCTATTTTCCCGTTGGAGCTCCAGAGCTGACCTCATGTTGTGAGTACCTGGCCTCCTGTATGGTGTCACCGGGTGGTGCACGCAGGAGACAACCTGGTATTCATCTTCTCATTCTTTAAGATGTTCCCGCCCAAAACCCTAATTCATTTAAGTCCAAATAGATTTGGCTTGTCAGATGAGTGAAACAAATGTTCCTTTTTAAGAAGAGACAGCTGCATCTGTCTATAAACGCTGTGTGTTTGGATCTTCTGAATACAGTTCTTTATTTGGCCCTCTGTCGAGGTCAGAAGTTTCCTGAACCAAAGGCTGGTATCTTTGATAAAAGCACAGTGTGTTATCTTTTTTTGTTCATACTGTACAACATGTATATGTCTAGGAGAAGATAAGCCGTGTGATTCATTGTGTTTTTCAGTTTTACAAAGAATCAATCATTGGAACCACCAGGCAGACCAGTAGTACTGGTTTAGGTCCACCACCACCAGCCTAAAACCCTTTATATGACACCGGGAAGAGGAAGTGAGTCAAATCCTCTGGAGTGGGTTAATGAACCCTGTGTTTTTGTTCTGGAGGAGTCGTCTTCCAGCAGGACAACAAAAAGAAGGAAGATGCTCCACACCTTTCTGTATTGCAGGAAAAAGAAAGTATGAAATATATGGCAACTCTGTGGAAACGGGTAGTTCAACTAAAGGAAGGGAGATGGCTACATTTATACGTGTCCTGAAGACGTATCATAAGATTATGTATTTTCAAAAAAAGCTTATCACTATTGGCCAACGCTGCACGTCTAAAGATCTGTAAATAATCCTGGGTTCTGATCTAGTTTTTCTGCCACCCTGGATCCCATTTGTCCGTGTTGTATTTCATGTAAGCTAAGCAGCAAGTTAGACTCTGACTGGGGGGGTGGTTGCAGGGAGCTCTTCTCACACCTGTGCAGTGTGCACAAGCGTCTCCGTGCTACCTGTGCAGTGCGTTGCACGGCTCCAAAGGGGCGGTGTTGTGATTCAGTACTGTGCTGCTTTGAATTGTTTCACCCTGCTGTTCTTTGGCTTTCAATGGAAATGTCAGTTGGAAGAGTCCAGATGAAATGCGACATGAAGACGCCTCGCCAGTTGTTGGCACAGTGTCCCCCAGCGAGTCGTGTTAGGAGTAAACTGTTGACCAGGCTGTCCTTTTAGTTTGGCAAAGGCTTGGTCTTATTTTCTTAACTGTCAGCTGTCTTGGAATAAAAAAATGTTTTGAACATATGATTTTATTCGGACAATAAAAACATTGAATGTACTGCCTGCATCTGTTTATTATTTCACAAAAGCTGCAGTTTTGCTTTTTTAATTAACACACAAGCAGGCTACATGAAATGGAGCAAAACGGACCCAACGCAATGGTAGGGGAGACATGCATATGAAGAATGGCTTGTACATATTTCCTACTCCAAAGCATTTAATAGACTTAAACTAAAGAATAAATAAAAATGAGTCCTCAAAAAGTCCATTCAGTAGTCGGAAGTCCTCTTTGCACTCGAGTTTTTGTTCAATGCATCGAAAATCGTGAAGAGCACTGCAAGCTGACGAATGAAGTAAACACTTATATTTTAAATAGATAGGTATTAGCAACTTTAAATGTTATGAAATGTTTTTGAAAACGATAATGCAAAAAACACCAAAGATTACTTTGATCCACAACTATTCATATTCTTCAACATGAAGATTTGTTCCTGTTTTTTTCTGCCTTTCTTAGTGTTAACGTCTTTGGCTTTCAGTAAATTATTTAATAAACATTAAAGAAGCATTTCTACCATTTGAGAAAATAATTCTTTGCAACAAAACAAGGGTAAAAGTTGTGCTAAGGCAAAGGCACCTCTTCATAAGTGATGCGCACGTAGGGAGGCTTCATGGGCAGATGCCAGTACTCAAAGTTGTAGTAAAGGTAGAAGCTCTTGTCCAACACCACCTTTTCATACGCCTCCAGCAGACTGAGAGCGAAGTCGGCCAACGACTGGTGTGGTCTGAACGTGTGGTAGAATTTGCGGATGTCCTCCGCCAGGTTCTTCAGAGCGGGCTGCCCGAATATGGCGCTGTCGTTGCCGAGGAAGGCGGGCTCTCCGCTGTACAGGTAGATCTTGGTGTAGTTGGTTTGGGATCCGCTGGACAGTTTGGCTCCCAGCTCCGTCAGCTTCCTGAAGGCGCGGTGCACAAACTGGGAGCAGTCGTAAGACTCGAACCACACCGTGGCGTTGGGCCCGGGCTCGGAGCGGACGGTCCACGTCTCGTAGTAGATCCCGGTGGTGTTGTCGTCCTGGACCCACTGGGCCATGTCGTTGAACTGGTTCCCTACACAAAGAGGGACGCACTAATTTAAAAGCAGCAAGTGCTGTTTATGGAAACTACAGCTAGCGACCAAACTGTCGAAACCCGCAACCTCCTTCGTGTGAGACCTTCGAAAAGTGGCATTATTTTAATAACGATATGTAAAATTAGGCTGACAATCTTGGCCCCAGGACAAGTTTCCATGGTCCAAAAAAGGGTGATTCTGAGAAAGAAAGTTTATATGAACATAAAAGAGCCTGCCTACAATGGAATATAATACTTATGCAGATCAAGTCTGATGGTGGCAGCCAGTGTTCATGCGACATGAGACAGATAATGATCTGAGCCCATTTGATCCCACTAAAGATGTTCATTTTTATAAATGGCAAACAAATTTAGTTTATTTAGTTAATTTTAAAAGGTTACTTGCTAAAAGAGCTCGGCCTGGTAGTATTTAACAAAACTCACTCGGACACAAGTAAATAGTGCAAAAACTAAGGATTATTATACATTTGGTGTACTATGTAGTGAGTTTTTACAGCACCTGCAACTTGTGGGGATGACTTAAATCCAAATGCTAGATATTGAGACAAAAGGTCTCTAAGGTCCAACTGTGGCTCATGTAAGCAGCTTGATAACAACATGGGATACAAGGGATTTGTTGACAATAATACAAATACTGCCAATTTCGTTGCACACAAACATAGGCTTCCAAAAATTAAAACACCATTTTTTTAAATGTCCTTTTGCCCCCACGCACAGATATACAAGACTATACCCATGTGAAGTCTCACCTGTGAGGGTTCCGATTTTCTCCAAGGTGCCGTTTTGTGACCAGTGGAGGTCATCGATCCCCTCGAAGAAGCAGGCGGCTCCCTGGTTGCACCAGAAAGGCGCGTGCACGTCGGGCCTGACGTGAGGGAAGGTGCAGTTACCCAGCTGAAACAGCTCATACCACTCCATGGTGTAGTTGGCGCCTGATTCGGAGCTGCTGAACCCAACGGCATCGTGCATGATGTGCTGTGAACCAACGGAAAACCTTACATTACATTACATTACATCTGTCATTAAGACTTGAAAGTAAGTACATAATAAGACAATAATGAAGACGATGCATCTTATTCAGCATCCCCAGGATTCTGTAAACTTACAACTTTCCCCAACAAATCTCCATACTTGAATTCCCACACAGGTGTTTGCAGTCGGTACACTGAGATGACGTCACTGTCTCTCATGTAGGGGACACGTCCGTCCCTGTCCCCAGTGGGACAGAACGGATAGACAGCTTCACAGTAGGAGTCCACAGCGGGGCGACGATCGAACCGTCTGTTGATGCATCAAACACGCATTATGGCAGATGGAGAAGATTCCATCTGGCATCATTGGGCAACAACTAGAAAGTTATTATATTAATGTAAAATAGTAAAAATACTTGACTAAATCAGTGGTATAAATGTAGAAGAAAGTGAGAAACAAAAACTCAACCAAAGTCAAAGTACGTCAACATGCATAGTTGTTGAGTGAATGTACTTAACTTAGTTAGTTTCCACTGCTGATGGAATTTAAAACACGGCGTAGAACACATCACTTACTAAATTAGATTTCTCACGCGCTCATTCAGCCACAGGATCTGAATTCCAAAGTTCCCAAAGTCACTTAAACGCACCAGATATCAGCCCGAATAAAAAGCAATAATCGTACTTTAAGACTCGATCGATGAAAGTCTGACTGATACATTTACACTTTGTCCAAAGAGGCACTACAGTAAATGTCCAAGCTGTCACGTGATCGCACAGAGAAGAAGCAGCATAGTGAGCTGGAGGTCTTCGTACCTGTACGGGACGGGCCAGTGCTGCTGTCCGTCGTTAACTATCCGAGCCGCTACCGGGAGCAAGAGGAGCAGATTCAAGCACGCGACAACCCCCGCGGGACTCATGTTAAAGCCTCGCGACGTGAGCAACAGCAAGAGGCGACGGACACTCCCGTGATGCGTCCCCTCAGTGGGACTTCCGCACTGGTCACGTGCTTTTGTTGGTGAAACGAAATCACAGGATATGAGTTATTCACGTGAATATTACGTTGAACAAATTTGGAAGAAATGCTAATTATTTTTATTCTTCTATTATTTATCCATCGTGATCAGTTACAGCTAATGTATTTCGGGCTAACTTTTGTGCCCCGATATAAAGAGTAGTTAAAAAATGAAACAACATATATATACAGTATATATATACAATATATTAATAACAAACAATAAAACAAATAAAATACAATGATATTTACAATCTAAATGCATCGGCATATGAGTATGGATTCAATTAATCATTATCAACTTAGGTGGCACATTACCAGAGGTGTATGGGAAGCAGGCAGTTTTGGACCGTGTCGCAGGTGTCAACGAGGTGGCGTCTTATGCTACACTGTAACCACCATGCATGTAATGCAAGCAAATTGGCATTGGTAATTGTATGCGGAGCTCGGAATAAAGAGACTAAAAGCTTTTTTAATTTGTTTATGGCAGAACACGCGTCCGAACATGTTCCCCCCGTTCGTGGCTCTAACACAAATTTGAAATGTTTTAGGGCCTCTTCCTTTTCGTTCTATTATAGTGCATTGGCCAGTTGTATAAACAATGGAAATAGTACACATATCATAACAGTAATTGTATGATATATTAAATATGTAAATTGACCATATAAAAATGTGTCAGTGGCACCATTTCATGATAATTCATTTTGATGATCCGTTCATTTAATTTACATTACTTTTTATTGACGCATTACAGCAATCCAAATCGTTGGTCTGTTATCGTCGCAGCAGCAGCTCTGCGGCTCGGACACGAGGTGGCGCTGACGTGCAGAGACACCGGCTTCGTGGCCGCAGAAGAAGAAAAGGGGGCAGAAGGGCTCGTCCTCTGCGCTGACAGCCCGCCATGCTCACTCTGCTGCGCCGCTGCGCTCACAGCCCACTGACGCCCCGCGCCGCCCTCACGCTGAACACGAGCTGCTACGCCACAGTGATGGAGAAGCGCGTGGCCGTGGTCCTGGCGGGCTGCGGGGTCTATGATGGCAGTGAGGTTCACGAGGCCTCCGCTGTGCTGGTCCACCTGAGCAGGGGAGGCGCGAGTGTAAGTTTGACACCGCTGTGTAGTCCGACCTGCTCCGTGTCCCTTTTTTGTTGTTCCTTTCCCCGTTAAAACGGCAACACGGAAACCATCGAAATCATTGATGACGATGATAATTCCCGAGTCTGGTAAATTGAATTGAATGGGTCACATAATACTGAGTTCAGAAACTATGTTATCGGTGTGGCAGTTTTTTTCAAAGCCAGAAGTATAAATTATTTCATTTTTTTTTAATAATTAAAAAAAAAGTTGCAAACGTACATCAGTTGCTGTGTATCAGAGTCCGCATATTTTATCTTCTGCAGGTCAAAATGTTCGCCCCCAACATCGACCAGATGCACGTTGTGAATCACCTGAAGGGCGAGCCGTCCGAGGAGAGAAGGAACGTGTTGGTGGAGAGCGCGAGACTGGCCCGTGGAGACATCCAGGACCTGGCTAAACTCAGCGTGAAAGACCACGACGCCATCATATTCCCAGGTTCTCATTCATGCATTGAACGTCTCATGTCCTGCATGATTAAACATGAGAATAACATTGATTGCCATATTCCAACCAATAATCTTCCCTGAAAAAGAGTGTTTGAATGACTCCAGAAATCCCATTTCTTGCTGTCGTCGTCTCGTAGGTGGTTTCGGGGCGGCGAAGAACCTCTGCACGTGGGCCGTGCAGGGGAAGGACTGCGCCGTGAACGACGAGGTTAAGGCGGTGCTGCAGGCGTTCCACGGCGAGGGGAAGCCCATCGGCCTCTGCTGCATCTCGCCTGTCCTGGCGGCCAAGGTGTTTCCCGGCTGCGAGGTCACCGTCGGCATCGAGAAGGACGACAAGTGGGTCTCGACTCGGCTGAACGAGATCTGTCCTGAAGGGGAACTCTCATTTCACACAGTGCTGCTGCATACGGGACAGCAGTCGCAAAAAAAAAAGTATTTTATGGTTCCACTGGAAGCTGTGTGGAGATCAACTCCCTTAAATGAGGTCACTCGGGTCGGCATCAGTTAATGCTGCAGACCTGACATAAACGATACTAGTTGTGGTGTCAGAAACAAATGACCTCACCCAACTTCCTCCCGTCTGGTTCAGTACAGCTGCTCATAGTATACACGGTTTGAGTGTAAGCTTCTGAAAATGAAGACAAACATGTTGAAAAAGAAATGATACCTGCTATTCAGCTGCATCTTTATTTTTAAATATTAGACTGTCCATGAGTTTGGCTGCTAATACGCTGGATTATTCAGGTGCATGAGGCATGTTCTCTCCAGATGACTCGATATGATCTGTGCACACTGTAATATAACCAACCTGAGAATCCAAGACATGTGGTAAAATGAATGCAGAAATTGTCCACCGTAAACCGGCTCCTCTCCTCTCCTCTCTCAGGTATCCCGACACGGCCGACACCGCAGCGGCCATCACGCAGCTGGGCTGCAAGCACGTGAGCAAGAGCGTCGGCGAGAGCCACGTGGACGAGAAGAACAAGCTGGTCACCACCGCCGCGTTCATGTGTAACGCCCCGATACACGAGATCCACGACGGCATCGGGGCGATGGTGCAGGACGTGCTGAAACTCGCTTGATTGGACCGAGACTCCTCAAACGCCCTCGACCGTAACCCCCTCAATCGAAGCAACTTCCAGAAACATGTTGGTAGTAGTGATGTGCACTGCGTCATCTGAATTTATTTAGGCAGAAATCTTGGTCTGAGTAAATCTCAGTGGCCTGTTTTCTAATGACAATCAGTATCAGTGGTATGGTCTAAAAGAAATGCAATAAAATGTAGAAGTTGACTTTGTCAGCGTGCTTTATTTCTTGCTGCCATGGAAGGAAATTCAAAATATTTACAGTGATTTTTGTGGAAAAGTTGAACCATTTTCCTAAAAGTGTATAATGTGAACAATCACATCCTCCTCGTGCTGTACAGCTGCTCCTCTTCACTGCCCGTCATTCTCAGGTATGAAGTTAAGATCGAGCATTCCCTCACCCTCTCAATGTTCCCGACGATGTCGATCACGCCCTCCACCCCCTCCGCGCACAACACCGAGGACGCGTTAACGCTGAACTTCTCCGCCAGGTCCTCCTGACTCAGTGGCTTCCTCCAGTGGCCATAGAAGGTATCGCACCTGGCCGCGTGACTCTGCCCCTGCTCCGTCTCGATCTCCACCTCGCAGTACATCTTGTCGAAGCTGGGTGCGTTGTCCCCAGGAGTCTCCACCTCCACCTTGGACAGCAGCTCCTTCAGAGCAGGCCGGTCCATGTGAGCTCTGCTGAAGGAGGACACCGTCACCTTGTCGTCCAGCAGGGCCGACGAGGCGTTGAACTGAAACGAGTGCCTGGCTTGGTGCTCCGTGGCGGGGAAGGCGCAGTTGACGTACTTGGATGGCGGCACCCTGAGTGTGACCTTTCTGATGTGGCTGAGGTCGCAGTGGCCGACTGCGGCGGTGAGGTTTGCGCGAGCCGCCAGGGCCGCGTCCACCACCCAGTGCATCCCCAGGTGAGCGGGGATGCGCTTGAACGCCACATCCTGGTCTTCCAGGACCCACCGGAAGTCCGCGGAGGAAGGCGCTGCCATTGGCGAAGGACCGTAGTCCTTGTAGTAAACGCCAAACCCGCAGGTCATATCCAGGATGTCTGGGTTCCCCTCCAGCCCCATGCGGGCCAGCTGGGCGGCCTCCAGGCCTCGCCGGGCCGCGTTCCCGATGTGCAGGGGCTTGGTTTGCGTGGCGGCGTTGGCCAGCGGAGCCCCGGCAGAGGAGGCCGCGATGGCCAGAGCGTGGGCGCACTGGGCCGGGGACAGACCCAGGAGCTTAGCTGAGGCTGCAGCGCTACCCATCACCCCAACCACGCTGGGAGGGTGGAACCTGAGAGGGTTGGTGGGGGGGGGGGGGGGGGAGGACCGACACGTTAGGATTTCTTCTTCAACAAGGGATTGCTGATAATTAGTCGGTTAAACAAATATCCTTGGGATTCTGTGACGAAACCGGCTGTTTAAGGATGTTGCCTTGAACTTAAGACTATCGATGACTTGATTAAAGAAAGTAATCTGCAGCTCTCTGGGAAAAGCTGCTACTAAAAAGAACTATTCAAAATTGTCAATTGTTATGAATTCTCAAGGTTTGTTTTTCAACGCAATTACCTTAAACTAAATTCCATTCACCAAACTATCTGTGGCCACATGCCACTAGAGGTAGGTGTTGCACTACTGGTAACGTGGGTAAAGAGCCTGATGCTGGTTATTGCACACGTCTCACCTCTCGGGGATGTTGTAGGCCTCTCTGGAGAACCTCATGAGTCTGCCCTGCACCTCGATACCGACGTTGAAGGCCAGCAGCAGGTCCAGACCCGAGGGCTGCCTGGGCAGCGTCTCTGCCAGGGCCAGCAGGGCGGGCAGCACGGCCCCAGAGGGATGAGTCGCCGGGTGCCAAGTGTCATCAAAGTCCATGGAGTGGACCTATCCCCCAAACGATGACGGAGCAGGTCGTCAGAGATCGAAAGCACCACTTGGTGTCTGTGTGCAGTGAACATTAGGAGTGCCTTTGTTTGTGCGGTCTTACCGCGATGCCGTTGACGAATGCGGCGTAGTGGGGGGGGAGGCTGAGGTCCGTTTGACCCCAAACGCTGCTCCTCTCGTCAGACCGGAACACCTGAAATCAGACGGTGACTTGAGGACACGCGTGGAATCACATGGACGTAACTCTGAGCTCAGAAGGTATGTAATCATGAATCCATAAATAAGCCTGAAAGGGTTCATGTCAACTAATTGAGGAAGCACATGGATTGAATTTATTTCCTAGAAAATAAGTAAATCCCAGAAAAATATAAATTGGTCAGCTGTAAAGATATTTGATATTTAGTGTGTGAGTTTAGGGATCAACACGGACAACTTGCAATGAGGCCAAAAGATAACATATTTAGAATTCAGTTTGTTTTTTTGTTTCTAGTTGGCCTTAGTTCTTTATCATGAGTCCATCCGTGACCTTACCTTGCTGTATGTGAGCGCCTTGTTGAAGACATCTGTCCTGGTTCCTATCAGCCCGACGCCCAGGGTGTCCAGCATCATCCTTTTGCTCCTGTTAATCACACCATCTGTCAGCTGGGGGGTGTTGAGGCCGTGGATAGCAGCTCCAAAGCTCCCCGTAATGCCCTGGAGAGGTTAAAGCGGGTCAGTCAGATGCAAACCTCCAGAGAGACAGGCCAGTTGTGCAGAATCAAACCAGGCAAGGCTAAGTTGAAATATACTGCTTTTTTGTGTTTCTGCATTTAAAAAAACCCCAAAATGGGCCTATATTTATTCTCACATTGTGAAATGCTGACACAATATAACCTAAAAAAAAAGAAAGAAAACAGTTGTACCTTGCGTAGCATTGTTGTCCCTCAACAACTCCAACAAGTGATAAAACATCCAAGTGCAGCCTTCTTTTATAGGTCAGGACGATGTCTGAAGGCCGGACCACGACATTTTCAATGTGACTTAAAACCCCAAAACCTCCATGAGGAGAAGTGGGAACTTTCACAATGACTGGACTTCTGCCATTTGCTTTTCCTCATTTTCAACATATTGGCAATTCTCCTTGGTTTCTAGGTTTTTAGTTTTCAAAGCTAAACTCTAATCATGGTTGCTTTTGATGATTATTACAGTTATAAAAAGTAGTAGTAGTTATGCATGTTACAAACAAACCATACATGATTATAGTGAATCTGTGTTGTAGTTATATGGCCTGTTTTTAATCCTGCGTGAAGTGTAAAGATGATGATCGGTCAGAGCAGATCATCTGCTGTCTTTCACGAAGGGTCCCCAGATGACAGATATTGGAAATTCAGCTGTCTGCAGCAGGGAAATGAGTCACCATCGACACACAACAATCACAAGCGGGGGCTACCTCAGACCCGTTGCGTCAGAGTCAAATAAACATAGAGTCAAATATACAATATTTCCCAGTGTCATTAGGTGGGAGAAGTGCACAGTGGAAATCCCACCCCCCCCCTAACTCTTTTCATCTGACACCAGATGAACTGCAGTAACCTTTGACACCACCCGTCATGCTCAAAAAAGGATTGTGAATTGATATAGGACCTTTGCAAATTTGTATGTATTTGTACTACATTTGTCTATCAATACTTTCTGTCAGAGTTTATGTTGGTTTGGTCAAGTTAGAATTCAGACTACTTGAATGGGCGAAAGCTGAATGATTTAACAATTGATCATTTAGTGTAATAAATGTAACTGTCCATCATTTCAACAAGTTCAATCACTTTGAACATTGAATATCTACTAAAATACAATGATAAACAAAATGCATGGCCATCTATTAAATTAGTATGAGTTAAATGAGTGTTTGTGTGCTTCTTTGTGTGATTATTAAACATAAAAATTTTGGTATTTTAAAATAAATGTAAATAATTCTCATCCATAAATGCGTCGAAATGCTTTCCCAGTTTATTTAGAAACACTGTCCTCTGTCCACAGTGGGCCCTAATGAGAACGCAGGGTTCTAGGGTTAAGACTCGAGTAGTGAAAGGAAAGGGTGAAATTAGGGGGACTGTTAAAGTGAGGCTGGAATCCATTGTTGCATTGACCTCTTGATTGCAACACAGATATCTTAACATTTCTACTCAGAATTTTGTGTGTGCTCATTTGAATTTTACGATTTTCACATCATCACTTCTTTAAAGGGCTTTTTGATATGGCACCAAGTTCAGGTGAAAAGGTTTGATCGTTTGAAAAACAAATGTGAACCTGAAAAGTTTAAGTTTTCTCACGATTCACGATGGCTCATGATTACACCCCATGACTTATGATGACACGCCCCTCACAGTTGCTGCCCCGCCCCCTAGGTCACATGACATCAGGGTCAAAAGTCTGAATGTGAAGAAAAAAGATCCCAACGCGAGAAAAAAAATCTGAAAGTCAGAATATAAGATTTGAATCTAAAAACATAAAATCTGCAGCCGAAAAATAAAATACACTGAATATCAAAAAATATATATAAGTGAAGATTGACATTTTTTTAATAGAAAATTATAGAAAATTGAGTCAAAACTATATTCCACCCAAAAAATACTCTTCCTGCACATATTTTTATTTTGAATACATTATTGTTTTTCAATGTTCAAGAACAAAACTTGTGTTGATCAAACATTTTGACCGGGATTTGGCTTCATAGCACGTGGGACAGTGTGCTTCTTCAGATGGATGCTTTTCCATCCAGTTGCAATGGGTGGCACTCTTCCCATATTTTCTGAGCGTTTGATGTCTGTGCTGGAATATCTCTGGATAACATGAGCTGAAAAACAATCCTCCCGATTTGATGAATTGATTGAGTTGTCATCCCGAGGAGGGCTGCATTAACATTTAAACCCACACTAGTGCGCGCTTTAATTGGCGCATGGGACAGCTGTGTCTTTCTGTCTCTCACACACGTGCACACACAAATAAATAGAGGGAGAGGGCCGTGCGCGCGCTGTGACACGCGGGACCGCTTGCATATATTTGGGGGGGGGGTGTTGGGCTGGGGGGGGCAAAGACATGTGGTTAAATGCTAATTTTACAGTCGAACCCCGCATCGCCCACGCGCACTCACGCACGTGGTAGAGCCAAGGCTTCATAAACAAGCCGCTGGCACCTGGCTGCTCAGTGTTCCCACTGACCCCCACACTCCCGTCCTCGCAGAAGATGGCACTGGCCGACACGGAGCGCGCGGTCTCCAACTGCGCCGACCCCGGCTCCCCGTTCTCGGAGATCATCGAGCTGAACGTCGGCGGGCAGGTGTATGTCACGCGGCACAAAACGCTCATCGCCGTCCCGGACTCGCTGCTGTGGAACATGTTCAGCAAGAAGTCCCCCAAGGATTTGGCGAGGGACAGCAAAGGGCGCTTCTTCTTGGACAGGGACGGGTTCTTGTTCCGCTACATCCTCGATTACCTGCGAGACCTGAACCTGGTCCTGCCGGACTACTTCCCAGAGAAAAGTCGTCTGCAGAGGGAAGCCGACTTCTTCCAGCTGCGGGACCTCGCCAAGCAGCTGAGCCCCCGCGTGAGCAAGGACAACTCGATCAGCGACGAGATCGGCCAGAGCGACCCGGAGGACGGCGCGCAGCAGAGCGGCCCCTCCGGCGGCGCCGAGACTTTACGCGCCGCGTCGGTCGCCGGGGCGACGCGCTCCCCGTCTCTGGACTCCAGGAAGTCGGGCTACATCACCATAGGTTACCGCGGCTCCTACACCATCGGCAGAGATATCCAGACCGACGCCAAATTCCGTCGGGTGGCGCGCATCACGGTGTGCGGGAAGACGGCCCTGGCCAAAGAGGTGTTTGGGGACACGCTGAACGAGAGCAGAGACCCGGACAGGCCCCCGGAGAGATACACGTCCCGGTACTATCTCAAGTATAATTTTCTGGAGCAGGCGTTCGACAAGCTGACCGAGGTGGGCTTCCACATGGTGGCCTGCAGCTCCACGGGCACCTGCGCCTACACCAGCAATGACCCAAACGAGGACAAGATCTGGACGAGCTACACCGAGTATGTCTTCTGTCGGGATTAACCGGCAGCTCGAGTTGATGTAAATAGACATTTCATAATCTAGCGGGGAATGTCTTTTTAATATGCGTTTTGCTGTGTTGAATTCCGCGTGATTGCTGCGTATTGCTCCATCATTCTATCAATGGCAGCATTGCCCCCTCTGTTTGTTTGTCTTCCCTTTTCAGACCAGAGACACAAAATACCACTCAAAAGAATCCTGACCATTCGGACCACTGCTCGGGAAACAAAGTTGCCATCATACATCTCATAGGACTGGATGTGATTGTTCAGTCAAGTGTGACTCAGTGCTGTGGGAGTTGAGCAGAGTCCAAAAAGGAGCAGCTATTAGTATTCAGTGTCATTGTGAGTTGTGTGCTTGATCCCATGTTTTGGCCAAGTCTTGTATCATCCTCTCCTGCATCCATCTGTGTTCTATCACTGGCATGACTGTACGTGTATCTGCTTGCTCGGTAGAGTTGTGTTTGTTAAAAAAAAAGAAAAGAAACCTCTGCAGGTGAAATAAAATCTTGTACTTGACTATTGTCCGCACCGTTGCCAAATAATCATATCGCATCGTCAACATGTGCACAAAGTGCAGCACCATGCTGGCCTTCATCCGCGTCCGACCTTCTCCGCTTTGATCAGAGGGGATTCAGCCTCAAAGGGAGATGCCCTGCAGAATGCCAGCACGCCACGCCACCGAAGCTGCCAGCTCAACAAAATCCTCCACAGTTTGAACTTACTAAATCCGCTGCCACCAACTTCCCACCGGCTCAACTCGCGTCCCTCGCGTCACATCAGCATTCAGCTCACACAAGCAGAACAAAACTCCACATTTGAGTATAGTTTTGCATGTAATTACTCTAAGAGAAATACTTGTCCGTGTTTTTGCCACACAAATTCAGCGCTGATGCAAATGGTGCAGCTGCAAACACATGATGTCATTATCATTTCAAGTGTCAGTAATGAAAGGGTCCAGCTGCACACGAATAGGAAGGTCTGGTCTGAATGGAGAGGGGATTTGGTGCACCTCTTGTTGCAAGAGCAACGTTATGCCCAGTGTACAGCCAGCGCTGGATTATGTTTCATCCACATGACAAAGAGGCCTTTCATCTAGAGCCATGGGTGGGGAGGTGGTTTTACGGACCAGAGGCAGTGATGTAACCCCCCCCCCCCCCCCCCCCGATCCGGGAACGTCCTTCCAGTGGGACAGTCCTCTGGTTTCATGTCGGTCTGGTTTAATTTGGCCTTGGAAGTGTTGTTTTTGGAAGAGCGTAGAGCGTTGTGATGGGGATCAGTTTGAGGATTGTTGAGGACACAGTTTACTCGAATCATCTAGGTGGGACGATTCGATGGGCACTTCAGAGCACAGGGGTAAAAAATGCTGCCACGTTGGCTTGATTCCATATAGATTCCTCTGTTTCAGGGTCCTATGGGACACAGAGCCATCATTTGTGTTTTTAGTAACACAATGCAAGATAATATCTGGTTTAAAAAAAAAAAGAGGCAAAATGGCGACGTCTTCCATAACAAGCAGCCTGTGTTCTTTACATGGACCGCACAGGTCAACAAATGAGTTAAAAATGATCTTTGAGTCCCATTAAAGCTATTTGTGCAGGAGCAAGTTTCTCTGGAAAGTTCATATACAAACTCTACATTAAAATGCAGAATGTATTGTCAATGTAACTTAGTTTTGCTACTGGATGGAATACCTCGTACTTATCTGAGGTCAACGTGAGGTTTTAGGCAAAGCATGTTCTTTATTGGAAGACCTGAGTCCGCTCGTGTTTTCAGGGTCTTCAGCAAAAGCTCAAATTTGATGGTGGCTTCTTTGAGTTGAACCCACAAATTTGTGGCAGTCTAAATAATAATAACCACAACTACCGGTGACCCACCGCAGACAGAGCAGACATTGAATTTCATAAAAACATGAAAAACAGGAGTAATTACTTACTCCATACCAACGTTCACTGGACTAAATACAGGGGAGACCCCCCCGTCTGCACACAGGACAGCACGTGTGTCCCTGCAGGACCATGATGCCTCTGGCCTGTGGGAGGAAGCCCACTCGAACACGTGCAGCGAAGGCTGCCGTTTCTCGCTGGGCAGAATCCTTCAAGCTGTTGCAACACATGCAGATTTAATCCTGCTGGGCACTCGTAGAAATGAGTATGTTCCATTTGGTTTGGAAGGAGAAGGATTCTAAGGGCGCTCATTATCTGTAATTAAAATGTAATCATAGGAGGCACAGATTAGAGATAATTCTAGGAGCCATTGCTTCATTGAGACTGGGATCCCGCTGTCTTTTCCGTGTTCACACACAGGTATTTATATCCTAGTCACGGTATCTGAATGTAATTTTAATGTAATTACTTATTGACTTGCCATTTGTTTTGAAAATCATTGTGGAAAAGGGACGAAAACAACAGAACAACAACTATGATTGTGGCTGGTACTGAATTGTATGAAGTAGTAAGAATAATAACTGCTTTTGCAATTCACAGCACAGAATAAACACCAATGTGTTACCGACAATTGCCTGAAATTCCCATGATTGTGCTTCCTTTCAGTCAAATGCAAATGTGTTGTAAGGTTTTCCAGTATGCTGTGATGGGGGGGGGGGCAGAGACGAGATGGTGAGTGAAGGACAGGGGGACTTTGAATTGTCCACCATTGGACCACCACCACGTCCTGTCCCCCGTCCGATGAGCGCGTGCTCTGCGCTGAGGCCCCCGACACGAGCCGCAGCAGGTCCGCGGGGGGGGGGGTGGTCTCGATCCCATTCACCAGTCCAGGAAGCGTTTCAACTTCCCGAGTTATTCTGGATCAAAGTCGCTTTCATTAGCACATCACAACAGTAACCAAAGGACCAAAGGCGTCATTACTCTATAATGTCATTCTGAGTCAGAAATACATTTTAAACTCGACTTCAAGGCGGGGGGTGGGCGGGGGGGATGTAAATCAGGGGGGGGCCCATGAGAGGATTGCTCTCGCTTTGATGCAATTAGAGGATCCATTTAAAATCTTTTTAGTTTTTGATCACAATCTCTTTTACAGTAAAAGGTCGTAAAATAACCTTTAAAGCTTCATCAGTCGCTGTACTGCGATCACACGTCACACTCAGGTCCAACCAGGGGGAACATTAAGGTAACATTATGGGCACCGGGACTCACTGCGTCACAGGGGGCATGCTGGGAAAAAGACCTCTGACTATATGGGACATAAGATTTATTTTTTTAACCATAAATTATTGTGATATTTAGGTGGAGAAAGTTTCACCAGTCCTGGAATTCAGCACCACTATTGTTGCATCGTGTAAATATTATCTGCAGTCGCCTGAGCGCTGTTTTGGGAAAGTGAATGTAGTCCAATAAAAAACGTGTAGACTTGTCTGAGCATGAGGTTAAAGAGGAGATGCTCATGTTTGTTTTGCTGGGATTGGACCACAAGAAGGTAAAGAAGAGCTTCAGTTGAACATAAATAACAAAGAGAAGACAGCCACGGTTCTTATTCAACTCTCCCCAGGCGTGTAGCAGAGTTAAATTGACTCTGTGAGATTACATTTTGACTCTAAGCTGGTGTTTACTGTATATTGTCCCAATCTTGTCCGTGTTAAATCAACACTCAACATGTTAAAAATTTAACTCGGAATAAGTGTCAAAATAAATCTGCTCAGTGTTGAATACTTAGCTTATTTAGCTGATGCTTTTATCAAAAGCAACTTATGTTGCATTTTTAACACATGGAGTTTACATTTTAGAACAGGGAGCCATTCAGGGTTAGGTGTATTGCTCAGGGACACTTTGACATGGAACATGGGTAAACCAGGGTTTGAACCAACAACCCTGTGGTTCCTGGTGCTCCCTCACCAATCCATGCACCATATTACATGGAGTTAAGCCTGATACCAAGAATTGTGACACTGTACAGTTACATTTCAATCCGATCAAAGAGTTAATTTAACTCTACTAAGTGTTGCAAATGAATCTGATCTTGACACTGGATGATGACTCCAGCTCTTTCGTCCAATTGACTCTGTAAGAGTTTGCAGTGAGATTTCAACTCTGCACTTGAACACTTTTGTCCAACACCGGATAAATAACTCTAATGATTTTGCTGTGTATGACCTGCCTGCTTGTTGCAGTGAGGGCTTTGCATGATTGGGAGCTTTCTAGCTTTAATGTGAATTACATTAGCAGCAGCAGCAGTGATTTTGCGATACGGACACTTCAGCCAATGCAGAAGAAGATCGATTGATCTGTTTAAATCAAAGAACCAAAATGAAAGAAATAAAATGATCAAAATTATGGAGAAAAGCAGTGAGCCTTTAACTTTGAGTTCCTAATGTTCATTTATAGACTCCTCATTATTTTATACTTACGGTATATCCTAATTTATGATCAGCAGCATCCAGACGGATGTGCAGTAATGTTCCCTGATCACCTGAGCTGATATGCTGCTCCATCCCCTCCCATGGCCATTAAACATCCCACCTTGCATGCCGGCGTTTGTAAATTACAGTCATCAAGCAGAAAATGTTCTCTCCACAGCTGCTTGGTGCACTGAGGCCTCTCTTCTCACATGGAGCCCTTTGAGTGCTGCGTGTGTCCCGGGTGCCAAATGAGATGTTGTTTAAGACGGGAAATGCATTTATTAATGCTGTATGTGAGCCTTTTTGTTTCGTATCGGTTTTGAGAAAAAATAAATGCCGTTATGTATAAAATATTGATGATTACATTACATTACTTTTGTAAAATCTACAAGATATTATTAATTGAGTGCTTTTACTTTAAAATATCACATTTTTATGAATAGGTTACTTGGTGTTTGTTAGTAATTATGTATCCTAATTTGATCATTCAAACCAAATAATGTTAACTAAATAAGTGAAGGAATTGTACAACTTGACAACAAAGTTCACCTTTGAAAAACAGTGAAGTGATGAGTTAGGGATAAAAGTGTTTATTGGAAGGATTTTACATGTCTATATTTCATTCATTGATATATACTATATATACATTTGTTTCATTTAAATATCCTCACAGACTTTGAAAATTGAGTCAAATTAAATGTCCTATCAAATGTTTATTAAGTGTGTGTTCTTAAATATTGTATGTGTCCGTCACTAGTTGAAACTTTCACTAGTTGAAACTTTCACTAGTTGCCAAATAAAAGTTTGAAATAAGCTGTTTTGTGTTTTGTAGACAATGGTACGTAAACGTGTGAATCTTTACCTAGATTTTATAGAAGTAAATATTACTGATTCTTTTAAGTAGAGACAACTATTGAAGGCTAAGTATATTTCATATTAAAGATTTTTTCAAGTAATTTTTTTGAATATTTTTGATAAAAAACTATTCTTAATAGTACGTAAACTGAACTTAGAGTGCAAATGTTACCTATGAGGCAGTATGATATGAAGGTGTCTCCATCTGCCGCTGCCTGGGAGGCTGCCTCAAGTTGTCGAGTGGGATTCCCACTCGCAGGTCCACTCACTTAAATTCAGGGGAGTTGGTTTTGGTTCGCAGTGGTTTTCCATATTGGGTTCTGTTTGGAGAATCAGCCTCTCTGTGCTTAGAACCACAGGCAGCAGTAGACTGAAGAGACAACAACTCACTTTGAGCTTGAAGAACGTCTCAATGTGCACATTACTTTGGACGGAAGTGGGAGCACAGTGTGGTGGAAATCTGTGGATAACTGCAGCTCCACGTGTGCCGGTACACTTCAACACACTGTGACGCTGTGCTTCAAGTCAAATCAATACACGGTTCACTCTCCCCCAGAGAATCAAGCCTTTAAATGCGTCTCAAAAAATGTACTTCCAACAATACTGATTGATGTAAACTGTGGCTTATACATGAACCACAGCGGCTTCCTCTTTAACCATTGACTTGCCATTAGCTGTAGTTTAAGTTAAGTGCAATCCACATATGAACCCTCACTCTGTTCCCTCACTCTGTCTGCACTGTTAGCATGTATCTGAAGACAGCTGCGGGTTAGCTTAGCATAATATAGCTTATGACTGGAAACTCCAGCATAGCACATACCCCTCCTCCCCCCCCCCCCCCCCCACTGGCATTGATTACAAATGCTTTTAGGTTTATGTTATAATTGTAGTCTTATAATATCAGACAATTGATTTCCATGCAAAAGGTCCACTCTAAAGTATGGTATCAAGTTATTAAGGGCGATTAAATGTGCAAACCATTTGGCTGGTTTGCACATTTCTATCTGGCAGAATGCTCAGGATAGAAATTCAAAAATATTATTTGTGGCCCTAAATAAATGCACTATACCCTGAAGACTTTAAATGGCACATGTCATATCGACTCTGTAAAGAAAAGCACAAAGAAGGTATATTTGAGGATATGGAAAACATTTCCCAGTTTAATTTTTTCAACTGCAATCAGTGAACTCTCGCCGAAAACACTCAACGCGCAACGTCACAAGGGAGTTGTCACTCTTCATATTCAAAACAGCACTGGGCAATCACATCCAAACCCAGTGAAAAATTCCCTGGGGAAAAGGGACAATTTGTCTCACCGTTCTCCCAGTGAACCCCTTTTATTTCGTCTTTTGTCTTTTGTTTTTTAATGATTCGGAATACAAAGGAGAGCATACCGAAACACATGGTTGGATGGTTAGAATTATAATCAAAAACGTCTTATCAGTTCATTTTGTCCCATGTTGCTCTAATGTCATCTCAAATAGGCATCAGAAAAGACTTGAAACAAAAAAACAAACTTTTGCGCGTTCTGACCACAATAATATGTAGGAAAACAGTGAGAGGAAATGAGACTCCAAATGACAGCAGCCCTCTCAGTGGTACAACCACCACAGAGGCAGCTGTAGTGCTCAGATAAAAAGGAATAAATGTATGTATCTGCCATATCAGATTCAAAGCAAGAGCTGGTGGAGAAAAGGAAAAAACAATGCTCTGTACATATCATTTCACAGGTGATTTCATGGCTGATCGCCTGCCTGACAATCCTCTCCTAGTAGCTGGAGAATAAACACCGGAGAAGTTGATGAAAGCCTTTGCAGATGTTACGTAACACACACTAAAACAACAATTGTCTCTGAAGAGCTACATCAGGCCGACTGTTTGTCCATGCATGAACGAGTCGGTCTGATGTAGGAATGAGGACAGTGAATTGATGATGCAGCTATGGAGATCAGGCTTCATCACGGCATAGCGAACATCTGCTTGGCTCTTTTCTAACAGCCGTCCACCTCCTCCGCGGGACATCCTTCCAGGTTACAGCTTGATTGGATAACCCAGACACCTTTAAATTCTCACATGCAACGGCACATTAGAGTCTCCTTTTGTTTGAACAATTAACATATATGACACGGCTTTCATTAGTTACCGAGGATACAGATGTAGATTTAACATCTGTCTTGTGCCTTTGAATTGAGACACTCGAGCAGAAGTGTAAATCTGTAAATTTATTATACTTATAAGTGCACAACACGTGTGTGTTTTTAGGGTGGTTAACTTTTTTAATTGGATATTTATTCCATTTTAGCATTTTATGTTCTCTTTGATTTGACAGATTTATAGATTTAAAGATGTAGATGTTTTTAAAACAAATTGTGGACCAATTATTGTGAATTATTTTATTTGAATACATTGAAAATATTTAGTTTGACTCTTTTTCTTTTTTAAACTTTTTTAATGAATAGGTCCTCTGAGATCTAATTATACTGAATAAAAATAAATAGTAAAAATGGTTAAATATCTATGCTAATGAAACAAAGCTGTACCACCTGTGTATTGAGTGATGTTTGTTCCTGTTTACTAAAGACTGTTTTTGGGATCCCTGACAGTGCATCGAAGAAGCTGGGGGGGGGGAACCCAGAGACCTGACGACTACCGAAGGCCTCACTAACGCACGGGTTGTGCCAGCAGCCAAAAGTGTAGTACCACAACTTTAATCTCTGATTAGATGCTCCTTATCCTGTGAACTGGGAGCAGGTTTGGAAAAAACACCTGTGTGGTGATGGCATCATGTTGCAGCTCCTCCTCCATCATTTCAAATGATGGATTCGATGAGACTGAAAATATGTTTGCCAATCTGGATTTCCCTCTTACTTCGAGGGGCTGCTGTGCGGAGAGCCGTGCCGAGTCCTGTTATCAATGTGCATGTTGACTCTGTTGCAGAATCTTTTCGCTCAGTGGACTAATTCTCTTGAGTCCAGGTTTATTGGCATGAGCGTTAGATGACCCGTGAAGACGTTGCCTGGCTGTAAATGAGTGTCTCTCACAGATCACACGGAGGTGCAACAGCTGGTCTGATGAGCTGCACCCGTTGCATTCCTTTATCACTCAGAGACACACGTCGGACTGAGGCAGGTGACATTTAAGCCCCTTTAACGCCTGTTTTTTGGCCTCCGCTCCGAAAACGGCATACCCATGATCAAAGTGTCGGACGCCAAAATGGGTAGAATGTAAAACGCTGTTCCAGAGTGACCACTGGCTTACAAACCCCCTCCATGATCCCCAAAAGCTGCGCGGAAGGTGCCCGATATTGCTTGTGGTGCGCATACAATGGCGGCTGACCCTTATCTCGCAAAAAAAGAAAAAGCCCCCTTGATGCTTGGGGGTTATTCGGCAAGGTTTGTCTGAGATAATGATACGGATATCACTGGATCACTGGACGTCTGAGCCAGCGATTCGGTGTCTCATTTTCTTTGAAAAAAGCTTACATGAGCTTACATGCAAATATTCTGGACTCATTTGCATGACATATTTTCTAACTTGTTGGAGTTGTGTTCGGAGCATTTTCAAACGGCTAAGTGGAGATTGTAGCCAAATCTCTAATATTTCGAGCATTGTGAAGCATTCATATATTTGTTGCTGATGATGCACGTGATGATGGAAGTTGGCTCTTGCTCAGTTCTAACCACATTTGGCGGTGCTCGAGCAGAAAAGGTTTAAACCGACAGTGAATTCAGTGAACATTCCTCAACAAGGCAGCTGTTCAGGCCACAATGACTCACAGACTTGTGTGTCATTGAGTCAATGCAGACTTTTGTGGTTGATTTTAAGTTAATTTCGCCCCAAAATAATACAAGGAAATAAAAGATACAATCCAAACATACAACCTCCGAGGGGCCTCAAGTAGATGCGTACGGTGGGAAGATCTACTCACTACTGTACTAGACCAGCAATTCTGTCTGTGCTGCCTCTTGTGCTCTTCATCAAGTATGTCGGCCAGCTGCCTCCGTGTTCAGGTCCAACTTTCTAGATTTCTCCATCAGTCCAAGGCTGTGGGTCTGCCCAAGACAAAGGTCGCAGCAACACCATGTTCTTTTTATCATCACTTATCTGGCTTTGACTCCTGTCTTTGATGTTCTACACTCGAGCAGGTGGAGCCTTAAGTGGTGGGATGTTGCCCTCCACTCTGATCAAAAGCAGGCCCACATTACTGCTGCAAGCCCACTGGTGCTGAAAAGCATCACCTGGTCCATTCGAATTACTCACAGTACATTTTATTCTTCTTGATAGACAGGCGGTGAGGTGAGTGCAGCGTGGGGGAAAGAAGAGACAGATGTATGCTACAGGAACCACGGGGGGTCCGCTATTATACTGTGGCCAGCTGATCAGCCCTGTCAGCACCAGCATGGAGGCAATTAGAGCCCAATTTGCATTAAAATCCTATTCCACCATGGATTCATTACTCAGTCAAATCTGAACATGGTACACTTATTTTTTATTACAGGGTGAATTACACTCTCCAGTGGTGTCATTATCTTACTCCCCATTGTGAATTGACATGCTGTACATTCCTAAATAAATAAAAACAACAACTTAAAAACGTGAATCCATAAGTGCCCCAGATTTCACCATGTTCTAAAGATTCAGTACTGAAGTATAGCCTGTGCATCCATAGATGAGTAGCATAGCATGGCCACACATGGCTCCGGACGCTTTTTCTAAATGTTAACTGTTGAATAAAAAAAATAATTGGGATATCAAATAAATTGGATCCTTTCAAGCCAAAAGCTACTGAAAAAAAAATATTTTAAAGCACAAATATGTATATAATATATCAATATACCAATTATACATGTTACTGGCCAATAACAAGAAGAGTAGAGTTCATCTTAAAACACGCACAGGGTTAAACATGAAAACATTTGTGCCAAAAAAACATTAAAGGCAATTACTTTTTAAATCTTTGGAACGCGTATATTAATAACCTTTAGAAACCTGGCAGGTCACTTAACTTGATTTTAAGGATTTGTAATCTTTTGCATTTAGCACCTTTTACGGGCTATAGTATAAAGTAGTAACGTTAATCGCCTCGTTTTGTTAGTGTTGTTGCTTTGAGTCAGAATGGCAGTCCTTTTTAGATTTTTTCTTTTGTAACTCATCTTATGAAACTCTTGTATCATGGAATGGAAAATCACTTTTATTCTATTTAAATGCATCTCAGAGGATATCATTTGGCTTGTTGCAGTGAGTGTTTCAAACAGAGAACGTCTTGATCCTTCTTACATTCAGCCATGAAACATTGATTAAAAACGGCAGTGATAAGTCGCAGATATGACTTTGAAATGCAGAGGTGATTCATCATCCTGCTGCAGCATCAGGATTATCAGCAATGTGCCATGTGCTCTACAATGAAACCTTCTCGTTGGATTTAAACCAGAAGTATAATAAGAGCAGACTTGGAAGCTGTGCTCCCTCTTCTGCAAGGTTACTGGAAAACAAGAACAATTATGTAATAAATACATTATGCAATGTTAGGGCAATGCAAAAGCAAATTAGACTATCATCACAGCTTTAAGCTCAAGGGATTTACATATCCTGTTTGGACCAATCCAGCTATTGTTGGACTTCACTGAGGAAAACCCGTTTTTAAAGAAGAAGACATTGTCCTGCTGGAGCTGATGAAATAATATCTAATAAATGTCTTACCAGAGAGCACATGTGTCTCCACACTCAAACCCCAGCTGCGGGTGTGATCTCTGAGGGTAGAAGAAGAGCAGGGCAGCAGGTCCCCCCCCCCCCTCCACACAAGCCACTTACAGGACAGAGGGGTAAGCAACCAGCTTCACCCAGAGATGATCTTCTGCTCATCCTACTCACTTAGCCAGCTGATCTCCCCCCTACCTGGGCGGCGATCGACACCATGCAGGACGTTCTGTGGTGCGGATGAGGGGAAGTATATAAGTGCTATTGATCAACGATTGGCTTGGAGAGGGTTTGTGTTGGAGAGACAGCGGGTGGCTGTTGCAGGGGATCTACAGCCCAGCAGCAGCTTCAAGCGTGGGCCTATTGTTGAGAATATCAAACGGAGAGAAATCTCAATCTGCCACCATCGTAGAGGTCAACAGCTGCCACGCCTCAGTCAGGAAATCAAGCTGGCTGTGAGAGATTACAAAAGGGCGCAGGAGATTAGGGCTCCAAAAGATGTGAGATGAAACAACACGCGACGACAATGCACTCGTGCATTTTATCATCCGCCGTTAATGTTCCCTGTGCTACTTGACAAAGAGAAAAAGGCTGTTCTTACTTGGCCTTTAGTCACTGAAAATTGAACTGAAATGTCAGCAAGTGTGTAATTACTTGCTGAGAGCGTGTTGCTATTGGTTGCTTTCATGAGTCCAATCTGATATTCTACACTAAGAAGAGAGCGCTGTTAACATTACCAAGATAAAATCAAAATGGTGCCTCTTGCACAAGAGCTTCACAACAGTAAGAGACATGACCATGATTTTCGGGTGTGGAATAAACCTTTCAGACCGGAAGTGGTTTGTGCTGCACCCAGACCTTTACACAGCGGTGCGAAAAGCCACAATAAGCTGTCCGTAATGAAGGGTTTCAGAGAACAGCATCGTTGTTGTTGTTGTTGTTGCATTCTGAGAGAGAGAGGTCTCTCTTTTAGATTTTGATGCGGGATTGTATTCTGGAAGTGTTTGTCGAGCCTGGAGAAGAAGTGAGGTCCTGGAGTCTCATGGCCAGACAACCACCAATGAATTCTGGAATAGTTTCCCAGACACTCAGAGATGCTCAGTTTAAAGTCCTCAAGCGGCTCGCATTACAATGAATAGCGCCAGTTTCTTAAAAAAAAAAAGGAGCCTGGCTTAGTGGCGTGGTTAATTACAAAAAGGGATTATTCTCCAAAATAATTTAAACCGCGGGATGCGTGGGCGGATGTGGGGGGGCTCTGTCAATATCTCCCAAAACCTGGAGAATCAAAGAGGCTTCTGGGAGTAGAACACTGAATCTGTGCAATCTATGCAATATATAGTGGAAATGTGTGTTGCCCATAGACATTCAACATTTAGGTCATTCAGTCACACAATGTCTCATCACATCTGGATGTGATCCATCCAGCCACATCCTTACGTTTATAACCCAATGGGGTTCCACGTCACAACCCAGTACATGCATACATGCATCAATCATCAAATATTCTTATAAAGTAAAACATCAAATGTATGATTTGTGTTCCCAAATGCAGGCGGGTTGAGGAACAGAAATAAGTATTAACTCTGCTATCTGATCCCTTATGGAGAGATGAGCTCGTCAGTAACAAAACAAGAACATCCAACTCAGTACTAAAGAAACATCAAATACCTAAAATGTTGCTGAAACTATCTCATATTAATCTCCTCTTTCATTTCCTTAGATATAAGTGGGCAAGAGTTAATTAGTACAGCGCGCAACTCTGCCATCTTTTCCAAATATAGCCTGGCGCCTCACTACACTCCGTTCATGCTGTTAGCAGTGACATTTCCATCGCTCTCCATCTTTCCTCTCAAAATGTTTTTTTCCCTCACTGACACAGCACAGGCACATGTGCATAACACATGGTGATCCGCTGTGCCCGAACGCTTCACATCCTCCCCTCCTCAGGACATGAAGTATCAGCTCAGGAGAGCATGAAATTGAGCTTAAAGAGGAATGGGCGTGAGGGATGTTTTTCATGATAACCCAGAGCAAACAGCCAGCCATTAGCAAGTTAACAAGGCACACACTCCGATAGGCTTTCTCTGTGTGCCTCACGGGGGTCTGAGCAACACACACGGGGTTTAATGACGAACAGAGGTACGTTAATGGCTGCACTGCAAACTGGGAGGTCTGAGTACATCAATCTGTCCCCCAACTGTGGAATTCGTGGTGGAGTCTACCAACAGGTGATTTACACGGAGGGAACCTGGTAGAGAGGTTTGTGCGATGATCGATGTGTCTGTGCCACATAATCTAAGGGACACAGTACATACATGCACAGTGCACAGAATAAATAGACAATATAGACATATTTAGCTCTGTTGTAATTGGTCCATTGGAACAGTTTTTACATTCTTATTTTAAACAAACAGAGAGCCCCAGAACGTGAAAATATGTGGAGTGTTCATCCAAAACGGAACGGTGATTTAGGAGCAAGGGCTCGGAATCAAATCCCTCAGGGGCGCCCTGCTCCAGCCCCCCCCCCCCCCCCCCCCCACCTCCTGCTCAGCCCTGTGGACCTGCAGTCAAGTATGAAGAAGTCAGCAGCTGGCATGTCCACGTCCCGGACTCCCGGGACTTGAGGGCACGAGCCTCAGGAAGTTCAACTCAATCGCAGCCTCAAAATCAAAACAAAATCACGGAAAGTTTGGGTGTAAAGAATCGGAGGGACAAGTTGTTTCAGTTGTTTGGGTGGAGCGCTCGGGCCCCCCTTCACAATGTCGAGCCTTCACTATGTCAGAGACTCTCAGGACTATTGCATCCCCAAAGCTTTTATTGATGGCCGTTTTCACTCTTTGTACACGGGGACAAAAGCATCTGCCGGGGTTGCTGGCGTAAAAATGGTTATTATCAATATATTGACAATAGCTCAGCTCCTTTGTTGTTGTGCGAACAAAACGAGAAGCTTACAGTGCAGCAAATGATGGGTTCTGGAAAAGCTATTCACCATACTGTAATTAAAGCTCTGCAAGGGAGATAATGATGTTGAATGGACCACAGACAAAAGACTGGACTTCAGCTCTGCGTTCTAGTGGTGCTTTTCAGAAAGAATATTACCCGCTTGCTGCCGTGGCAACAACAAAGTCCCATTTTGACTTCACAATGTGTCATGCAGACAGCCCGAGGGCATTGTCTACACATTGGACCTACGCTGAGACATTTCTTCTTTTAACAGCAATGATTCAAGTCAAGATCAGAAATCACTGGTTCCCGTGCACCGACACAACAAACAAACCTTTTACGAGAATTTAGCCTGCACGTTTTTCCAGTTTTTGGTGGTTGGATCTTCCCACACAAGAGGATGGCCGACATGAAAAACACACATTGTCATTGCGGGAAAAACCCTTTCGTCAGGAGGACATCAACAGATGACACAGTGTGGCCAGAAGGTTTGAGAATAGAGGGCGGACGCCCTGAAACACTCCATGTTGCCTGCTAGCGCAGAGGAGACTAGTGTGTTCTATATTCCCGTCGGCGGGAAGCAAAGATGACATCAGGCACAGAAAGTGGGGCTTTGTGTAAGTGACATCTGCAGCTCTGACAAAAATAGGCCTCAAACTGATGTGTCATGAGTTTGGTTTTTGCCCATCATGGAAGAGACGCCTCATCCGAACCGCCCAAAACTCCCTTCTGACTCCGACATGCAACCAGTTGATCCTACGGAGAGAACCGCGACACTCTGGTTAGAGCCAGAGGAAGGTGAGGGATACAATCTGATCTATTTCAAGCTCCGGCAGCAAATCCCAAAAAATACAAAAGAAAGCCCTCCATTTTGCTTTATGTCATCTGTTGTACTGCATTATCTACAACCGAGTGTAGCCGGAGGATAATCCTAGAACGGGTCCTACTGAGCATCACACTCATGACTGAGACTTGTCTTCCGGGCGAATACATTTCCATTGAGGCAAATACAAAACAGACACATTGAGGAAGGTAAGTTGGGTTGGTGTGAATGTGAACACGTTGAACTTGTGATAACCGTAGGTCGGTAAATTGCACCTGCTGCCTCATAGAAAAATGTCTCCATCACACATCCAGCTGTTATGGAAGCCTTGTTATCATTGATTTGGAGTCGTGTTTCGACAAAAACAGTTTGGGAGCCACTGGTCGAAACGGAACCGTCTGAGAAGCATCTTCATTAAGGAGCGTGGGTTTTTATGTTGGTGGCAGTAGAGCTAGTTCACTGTTATCACAGTTAGACCCCAGAGGGAGCTCTAGTTTCTAAAAGAAATGACAGGTGAATTCACAACCCCATGATCCCTCACGTTTCAGGTACATTTGTCTCAATTTTAACACTCGGAAATCAAATGTGTCACTAAACAACTTTCTGAGAGGGAAAGCCGCCTCTGATGCTCCATCCAGCTCTTCCTTTATCCCCTGTGAGCTGACAGACCCACACAGCAGTCTGCTGTTAAGAGGACGGGCTCAAGGGGCAAAATGAAGTGTTACGCTGTGAACAGCTGCTTAGCTGCACAGACAGCTTTATAAATCAAAATGAAAGCATGTCTGATGCAAGAGAGACCGACGTGTCTGATGTACTTGTGTTCTGGAAGGTAGAGGGCAATCGTTGTTTGGGTTGGATTTATTATTAGAGACTAGCACCATCAATTTTGAACTGAATACTTAATCATATCTAAATATTTAATATGAAATCTTATCTTAAGGAAATATATGACACCTGCATAGTGAAAGCTAGTGTGAATATAGTGTTGTTTGGATTGTTTAACATAGAACCTGTTAGATGTGGTAAGGATCTGCAACAACTCAGGAGCCATCGGAGTCACAGCAGCAGCTTTAAAGATGCTCTCCGGGGAAAAGAGACACCAGAAAGATGCTTTTTAATAAAAGAGAGTTGAAGCAGTAGATTAGAAATCCGAAACTGGCCCAGTCCCAGTCTCTTGATGTCAGTGATGGTTGAAGATACACTAGCTGGAGGTCACCTTTTAGCTCTTTCCACCTTTATCCATGTTTTCGGTCGCTGCTAAATCCTGGCGGAGATATCTGACTCTTAAGCTGAAAGCTTCGCTAACTGTCTCTACTGTTTGGGGATTGAGTTAACAAAAAGACCCTATTTCAGGCATGAGGCAGGATTAGCACAAAAAAAAAAAAAAAATGAACCGTTCAGGGGAAATGTACAATAACCATGTTTTCTGAACTAGTTATTAAGTTGGGTAAAAGGTCGCAGAAAGTACGTGTCCTTAAATGAAACCCATACCACATCCTAGAATAGCAAAACACTGCGTACACACTTCAGTCACAGTTGATGATGGAGATTCATAGTCATTCAAAACAAAGAGTAAATGGTTTGGTTGATCGGGCGGTTTCTGCCTCTGGTTGGCTTCAGGCTATCCAGAGGATTACTGAGTAGCCCATATGGGAGAGAGAGAGAGAGAGAGAGCAAGAGAGAGAGAGAGAGAGAGAGAGAGAGAGAGAGAGAGCAGAGCAAAGCTGTGTCCTGGCGTCAAACATCCCGTGCTGAATGAGCGCCACTCATGCACAGTCACAAGCACTCTGCGCTGCTCCCTAAGGCGCACCGAGCGGAGCCAGGGACGCATTTAACAGCTCGGGTTCTTTTTTGTCTGCTCGTTTGCATAACCACACACACAGACACACACACACACACACACACACTCAGACACAAGCCGTTTGATCCCCCGTGTCAGACACAAAGATTTCAATGGACCTGGAACTGCACATTCAGATTCATAACAAAACTCAATGCCTGATCAATTGAAAAACTTTTTTTAATCTTTATTTATATCATTGAATTCACGTAAGCTCGTGGTGTCTTTGAAGGTCCCCTACAGCTTTCTTAAAGGTTTAAAGTAACAAGAATACAGTGTGCGTTACCATCGCTCTTTTAATCGGGATGAGGCATGAATCAATCAACAGGATTGACTCACAACATAAATCATATTTCCAATCTGGGCGTGATGATAAACAACCTTTACACATTCGCTGCCTGATTAGAGCTCTTCTGGGGTCTGTGTAGGTGTGTAAACTGCCATGATTGACACCTCGCTGACTCTACCGTTGTCATGGTTATCGGTCCATGGCATTTACAAAGTTCAAACGGGAGGTCGAAAGATATCAAGTTCCCTTGCTGAGGATTTATGTTGAAGACATGGAAATAAAGGAGCAGCATTGTTGGTGTGTTGTAAAGCAGGCCAGCTTTGTCTTTGGAAGTTAAAGACAAGCCTAGATATTAAGAGTAGAAAGCGCTTCTATCTATATTCTAATTTACTGTCATTGTTATTAGTAGTCATATTTATATTATCCCTGCTGCTGCTACTGCTATTGCATGTACAGCTGCGGTCATTAGCAGCAACAATTAGTATTTTGTTTGTCTGGCTATTAATGCAACAGCTGCCATCACTGCTTTTCCCTTTCTCTCATATGGATTGACTATGTTGTCATTTTATTATATTGTTGGAAGATGGATCCTCCCTCATGTGATCTCCTCCCTCCTTTTCTTCAGTTTTTGGGGGAAAGTTCCCCTCTTCCAAGTCTCCAAGAGCAGAGCCCTCTGAGGCACATTTCTATCCATCATATTAGCATGTATACATTTAATGGAATTAAAAAATGTAACGTAATGTAATGAAGAGTGTTGTCATAGGGTGATAGGTAGTGGTAATGTAAAATAGACACAGTTGGGGGCCATGGTAGTTGTTATGTTACTTTAGTAGGTCAGTGAACACGCCATAACAATAAAGGACACTACATAAAGTAGCAAAAGACATTTGTGAGGATGGCCAGGCCGGCTGGATGTTGCGGCTAGCGGACTACAAACAGGACCTCCATTACTCCTCCTCGTCCGTCCCTGCAGTGAGCTCCAAATGTCAAAGTCAATCTCCCAACATGAAATGAAGCACACATTTGTGTGTTTTTTGTGTGTGTGTGTGTGTGTGTGTTCGCTGCCTCTTTTAAGTTTCCCTCTGATAGAATTCTAATTAACTTGGTCCCGGGGTAATGAATGAGGACAGAAAGATGACCTCCTCATAACAAAGTGACAGACAGGCATTGAAGTTCCCACCTGTGGACTGGAGTCAACCAGTGGGCCTGCTGCAGAGCCTCCTCGGTGGTAGCGCACTTCGCTCGGCGTGACGGAGTCGGACTGCAAGTGACGTGCATCCGAAGACACGGCATCCGCTCCACATCTGTCCTCCAGCCCGGATAATGTTGGAACAGATGCCGCAGGGCGGGAGCGGGTGCGGCTTTAATAAATGAATGGCGTTTATGTGAGTGAACGTGATAGCATTCGGTCTCAGCGAATAACCGCGTTTATCTCCCTCCCCGTTTGAACCACACAACAGCAGCAGATAAAGAGTGGAGAGCGCTTGGCTGAGAATCAGTATTCCAGCTCACGCCCAAGGCATACTGAAGCAGGGTGAATTAATACGGGGACAGAAAACGCGGTCCCATGTCACCCCGGGCGTAATGCGGTCTCAAGCATATCAGGGCGCCCCAGCTGTGACCGGGCATTCTTATCATATCTGAGCCGTGGAACACTTTCCACACACCTCCGACTGGAAAAGAAACTCCATCACCATCTCGTTTCCGGTGTTACTTTTTCTTTCCTCAGACACTAACCAGGGGAGTGAAAATAAATCAGAGTGCTCTTTAAGGTCACAAGAGAAATCACAGATATTTCTGATTGAACATAGCTTCTTACTTCCATTTTTTCCCTGCATGTGGATGAATTGTTCTCTTTGTGATTGAACTATCCCAGGAAGGAGGAAAATGTCCTCCCTTGTGGAGAAGCATTATTCTTGTTGAGCCCTCAGTCATCGATGGGATCTTTCTTATTGGAAATTTGAAAATAACATAACTCTAAAGTTGAATCCTTTCAACTCCTCTCTCTAGCGAGTGAAGGATTAGAGTGAGCATTCATAACGAGGACAAATAGGGATCTGGGCTCATCACTTCCTCATTGAACAAAAGGTCACAGATCAATATCTTTGCACATGTTAAAAAATGAAAGGTTTCCCATCTGCGGATGAGAGGATTATCTGTTGATAATGAACAATCGATAGCCACCTGCGCCACCTGTAAAGGTAACCGGTAAGCGACCTACTGTTTGTACCTCATTTCACTTCTAATTAACATATTGACTGCAGGTAGCAGAAATGAAACAGATGCCCCTGATAACCGTAGTGCATCGGCTGAAACACAAAGCAGAGCATTCATCAGCAGCACCTGAGCGGTACGATAGGTTTTTAATGGAAAACCTTTTATGTTAGATTGCTGATACACAATTTAAAACGAATGCCTGAATTGGGATGATTTGTACCACATTTTGCTGAGCAAAAATCTATACGCGCCTTAGTAGAACTTTGCACTAATGTGTATACAAGACGTTTCACATTTAATAGAATACAATGTACTGTACCGTAGCACCATATTCAGCGTCAACACTTATCCATTATTTTCATATATGTGTGAAATTAAATCGAGCTCTATCATTTAAAGACCATTTCAAAAGTCATCAGCGTTTACATGGATGCATCACAAATACGGGTATGTTTCTAAATGTTCTTCTGTTCAAAGGTTCTCCCGTAACATTCAAATACTGTCTTCCCATGAAGTGAAACAGTCTCATTCCATTTGATGTGCTCCCTCATTGCATCTTTTCTTTTTCTACAGGTATGCATGGTCCCTGTAAGCCACGGCAACAGGTCCTTTAAGACCGTGTCACATGACTAATTATAGCATTGGTTCAAGCTGCAGGTGAATTGGCAACCTAATGGCTTCTCTTATTAAGTGTGGAGCTGTGGCGGCACATGGCAGGAGGGTCTGCTTTGTGTGGGATGTCTTTCAAACAGAAGCAAAAACGTCTTTTGGGTCAAAGCAGAGTAGAAATATGCCGTTTCTACTGGAAGAAGAAAGCAAATACAAATGGTCCTAGTGTGACAGCAGAGCTGCGCAGGGGAAAAACTCAGTGTCACATTTACAAACTAAACCAAAAAATCGTATAACTACTCTACTTCCATAAGGAATTCATATTACAAGCTACCCTCACACAAACAGCAGCAGTTAACATCCTATTGCAGCAGAGGGATCCTTTCCATCTTAAGAATCTTGTATCCCAGCGCCCCCTTTCGGTGAGTCCAGGCGGACCCTCGGCTTGAAGCCTCCGGTGTGGAAATAAAGCAAGTTTACAGGACTCACTCTGTTGAGTGTTGATCGAGAGGCGAAGAATCAATCAAGAGAGCCTCACCGGAAATCTACAGCAAAATGTGTGCGAAATGTTGTGAAATTCCAGCAACAGTCCATCAAAGAAAAAAAAGAGTTGTTTGTATTGTTCCTTTCCTTCTTGCATCACTACACAGGTCCTATTCTTCTGGGCGAGCTGCATCGCAGCCAAAGCCCCTGGGCCCCCTACATGGCAGCCTTGGCCCTGGGTTTTGGAGGAAAAAGATGGGATATGCATCCTGACTGGTTTTACATTCCTCATCCATTAGATATTCAGGCCCTGCTTCTTTTCTAGGCATTAGGATTAAAATATCTCTCACCAACGAGAGAAGCCAAGAAACCCCCCCCCCCCAAAAAAAAAGGAATCTAAAAATTTGAGATGCCTGCCTCCAGGGGCTGTCTGTGCTCTTCTGAAGACTAGAAGAGTGCTCGGCCCAACTTATTTCCATACAGCACATCGCTTCAAGTGAGCTTATTTACATCTGTTGGGTAAGGAGGACAGTTTTGTACACTCCTGCTGAAATGCATTCGGGGAAGCTGCGGACTAAAGATGTATGAATATTTAATGTGCCTATGCAGATATATCACGAAAAACAGCCAAAGAAATTGCATATATGCACCAAATGAAATCTGAATGACAAACTGGTGTCAGAGAGGCAGGTCAGCTGAACCCTTTGCACAATACGACTCATTGAAATTCCTTTCATTGACTGTGGCACCAAGGTGAGACGGACAGAGAGAGTTTAATGGTTTCCAATAAGAGGTACGGAAAAGCTTTGCATCGTTCACTGAGATATAGTTACAAGCAATTATGCAGTTTCACTTCCGGGGGTGTGGGGGGAGGGAGTCAACAAAAATCACACGAGATGAGCGTTTAGTCATTTTATTTACAAATGTTACCGTTTGCCTCAATGCCATTTAGTGCGATATATTGTTCACATGGAAACTTGTGTGTACAATTCCTCCATCCATCAGTGAAAACACCAGACAAGTGCTATTCAAGCAGACACCTTTAGATATGCTGAAAGGCTCCTAATAATCTTAATTGCTAATCCCACCAATGAAAAGGCACATAGACGCGATGAGAATACATTGGTCGACAGACCTGTTATTACCACAAGACTCGGCGGAAAAGAAGAAGCAAGAGCAAAATATCTCTCCAGATTTTGAAAAATCCGTCTCGGTGGACGTCATTACAAAGATCTGCCTCAATAATCTTATCAACAATTTCACCATTTGACTAATTTCTGTGGCTAAAACATTTAAAAACCTGCGGATGCATGCAGAACCCAAACATTTTGTACAACGTTAATACTTATTTAGATATAAACACGTTGAAGCCGATAACTTCTTTGCAAGCTAACCCTCTCGATCACACACGGAAAATAAAAAACTAAACGGAAGATCATTTTCATCAGCAAGATTCCTGCAGCCACAAAATGAACAATGAAGAAGGTGTGAGCGCGCTGACGCTCAGGGGTTGTTGTCACACGTCGTCTCTTCGTCTATCTGCTGGAGCACAGTCACGTCACATAGTGGTTGGCTGGCCAGCTGGGGGGGGGAGCGGGAAACAAAGCGCAGTGTTAGCGGGCAGAAATCCCCCCCCCCTCCTCCCCCCCTCCCCTCCACGGCATCACGTCGGGCCGCTCGCTCACCTTTGAATCGCACGTAGCAGGTGTTACAGTAGAGCTGCTTATTCCGTATTCGGACCTCGGCGCCGGCTGCCGACCCGCCGAGGTCACACTTGCAGTCGATGCACTGAGGGAGAGTGTATGAAAGGGAAGAGTTAGGGAGCTGCTCAAAAGCTGTTAGAGGACAGCGTCCATGTCCCAAAGCTGTATGAAAAGGAGAGACTGATGGAGGAAGAAGGACGAACGAGAGTCAAAGATCGGCAGGACTGGTCGCTTGTTCAGGTGCAGGAGGCCAAGCTCGAGTGAAGACCGGAGTTCCAGGGAAGGATCGACAATTAAATGAAGAGAGAAATAACGGACAAAGCGAGTGAGGGGTCGATTAGTCCGTCAGAAAAATACTACTTTGCTCAAGCTGTGAAAGAGATCAGGACCTGGGCATCCGCCAGGGTAGACGTAGAAGATGAGAGGAGTTCGGAGGAGTCAGGGACGAGGTGTGTTGGCGGCGTGCTCCGGGGGGGGGTAGGGGGGCCGACACGGGGCCCAGCGCTCACCTTAAAGCAGCCCAAATGATAACAGAGCCCGAGGGACTCGATGATCATGGCCGCTCCCTTTCCCAGCGGGGTGTCACAGAACGTACAGATTTTCCTGCCACTCACTGACCTGGATCACAGAACGCACAGCTGTGATTTTTAGACCCGCGCATGCATGCACAAGGTGTGTATGAACACACACACACACACACACACCACCTGGTTCACAACTTTTAAACTGTTTGCAAAAGGCCAATATTGGCCTCTGTTGTTAAATATTCCTTTTGGATGAAGGCCGATCACGTCCCCTGTCAAAATGGAGCAGGAGAACCTCCTTGACCATAGTACCAAACATTCTGTAAAATATTAATAAAGTTTATTGCATTCCTCATGAATGTAATTGCTTGGCACAAATTGGCATAATATTGACTAAATATATAACTGCCACTGTGTTGCTAGAAACACGTGAACAAAGATGCAGAGAAACAAAATGAGCATTGTACAGGGGATCTGGGAAATAGCTAAAAATACAAGAAAATGGGCGTCAGAGTTGAACCGGTCAGCTGTGGAGAGAGAGGGTGACCATCAACACACTCAAAAGCAGCACAAGTGAAATCCGTTGAAAGTCAGTTGCCCTTTGCCCCCACCACGGCCGATCAACACCAGCTGGAGCATGACATTCAACCCAGTGCACCAGTGAGAGGTTAGTCGTTGGGGGGCGTTAGGCGAAAGCAGCACTGTGATCTTTACCTGCTCTGCTGCTGGGGGGGGCCTCCCCCCGACGTGGGCTCTGGGGAGATGGTGGGCGACAGAGAGGACGGGGAAGGGGACACTGACTGCCGGGACCAAGGGGCGGAGGGGGTTCCCGCCCCGGACCGCAGGGAGCCCGTGGAGTAGGAGGATGGCAGGGTGGAGGAGCCAGGCCGCTGGGCCCCCGAAACCCCCCCGCCGTAGAAGGAAATGCTGCCGGAGAGCGCCGAGTTGGGCCGAGCGTGGCTGCTGGGCGTCCACGACGAGCGCCACGGGTTGTAGGAGGCGTCCAAGTTGTCGAGCGACTCACCTCTGCAAAGGCCACACCGACGCCGCGCCCACGTTAGCCCATTTAAAAAGTCTGGCTCCTAACTCAACGCGTGGGTTTTGCATTAGATTTGCTCCGATTCCAAATTTCTCAAAGTAAAGTCAGAGTAGCCAGACTTATAAATGTTTGAGTATTTAAGACGGCAACACAGGATATTAGTAAGGATTAAAAGCCAGCCACCATCATCACGCAACGGAGAGGCGACGCTCTGAGACGTACCTGCGCATGGGCGCCGCGTTGGAGTCGCTGGCGGCGGCGGAGCGCTGGCGGATCCAGCTTTTGTCCATCAGCAGCGGGGTCTTCTTCTTCATCTCGTTCAGGATCTGCTGGCGCTCCAGCTCCGCCTGCGAGGCCGACTGCTGACCCCTCCTCTCGCCCAGCCCGCCGCCCGCCGCTGCACACGGAGCGGTGAGGAGAGTTAGAATTTTAAAAAAAAATGACAACGCTTCCTGGAGGTCAAACATAGATCAAGAGGATGGGCCAGAAAGAATGAGGCCGTGATGAATCTGGTTGGATTACACCATTGTTAATCAAGACTGATCGCTTTGCAATTCAGTAGTTCTCAGTCGTGGACTGACTGATGCACCATTTGATTGGTCAGCTGTTAATCAAAGAGCTGTAGATTCCGTGGTTCATTGTGATCATGCCACAGTGAGAGCGGATCGAGGGGCCGAGCCCACCTCTCTCTGGCTCTCTGTATCTCATGGCGTTGAGGATGCTCCTCCTCTCCATCTCCAGCTCGGACGCCGCCCGCTGACTCCGGGCCTCTTTGTTGCTGGCGCTCCTCGCCTGCTCCTCCAGCAGCTGGTGAACCATCCCCCCCGGCCTCACATACACAGCTACAGCAGGCCACGGACCACGCAAATGTGCAACAGAACACCCGGTATCAAGTGAAACAATGCAAATGATGAGTGCTGCTGGTCTCACATTGCATTCGCATTCCATCACTTGCTGTCATTCAAATTAAACTAGAATGATAGGGAATGCCTTAATTTAAAAGAAAACTGACCTTTTCTCTCAGGGTTTTCCTCTTCATCAAGCTGAGGGGATGATTTAGATCTCGTCCTGTCAAATAAAATAGAATAACTGTTATTCAGGAAAGAAAAAAAAGAGCCATATTTACAGCCAAAGATTTTATAACCTTTTTTGTTACCATAACAAAAATCCAGGTTCTACTATTTTAATATGTCAGACATAGTGGGAAAAAAGGTGGTCGTATGAGGAAAGTGCGGATCGCAGACCAATCAGAGGCAACTCACTGGCCCGAGGCCTTCCACTTCCATAAAGAGAATGATTCAGTGGGAATGCACCGAGTGCCTGGACTCACACATGCATTATAATGTGGGTCAGAACAGAAAAAAAGTGGATTACTGCTTGAATTATACGTGACGTCAAAGGATGTACCTGGTGTACATGTTTTCAGGTAAAACTGTTCTTGTTTGTCAGAACCCAGTGTAGGTGTTTAATATGCGTGTGTGCATACAGCACTCAGATAAAGGTCAACTTGCAGCTGAACAGACGTGTGAATAAACCATAAAGCGTGTTGTGTTAACAGTGTGGTTATCCGCATGAAGGAGGGATGATGAAGGTGTGTGTGGGGAGGAGGAGGAGGAGGAGGAGCAGTGGCTCTACTGACCACTGCTGCTGCTGCTGCTCCTCTACCGCGGCTCTTTCACGCTCCCTGCGCTGCTGCTCCAAAGCTTCATGCCGTTTCCTCTCCTCCTCCCTCCTCCTCTGCCACCTCAGCTCCTCCTCCTCCGCCTCCCTCCTCTTCCTCTCCTCTTCCTCCCTGTCCTTCCTCTCCCTCTCCTCCTGCAGCCGCCGCAGCTGGAGCTCCTCCTCGTCCCTCTTCCTCCTCTCCTCCGCCTGCCTTTGGCGCTCCTGCTCCTCCTTTTGCTTTCTCTCCTGCTCCTCCTTCCGTTTTCTCTCCTGCTCCTCCTTCCGCTTTCTCTCCTGCTCCTCCCACGCAGGAGTGGTGGGCTGGCCGACGGGAGAGAGGGGCGATGGAGTGCTGACGCCTCGCCCGCTCACCTCCAAGCGCTCCGGCTGCAAAAGAGAAGGGAGGTCGGGAAAAGAGGAAGCCCACCGTGGCACCAGTCTGACCTTTGTCAACCTCCAGGAGGAACTGAAGGCCGGCAGAGGAACTTGGGTCATTCCCAGAGGGTTTTGAAATTCCATCAATGGGGAGTTTTTGTTGCAAAACTATGACCCGCAGAGACTTTGATGAAACATAACCTCACATGATGCGTGTGTCGTGTGAAAATCCACATGACAAGACACGCTCGTTGCTTTCCCTTTAACAAGGTCAGAACGTCTCCTGAATACCTCGGGCCACACAAGTATTATACGAATAGAACCCTCTAGTCACCTGTAGTTGGTCCACACTCCGAGCAGCCTCCTCCTGATCCTTGAGCCACTCGCCCTGTAACTTCTCCTGGTCGCGTTTATATTTCTCCTGGGATGAAAAGAGGAGAGAGAGATTCTATGCATGCACATGCTCACGCTCACACACAGACATTGATAATGAAAACACATGTATTCTATTCAGGACCGTAGGAAGAAAAAGCTCATCTGATAATAGCATTCATTGTGTCTGTATTGTATCGAGATCATTCCAAATTCACCAACATGTTATCTAACCATCTTGAAAAGAAGCCTTCCCAGGCCGGGAAGTCTCCCCGGCACGTCATGAAACCAGGCCATGTATCCTACAGGGAACCACGGCGGAGGAGTAAAGCCTTCGCCGCTGCAGCGGTTCTGCTTGGACACCTTTGATCTCCATCCACAAATAGGCCGTCGAAAAAACACCTTGCGACAGGATTCTACTACATTTAAGGTGGATACTCGAAAGAGATGCCTTTCTGTCTCAAGCCCATTGGGGGCAGTTTGTTTTGATTGTGTGGACTTCCTGGTGTGTTACTTAAAGCTCTGAGCCCCGTCCCATTGTAAGATTACAGTATTTTAGACATATATGGATTGTGAGGCTGATATTTAGACAAACCTAGCTGAAGCTAATGCAGTCTAATAGTAAGGCAGTGAGTCCTGCCTTCATGCAGCTCATCTCTGTCGAAGCAGATTTAATGATTCAACTTCATTGTCCTTCTGGCAGCTGAAGGTTTTGAGCGCTGTTGAATTTTAATGTGTTTTACTATGAGGTGCTGACCCAATATCAGAATATTGGATGTAGTCGATACAAATTAGAATTTGAGCCTCATTCATTTATAAATGTGAAAAATAACCCAAGGGAATTTTTCCACAAAAAATAAATTAAAAACAAAATACACACTGCTAATTGCATTCCTTATCTACTTCCTTCCTTTCTGAGTACCATACACCTCTCTAGTAGACCAAACAAAATCTAAGATTGTAGGTGCTTGTACCTGATAAACTGGCAAATGAGTGCATATTTGCACATATTTATCGATGCAAGTAGGTCAAAGCTCAAGGCCCATTGCTATGACGTAGTCGTATGTCCCTGTTGCTTTTACTCCGCTGTGCCTTTATGTACCTGCAGAAGGCGCTCCTGTTCCTTCTGCCATTTCTCTTGTCTTTTGCGCTCCTCTTCTGGGTCGAAGGTCCAGCGGCCGGAGGATGATGTGATCGGAGGAACAGGGATCTGCAGACGGGGAACAGCAGCATTACATCGGCCATCACCCCGGATAACCTACTCCCTGACTTTGTGTTGTCGGGTCATTCAGCCAGTTTTCTTCAATATACACTCAACAAATGAAAGCTCCCTAAGATCATACTTAAGACATCTGGCCACTTAAGGAGCAGCAGCTGAAGTCCTTTGATATGAATGTAAGATTCTCAGAATGGTTGCATACATTGAAATAACCTTGCTTTTAAGACTTCCTGTTACAACAGCAAACACAACATGCACGGGTATGACTACTCACATCTGGCATTGCAGACTCTGATCCTCCTTGAAAAGGAAAGAAAAAGCATCCAGTCAGTACTTCTGGCATGCACGGGCAGAGCAACAGAGGAGAAGTAACCTTGAGGCAATGGACTGTAGCAACACAGAGTTGACAGGCTTATTAACTTTTTCAACTGCATTTTGAAGTCAAGTTCCAAGTTGCTCGTCGAAAAGGACAAACAGTACTTTGTGTTTTCATCAAGCGCCCAGAGCAACAACCGTTACATTGTCGGCGCCAGGCCTTATTGATTCTCTCAATTCACCACCAGGTTGACATTTTGATTGGATGTCAGGCCCCATAGGTTTCTGAATAGGAAAATCAATAAACTGATTGTGAGAAAAACAAGATCAAACAAACTGGTCGGAAAAACACACACTTGTGAGCAGCATGCGTTCTGAGGGATGCGCTACGTGCATGCAGGGAGTGTTTTTATCTGCAGCAAAGTGTAGTGGAACCGTGTGTTAAACTTGGAGCATTCAACGGAGCTCCACAAACACTGCAGGACTTCAAGTGTTTGTGCTTGGTACCCTGGGGAAGTGTCTGACATGCCGACCAGCCTCTGGAGCTGAAGGTACTGCTTTGATACATTCCTTTTCCTTTATACATGCCGTGGTCTTGCACAATCTAAGTGGCCTGAGCCTTTTGATCAGACAACAATTCTTTAATTTGAGCCCAAAAATAGCACCGGACTCGGTGGGTTCGAAAAGCAGGTCAGAGTCCCTGGTAGTACCAAGCAAAGGGGAGGAGGTCACTGCACACCCTGTTTACCACAGAGGTAGACCAGCGCACTGACGCGGGACCCCGAGACACCTGAAGGAGGGGAGGGGCCGCAGAATAAAAGGTTAAGGCAACCGAACAGAGCCACGGAGGAATCAGTGCGGACGGCTGATTGATGAGTAACCCATTATGGATTGACCAATCAGACATGAGGGCCAGACCGGGGAGAAACATGCAACACACCGTGGCAAGCTGAGACAAAAGCACAGAGAACCCAGCCACCAAATCACAGAGAAGTCACTATATTCATTATTTGTATATCATTATTTGTGTCATCATAACAATCCACACACCCCCAAATCAGTTTTTTTTTTTTTACCTTTTTCAAAAAACTCTGACCTCCGTTTTAAGTTTTTCAAAGATAAGGGTTCTGAGTCTACATGAGGGATGGAAAACAGGATACATTAAGGGCACAGTAGAGGAGACATACCACCTTATAGTATCAATACAAGAATTACAATTATTCCTTTTAGATAACAGTCCAGTTCTTACAAAGACATTTCCCCCAAAGCAAAGTCAATACTGGTGCATTTCTGTCTTCAGCACACAAGCAGTGATCAATTCCATAACCTTCTGATGTGTGCTGTGCTCTTTACCTTTGTTCCTCATGGTCACCGCCGGCTCACGCAAACCTCCATTTACTCCATTTGCAGCTATGTCCTGCGGGGGGGGGGGCAGCTCATTAAACCGGGGCACAGAAGTTAAACTTGATTTTAAAATCTGTGGGAGTCCACTCCGGGTCACTTACGAGGGCTGGGGGGGCGGGGGCCTCTGTGGGAGGCAGCTTTTCCACGGAGGCGCGTGAGGTGAAATCCAGGCTGGAGCTGGGGGGGTTGGCGTCGGGGGAACCTAGAAGCATCGGATGATCCATACTGGTCAGATTGATGGTCTTATGGCTTTTAAACGGCATGGGAGGTTGATCTCTGTCCCAGTCTGCATGCAGTCAATGCAATGGCAAAAACAAAAGGATGGCACAGGATGTGTATTTTGCACAAAAAGCCACGTATTCTATGCCTTTAATATTTGGTGTTATTGGTGTTCACGAAACCCAACATTCAACCCAGAATTGTTTATTTACACGAAGAACGTTATGAAGCAGGTACCAAGGTGGCTGTTATGGTGTTATTACAGAGAGCAGCAGGGTGTGACTGAGAAAACCTCCAATCACTCTTCACCATACTAGTGGAAATTATGTCTGTTAGTTCTTTGGGACACTGAGGTGGTTGGAACAAGTAAGCCTGTCACAGCAACTATGTGCACACAGCGCACTCAGGGGACCCGGAGAGGGGTTAGGGCCACACGAGGAAAACACACTGCGTGGATACACAGAGGAAGAAGTGCAGATGAGACAGAAAAGGCAGAAGAAGAAGAAACAACCAGAAGGAATTAAAAGGGAAAACGCAGAAAGTAGAAATGAAAACCACTAAGGCCAACGCAATGCAACAACTCTCCCTCGTCAGGTGATGAAACAATCAAACGTTGCAGGTTCTTCACCGCTTAGCTGTCATCATGTCATTCATGGATGGCTTCACAATAGTGAAACGGACCAATTTAAAGTGTCAAAGCGGTTTAGCAACGCAAGCGGCATGAGCAGCGCTGTCAGTCCAGGAGTGCAACCCTTAATGTGGTTAAATTCAATCTCCACACACACACACACACACACACACACACACGCACACGCGTGCGCCCGCACACAAGCACACACACGACTCACTGTTCCTGCCGTAATGGCGTATATCCATAATCAGACTGCCCTCCTGCAGGGCCTCCTCCATGCAGGACTTCCAGTCCCTGTAGCTCATTTGTGCCACCTGGTGCCCGTTCACCGTCAGCACCTCGTCCCCGACCTGAAGCTGGCACATTTCTGCCGGGCTTCCTGCACGAGACAAAGGAGCGTTGACGGGAAGGAGCACACGTTGTACCGATAAAAGGGACACGGTCACTCAGAGGAGCTATCGATGCGCTGTTTTAATCATTTCACTGAAATGGAACTTACAGGATATCATCAAGTTTTGAGACATAATAATTTGAATTACAGTTAACAGATAACAAACACTGCTAGAAGATACTCCCAAGCTACTCCCAAAATATACCTTAGATTGTTTTTCATTTCCACAACCGCCCAGTGAAGCAAGACAAAAAATAGGTTAGATATGTTTATATTTCTGTCTAACTCCTATTAATTAAGATCATGACATGGTTAATAAGAGTATTGCTCAATGACTGCACGGCTGCATCTGCAGAACCGTAGATGAGGTCATGGTACCTTATCCTGCGTCAGCATGCTTTTCTTTTTATTATTTTTAGTTCTTTATGTTCGGTGTTCTGGTGTTCTCAACCAATTCTATTTTAACATTCACACAAATGGTGTTTCATGTGCGTTGTCCCTACAACTACTGAGAAGACAATGAAAAAGCGATGCATAGCGACAAGTACGTCATAACTGGTAAGACGGAGCCAGACCGTTGATGCTTGATGCGGTGTTACACGTATTAAATGAGAAACGAGCGAAGGTGGAAAAAGTTGCATGGAAAAAGAGGCTCAGACGCAGCAGATCTGACCCAGATGGATGCTGCCCTACATACTGTAAGGTCTGGCAAGGCCGCTGCGATGACCTTGAAAACCTGCTGACGCCCATCCAGCAGCGCCTGGCTGCACATTATACAGGAAGGTGAACAACGCTTACAAACCCTGCTTGTTTGAGGGTGCATCTCTGCGGTTTACCTGGCTGGATGGACGAGACGCGAGCTCCTGTAGAGTCCCAGGCCGCCTGGAAGCCAAAGTCCCTGCTGCTGTTGGGCTTCTGGTTCAAGCTGATCCGCTTTTCACAGAAGTTCTCCTAGAAAGCCAAACACAGGAGCACAGGTGAGTGGAGACAAAAAATCTCACAGGGAGAGTTTGGAGATCGTGGTGTCGGGTGTGCTTAGGCAATAAAGCCTTGTATAATCATTCATGGCTGTTCATTAAATGCCACTTCCAATTCATTTACCACAAAGCTGCTGAAAATGTCGCTGCACAATCACAACAGTGTACCTGGCTGCTCTCCGTGGCCGGGGCTTCAGCCTGCACATGAGGAGGGACGGGGGAGACGCTCTGCGTAGGGAGGAGGCTCTCCGTTTTGTCCTCTTCCTCCTCCACCTCCTCCTCCTCCTCCTCCTCCTCTTCCTCGGTGCTGTGGGCCGAGCTGGACTGAGACTGGTGCTCCTCCTCCGAGGTCATGTACTGGTGATAGCGGCTCGGCGCCGATATCTTGTTGAAAGCTGCGTCGCCGTTGACACGCTTCTGTGGGTCATCCACCTGCTCGAGGGGGGATCACATCGTGTAAAAGGGACTTGAACAACACAGATGGATTCATAAAATACTGATTGTAAAAGAATTCATGGGGTTTAAGGTGGAAATGTGCTGTCAACCCTTTAAATGAGAGTGAAACGGTTTCCTAATCTTGAGAGCCATTATCTGATGAAACCGTGACAGTAGTGAATGTGATGCGGGCCTAAATTAGCAGCTCTGACGCTCGGGTTAGCGTTCTAAAAACACTCGCGTCATCCATTATTCACGCAGTAATCAGATCGCACGTATGAGTAACAAAACAAAAGACACTGTACCTGACCAACGAGAAAAAACATTTCTCATTGTCAGCCCCTTTTTGCTGAGTGACAGATGGGCAGAACGGTCGAGTACTCACTGTAAAGACACGTGGAATAGCGCTGAGGCGCGACGACTGGGTCCCGAAGGGGCGTGGCGTGACCACAGAGGTCAGGCGAGCGCTCTCTGCTCTCTGGTAGCTCCTGGGGAGGGAGGCGGAAACCCGAGACACCCCGGGAGGCTTGGGTTCCATTGAGCTGGGCTGTGCTTGTTGTTGGTACGGAGGACCAGAGGAGGGGGCCCCCGCCTCGGTCTGTGGGGCCGACAATGGGAGCCTCGGCTCGGGCAACTTTTTCAGGGAGCTTGAAGACGGCGCTGCCTCGACTGGGCCGACCGCCTCAACTGGACCGACCGCCCCGACCGGGCCGCTGCGTTCTGAGGCGCCGCGATGAGAATTTGCTGCCGCCGCCAGAGGCCGGGCCCTGCGGGAAAAGCCGGGGCTGCTGGGAGTGATGGGAGTGATGGGGGGGGTGGTGGTGATGGGAGTGATGGCGTCCAGAGCGTCGCCTCGCTGTGCGGTGGGGGGGGCAGCAGCGGCCCTGCCGGCAGCCGGGGAGGCGGCTCGAGGCCCGTCCTCTTTCAGAGGAGGCTCGGGGGGTTCAGAAGTAAAGTCGGGAGTGTCAATGGTGTAACTCCTGGGGGGGAGGGCCCGGGTACGAGGAGAGGCCACGGGCTTCTCAAATACGTCCTCGTCATCCAGGAAAGACAGAGATCCAATGCGACCGCCAACGCTGTTGTTTCCTTTATTTTCCCTGAAAACAGAAGAGCGGATGGGGGTGGATGAGGGGTGTGTGTGTGTGTGTGTGTGTGTGTGTGGGGGGGGTGGACAGTGATGGTAAAATTAAAGACGAGGGTGGAAAAGGATGCAATTCGGGCAGATGAAGAGGAGTGAGTGTCAGGGCGGAAAATCAAAGGGTTGAAAAGAAGGGTGGGGCAAATGAGGGGGTTGTTTGCTGCGATTCAATTACACTTTCACACTGAAGGCACATTTACAGAGTTTCTTCATTCACTCCAGCACAGACAATCCTCTCGAACCTGCGTCAGATGGCACTCAACCTCTCACGCATACCTTCTCTTCTATTACCTTAGCAAAGTATCTCCCTCTGAGGGTTTCAAAAAAAGGCGTGGAGAAGGAATTAATTCAGCGCGTGTTGCTTTTAGTGGTCAATCTTTATCATTACCCCTGCGCTGCTGATCAAAGCTTCTTACCTCTCGTCTTGCATCTCCTTTAAGGTCTTGGACCTTCTGCTGCCAGTCGTGCTCTCCTCTATCTTCTCCCTCTCCTCTTTCTTCTTCACTATATCAGAGTTGACACTCCTGCGCCGGTTCTTCCATTTGCTCAGGTCCTGTACAGAAAAAAAGAAGCCCATCGAACCTCATGCATCATTTTTAAGTTAAACTTAGATCTGGATCACAGCAGAGAGGTTGTGCTGCCTGACTGTACATCTGGAAAGTAGGGAAGTTGAGAAGTAAAAGACAAAAAAAGACCAAAAAAAACATGCAGAATGGGCTAGATATGTGCTGCTCTATTTGTGGGCTTTTGGCTCCTCCCAGCTCACCTCTCCTGTGTATTGGGGACTGTGTGACCTAAATGCTACTTTTAGACGCCATTATATTGCTAATGACACCAATCAGACTGCTGACTGACAGCAAGTCACACAAACATGGATTACGTATTATCACTCTAAAATTATCCTCCTTAAAACTGCGCTTTTAACATTAAAGGTTTTTAAGATTGGAGCATCCGCTATACTTTGTAAAAGGATTTTCCAGTAATAACCCCCACCTCAAAGTCAACTTGACACAAAGCAATGCAGTTGTTTTCATCCCAGCGTCTCTGTCCCACATCATCTGTCCATACATGAAGTGTATCGTTAGTATATACAGGACGTTGTGTATCCTGCCACAAACAGGGATTTGGAAATGAGGACAGTCTATAGCCAGAGGGCAGCGCTGCCCCAGTCAGCGTCTGCCTCCGTCTCTGGCTTCCATCTGAGGCGCTGTCTCTTCACCCTGCGTCCCACGGCCTGGACCCGGCAGATCACGCGCCTACCTGTCACTTCTGTGTTGGGGGCCATCGATTTTGTCCTGGTTATCTCGATTTGTAAAAACAAGAATGGAGGGATAGCGGAGTCGTGCGTCAGTGCTCGGCAGACATATTATTTACTCACATCCTGCCACTTATCCTCAGTTTCCTTTATCTGCTCGCGGTACTTCTGCAGCTCCTCGTAGCGGGTCTGCCGGGCGATGCTGGAGTCCACATCGATATCGCTCGTTGATTTACTCCTGTGGAAAGGAAGAGTTGAGTTTTCAAAAATCAACAGCTCAAGTGAGAGGTGGATCGGACGTTTAGTTTGCATATCCGTCGGGAAGCTGTACAAGTAAAAAAAAAAAAAAAGAATAGGTACTGCATGCATTCTTGTTGTATCAAATAAATAGTTAAAACAACCACCACATTCTAAATAGTCCAAATTATTTCCAATGTATACTTTGCATCCATATGTTTGGATGTTGCCGCTGGAAATAAGTCGGAGCTTTAGAGCTTTAACCAGGTCACCGGGTGTTAGTTTGAAACACAGCACACGGGTCAACCACAACGGCTGGGGGGGGGATGCTCAGTGGGTTAGTCACATGTGTCTCAGCGCTGCCCTGCCATGCAAAAAGAAATCACTCCCGGCCTCCAGAAAAGAGCCCTGTGGGTCCTCACCTGTTGAGATGTTTGCGTCAGGGTGGACAGCCCATCGCTCAGTGAGGAGTCTCACTGGGACGCGTTTAGTTTGACCCAGCGTGTATCGCTACTGTGTGCGTCTGTCCACTGGCTTTGTCAATGGAGCAGCGGCACCACCCCCCCCCCCCCCCTCCGCACCTCCATCACCCCATCACCCAAAAACACGCACGGCCCCCGTGCCAAAACAAAGCACCGTGTTGTGTGTCAGCACTTAACAGGCCGGTGAGTGAGAGGAGCAGCACAAAAGCAGGGGAGGGGTGCGGCCGCACAGGGGGGGGGGGGGGGGCGAGCGAATGCAGACGTGCCACATTCCTGGGAGCCCGCATCAACTCACCCGTCGAAACTCTCCTGCGCTTGCGGCTGTCTAGGGAACCGGAGAGAGCCAAACACAAACAAAGTCACATTTCTGCCAAGGGAGCCTGTGACAGCGAGCGCGTGAGAGCGGCCCTCCCAGGCGAGGTCATCCCCTGCAAGCTGGTGGGGGCCACAAATGTACCAATGAACCAAGCTCGGCTGGATTTCACTTCCCCCACTGAGAAGCTTACAGTTATACACAATATATACATATACACATACTATTTTTACTCTTACCCACATTACAAATATCCAGTCGTAGCAGCACTACAGCCTGAATCGTTTTCCAACTATAGGCTTAACTGTCCATGTAAGGTGTTTGCATGCACGTCCCCGTGAAGGATGCCGTCTTTCAGAAGACTCCACCATGTCGGTGGTAGCACAATATGTCATGCGTGTGTGTGTGTGTGTGTGTGTGTGTCTGTTGATGTGCACACCCTGCGGTGCAGGTTACCATGGAGTCCGCGATTCGTATCTTCTTTTGGAGCCGTGGGAAATTTCGACAGGGCTTTCAAGTCTCCGCAACAGACGCGACTGCATTCTTAGAGATTGTGTTCAGTACGTTGTGTTCATGTATTACTAATAGGCTTCAACTTTTCTACACTCACACCTGTGCGTCTGGCGCTTTGCATGTCGGTGTGAAGTTCCCTCTCCCAAGGAAAACACCACTGAACCCTGGACAGGTCCGTGTTGCTGTAGGTGTCAGGTGAGTTCAACAAACGGGCCACATTCCATCACGAGATCATGAAGTCTTTATTTTCTTTATTAAGCTCTTATATATATATTTTCTATTCACAGGCAAACGCGGTCTGATAGAAAAACAAAACCAATGACTAAATGCAGAACTCTGTTGAAACAGCGCTGCATTGTTGCTTTGTTCAAAGTCACTCTTCATAAACACAGTAGCGGCAGGTTTCCATGCGCTCGGCATGCACGTGGCACGTGTTGCTACGGTAAAATGAACCACACCCCCTTTGTGCTGGAAACCCGTAGTTTGTCTCTTGTTGACAGGGAAAACACCTTCTGGTAACAACAAACAATAGAATAAACAAGAAGACGTAGCTGTCGCGGAGGCCTCTGTTGCAGTTGTGACCGACCAAGTGAATAATGAAGGCGGCTATTTGTTTTCATAAAGAAGATGGCCCTCAGACCAGTCCCTTACAAGTTGGAACAACAGGTATCTGATCGGACACATGGACGGTCCACAAAGTCAGGAGGAACACGTCTTTACAACTTCAGAGCAGCCAGCCTCTCCACCATGAGCCTCTTCTTGTATCTCAGCCGGCCGGCTTCCCTAATCTCCTGCCATCTCTGCAGGTCGCCCTCGCTGCAGGGCGACGGCACTGAGGGCGCCATCCGGTTGGCCCGCGCGTCTCTCTTTGAGCTCTGGCTCTGATCGGAACAGAGTTTCCGGACGAGCATGTCATCCGTCTTGGGACGTGGCTCCTTCCCGGCCCCGTCCTGTCCGTGTGCTGCTTCCTCTCGAGTCAGGGGACACGGGGGGCACAGGAGTCTGGCCTTGAGATCGGGAGGCAGAGCCCACGGCTCGGGGACGGCCATGGGGGCGTAGTGGTCCGGGGCCCCTGAGAGCGGCCGCTGCTGCGCGGCCTGCCGGGCTTTCTCCTTGCGGTAGACCACGTCGTCCCGCTCGATGTCGGGGTACTGGTCCTCGTCGCCGGCGTGGCGCTGCGTGACGATGTTGAGCTGCGGCTCGGACGAGTAGGCCCGGCGGTGCGCTGAGAGCTGGGTCTTGGTCATGGCCATGTCCGTGTTGGACTGGAAGGCCAGGGTGCGCCTGGCGAACATGTCGTCGTTCTCCAGGTCAGGGGAAAGGCTCTCATAATCAAAGGGGTCCGGGGGCTCCCGGGGGTCTTGGCGCCCCAAGAGGGCCCAACGCTCACATTTGACCAGCCTGGGACCCGAAGCGGGGTCCACTGGGGCAAACACCAGAGGGGGGGGCTGTAACAAGGGGTGTTGTGTCTTGGGGAGCTGTGGGAGAGTGTGTGCTTGCGTGTGAGGACTGCAGGGGTGGGCAGAAGAAGACAGAAGGACAGAGAGGTGATGAGTGCATGCATGTGAACTGCATCAAGAGCAGGAAAAGGAGGAAGAGAAACATACCCGCTGCCATATTGTGATATTTGATTCAAACATATGTTGATCAAATCAGGATCACTCTAAATAAAACTGCGACAGAAGCTGCTATCCCTCGAATAGATTGTAATAACAATATCAGAAGTCTGAGTGCCAGCCTATTCTCTGCAAAGGTCAGTGCAAGAAAACTGCTCTATAAAGCGTGTTAAGGACACTTCCAGTAGCTTGTCACTATGTATTATTATTAGTATATTAGAAAGCAGCTCCTCATATTGCTCTTTTGTAATGTGGATGCTCTAGAACATCCCGTCATTGTCACATCCATGCAGCTGTATGGACCTTTTCCCCACAACTAGGGTGGCGCGAGCCGAGGCCTCGTGCGTGTGGGGGTGAGAGTGGGGGGGGCCAGAGGGAGGGCGGGCAGAGGAGAGCCAAGGGCTGATGTCGCAGTCGGAATCGTCCGACGAAGAGCCCGACTTCTTATAGCTACAGCCGAGGGAGGCGGGGTGCAGAGGATAGGAGCAGAGAGAGAGAGAGAGTCAAAGGGAAGGGGGGAGAGCAGAAAGTAAAAGTAAGTTGGAGGAATCTGTACCGAAAATGCAGTGAAAGAAAAGATTGTGCAAGAATAAGACATTTTATCCATATTGGTACTGTGTAAAATATGAGGTAATGCAAGTATGTATTTATATATGAAAGAATTCCATGCTGGATTGCAATGGCCTCACACACCTGAAGCCTTGCATCTTCTTGTACCAGGGTCTCGTCTGAGAGCCCAGTTTGATCTTCTGAATGTGAACGTCCTCTTCGGGCGTCCAGAACTTTGGCAAGAACTTGTCATAAGACACCTTGGGTTTGGCGCCCATCTTGCGGGAGTAGAGGTCATCGTGGACGGGGTCGGCGTAGCCCACCTCGTCGTCCTCGTCCTCGGAGTCGTCGTAAAGCTCCGCGAACAGGCTGCCGGTGGACACGGGGCGGCGGTGGTCCACCCTTACGTAGCCCTGCCGGGGGGGCCGCGCTCCCCCACTGTGGACACGGCCGCTGCTGCTCGAGAGAGACAGCCAATCACACGTGTCAAAGAGACCAACTTCGGCAGCAGCACAGCACGCCAGTCACGCAAAGAGTTGCAAAACAACCGCAAACGAGACGAGACAAGCCAACCAGACGCAAGCTCAAAAACAACAAGCTGTAAAAGAGGCAAAACGTTGATTTGAGAAGGCAATGTCATCCAAATCACTCCTCTAAGCTCATCAAATTCAAGAGGCGCAAACAAAAGGCGTGCTGCAGCAAAAAATCTCAAAACAAGTCAAACAGAAAGAGCTTTCAAAGCGAGTACAGAGCTCTGTTAGACGCATCGCACTGCAACCAAGGGGCGTTGCTCATGGTTACTGTCAACCATGCAAACTGAGGGTAAGAGAAGCGCGCTAGTTGGTGCTCATCGGGCAGGCACACCAAAGTCACACGGTCGCTTCGCGCTCTCTGACCTGAGGCCGGTCACATTCGGTCGCGGGGCAACGCTGGGGGACAGAGTGGCCGTGGGCTCGGGGCCCCCGCCGGCCTTGGGACTGACTGGCACGGCGAAGTTGACGGGAGCGGCCGGGGCCGGGCTGTGAAAGCGTCTGCTGGCGAGGTCGTCCAGGACGAGGTCGGGGTCCGGCCGCTCGGCGTCCGAGTCGCTGGCGCTCTCGTCCTCGTCGGCCCACTGCGGGGGAGGCGGGGGAGGCGCGCTCGGAGGCTCCTGGCGGGCGCCCTCGGAGAAAAGCCCCGTTTGGCTGAGGCCCGGCGGTCCACGGGAAGATGAAAGACAACGACGGTACACAACCAAACGGTGACCATTCAGCACAACAACACCACGACCAGCGACATGACGGCAGAAGTGACAGGGGTCAACTCCAGGGGGGGGGGGGGGGGGAGAAGACCTTTGTGTGCGAACACCTCGTGTATCTTTTGCTTTGAAGAACCAAATGAAACAAAGAGCTCACTGCTGGGGGGGTCACGGTACCTGGTGAGTGTGGCGCCCTCCTCTGTGTAGGTGGGGTTGGCCCAGCTGCGGCGGTTGTCCTCGTTGCGCTCCGCCCGCTTCTTCCTCAGCGGAGCGGGCACGTAGGCAGAGGCTTTGTCTTTGGTGGGCAGGAACTGGTTAAACTGGGCGCTGGCCTTTGGCGTGAGGGTTACCGACCGGCGGTAACTGAGGCCGCTCTTGTTGTCGGCCATGCTGAAGAAGGAGTCGGCCTCGGCGTCGCTGAAACAACCTGAGGAGACGAGGGGGGGGATAATGTCAGGAGCGAAAAAAGGAGGAATGAGGTGTGAGCATGGTGTGGATTCTGGCGTGACTCTGGAGGAGTAACAGAGCGGTGCAGGGTGGGGAGAGGGGGGGCTACTCATTTACAAGCCGTAGTGGAATGTCTCACTTCCCGGTCCTACAGCATGGGGGGCGGGGGGGGGGGGGGGGGGCACTGACCACTACTTCAACCTTACTTTTTGTCATGAAACAAGACTGCAGATGTCCTTCTTTGGGTACTTTTTCACTGAAAACCTCCACGTTCACACCACTAGAGGGCAATAGGTGTTTGTTTTCACTGATGGGAGGCAACTTTCTGGCTCCGATGCTGCATAGCTTTCCACTTCACAAATATGTGAAGTTCTGGACAGAACCAAGATGAAATTTGAGAAGGTCTGAACACTTAAATGACAATCTGCAGCTAGGATGTGAGGGGGCTAACACAAACCAACATGTTGTGATCTGTTGAATTCCTCAAAGTCAACTTTAGATGGAAAAAGAAAGCGGTGAAGAGCAAAAGATTTGGATTACGTTTGCATAGAGATGCAAAAGACATGAGTTGTCTTACCCTCGCTGCTGCCTTTGACAGTGATGTCAGAGGAGATGCTCTGGGATCGGGAGCCCAAAGAGTCCAAGCTGTCCCGGGAGTCGTCTCTCCGGTGTCCTCCTCCCCCTCCTCCCTCTCCTCCCTCTCTCAGCTGGTAGGGCTCCTCTCGCTCTGCGCACCAGCTGTCTCCAAAACCGCTGTCTCTGACGCTGCCGCTTTTTGGACCGGACGATTCCTGCAGAGCCTTTTATTCACACACAGACACAGACACAGTCAGACAGGCTGCCAAGGAATATTTTGCTCAGCAGTGTGTGTGGGGCGTTAGAGGTCTAGCAGGTAGAGAGTCTGCACTGGCCTCTCGTGACTGGACATGCTCCTGTACAGTCCATAAGAGACGATGCATTCACTGACATCTCTGTCAGGGTCCTGCCTTTGATGGCTATTTACTGCCCGAGGACCTTTTTGATGGCAACACATAAGCAACCCCAAAGCCACTTTAACCAGCGGAGCTAAGAACAAGCCAAAACATGAAGATGTTTTTTCAGATCTGTAATCCATCAAATCCTAGCAGACAACACAAGTCCACAAACTAAACCCTGCCCAACCCTGCGCCACTCAAACGGATTATCATAGCTAAACATACAGGACGGCGAGGTAACCGACTGCTATTACCGAAAACCCCTGCAGTCAGTTTAGATCATAGGGGACTTGCTCACCAGCTCCTTTAAATCCTTATGAGAGCAAAGTGCCAAATTCAACAACTAAATGAGCAGGGGGTCAGAAAAACAGGCTCCTTCAAAGAGAAGCTATTTTCACCGGCAAATAGGAGCCGACTGTGCGACCGTGCTGTAAACAAGATTTGAAATAGCAGAGTCAAGGGATGGGGTCATCTATGCCGTGATGTGATTGCGTTTTAGAGGCCCGAAATCCAAGGTCCCTCTGCCTTTCACAGACATTCTTACACACATAGTGTACATACTGGGGAGAGGATCCAGAAATATACTGGGCAATATACTGGGCAGTGACTGTAAAAGAGGATCTCCGCCATTATAGATGTGGTTTATCCACTGCCTTACCTTGTATAGTGCAGTGCCCAGTAAGCCTTCAAACGCCTTCAAATTCAGGTAGGACCCGTCATAGAAACCGTCACACTGAGATCTTCTGCCAAGCCAGTAAATGGTGATCAGCACCTGGAAAGATGAAAACAGGTTCTTATACACAGCACACACGTGGAATAAAAGGCGGAAGAACTACCGTCTCCGACTCAAAGCTCCACCTTTGCCCCAGAGCGAGAATGCTCCGTGCAGGTGATTGTTGTGTTAGTCGGCTGCCACCAGGATCAGCAGTGATATCGCTGCTCTTGCTTTCAGGCCCATCCAGAATACTCTGTTGCTGTCTGTGTGTTGGGCTCCGGCAGGTAAACAAACGTACAGCACACGGTCACCGCTACTTTGCAACGTTTTGCTGTTCCCCGTTTACACCATACGGTTGGATCAAACACGGTGGCGCTGTGATGATAAATACTATGCACTTAGTGGGGCTTTAATACCTTCCAGGTTACTTTTCAATTTATTGGATGAAAACTTGTTTCAGTCGCAATATCTTGTTCATTTTCAAGAACAATGTAGAATGAAAGCATTTAAATATGACATAAACCCCACGTTGGATTGTCATCTTAAGAAGACGTGCAATGTGCACCTTTAGGAGCCCCTAAAATAATTCCATCCACAAAATGAATCCGTAAGAAGAAGAATATCTCAAATTGAGTTTAGTGTCTGTCTGTATATCATTTATTTTTTTTATTTGTATTTCTTCTCAACCCGGTTCCTCCAGCTGCTTGTCCCAAATATAGATGAGGCGCTACAGAGGTCAAGTAAACTCATCCCTTTCTAATCCTTTTTATTTTCATTTCTTGTACTTAAAGTCTTGATGGATATTTTGATATTGCACAGCTCTTTGGGGGGACACAACAGGCTTTTCACACACACATGTAGGTAGTACTCACTGACACCCCTATGAGGGATTCTATTTTTATCAATGAAAACTGAACGTCTGATTTTTCCTTTTAAAAAAAGCGTATATTTTTCCACTCACATTTTTCAGCCTCCTGTCGGTCTCTTGATGCCTGCGAGAGAAAGGGCACACAACAGACGTGTGTGTGTGTGAGAGCAAGTGACAATAAAAGGACAGAGGGCATGCTTGTTGGGCGCTGAAAGGGCTGGAAAGTGAGAGCACAATCCAGACCGACTGCCAGCCCTTCACTCACCTCGCACACAACAACACGCGGGCAGAGAAACAAACACACATTTCTGGAAAAAATAATTGCAATCCATAAAGTGTTTTATGTGTGCGTCTATTTTTACACTAATCACACAATCAAGCGCCTGTAAAAGCAGCTAGTTAAAGCCGAGGGCCATGAGGAATGATTTTGTTTGTGATTTCAAACGATCTATCTAATAACTGAGGATTTCCCCCCTGAATAGCTCCACTGTTGCCTGTTGCTGCCCAGCTCAAACACAATTTCCGTCGTATTTCTGGGGTTTAACACAGTTGACCCGACAAGTCAGCAAATCACGCTGAGCGCTTCAAGTGAAACCAAACTACACTCAGTGTCAACCTGCACGCCTGATAAATTCCTTTTTTTTGTGTCTCATGTACATTGTGTACCTGTTGCCTAAGGGGACTCTGGTGTGTATTTAGAGGGTCAGTAAACAGCAACGGCGTCCGCGGTGGCCTTAGCGGCGACAGGGGAAGATATAGATCCCCCTCAGCAGCTCCGCACGCCGCACATTCCAGCTACGCCGCGGTAACACAATAGCCACACAGGACTCTCTTCCCAGGAGCACTTGGATTGCATTTGCTCAGAGTCCCTTTCCCAGCATGCAATGCGAGCAACGCCACTGCTCCAAGTGCGTTGCATGTGTGGCGTCGACACCTGAGCCACGTCAATCAAGCGCCGGCTTCGTATAGGACTCAAATTCAGGTGGAGGAAGCACACACACACACCGAGGACGAGTAGTTGGAACACATCATTTCAATCAGGGCCGCCAATCAAACTAGTTTACGGAGACATTAGATTGTCTAACGCAGCCGACTTCACAACTTTGACGTATAACTTAAGCATAACCATTTCCTGTTGCTTTATATTTACACTTATAAACACTTTCACTTTTTAACCACAAACTTTACCTGACAGCTCCAGTTACTCGACGGATTGCACATTGGTAAAATACAACAGACTGGTAAACACAAATCCACTGGGAAGCGGAACTTTCTCACCAGTATGCGTCATGCTCAGCAGCGCTAATGCTAATTTGCCAGCGGCGGAGACTGAAATGGACGGTTACCAATTTACAGCAAATTTATAGGCCCAATAAAAGAGGTGGGAGGGAAAGAAAAAATGCCCTCTCTTGTGTGGCTTGGAACACCGTCACAACGCCTAAGATTATAGCAGGGTCAGCCAGACCCCCAAAAATACCAAAACTACCAGCCCAGTGCTTCTCGTAATGCTTATTTATTGCTGATAGGGATAGCTGTGTGTATATATATATATATATATATATATACACACACACAGCTATCACACACACACCTAAATGGCTATTTTCAGGCTTCCAAAGGAGCTTCGGGACTACTGAAATCATCTGAGAGCTCGTATGGTCGAGGGTAATCATCAACAGAATGTCATCCGAGTAACACGTAAATTCTGCAGAGAGGACACTATCGGTACGTATATATGCACACACATAAATCTATACATATATATATACACACTGCATGACGTCCGTCGTGTGATTTTATTTTTACACGGCACATATCTTCTGATCTTTTTATGAGTTACCAAATACTTCTGAGACGCAGGCCTTTGTGGTCGTACTATGTTTAATGTTTGGGCAAATACTATATATTACAGTACTGTACGTTAGCTCTCTGTCGTTGTAGGCAGATTGAATTGCGTGTCTCCGTTGTGCCAAAAGGCACAATTCCCTTTGACTGGAAGCAGCCGAGGAGTGTGTTCTGCCAGGACAAACCAACCAGACAAAAAAGAAACACACGCAACCGTTGAAATGTGAGCCACGACTCTCAAACGTTTGGACAAATGACTCCCACACAGGAGCCAGAGTAAATAGTTCCCACTAGGCCGATCAACCCCCACCCCCCCCCCCCCCCCCCCCCCCCCGCCGTGTGCCGCGACAGAGGAGAAACGTTGGCGGCGCGAGACCACAGGATGGGTCTCCGTCCATTGCACACACCGACAAGACGACAAACAAACCCAAAACGAGTGGGTGTGCGTGCGCGATGAGAAGCGTACCTCTGCGATGGAGGTATCCTGCTCTGCAGCATTCACCGTTCATCATTTAAAAGACACACCCAGCCGCTCTCTCCCCGAGTGGCCCGCCCTGAGCGTTGGAACAGAGGGGGTCAGCCACAGGAGGAAGGCCCATCATTGGACTCGTGAGAGACACTGCAGCCTCTGTGCAGCACACATACGACCCTTGTGCTTTTTTTTTTTTTTTTTTTTTTTCCTCCGATGCGGCACGGGCCGCGTCCAGTGGTGTGGACACAATCTGCCACAAGAAGTGACGGCAGTGCCACATACTAAAGAACCACACCCCGACTCCTGCCGCAGCGCACAATGCACCCGAAGGCCATAGAGACGTCGCCACAGCAACAACAGCACACACACGCGATGTGGGCTGTAGTATTGAGTGAATCATGATAACAGGCTGCGTAGATTTTTTGGGGGGGGAAACGGCACATTCCTTCAGGTCGATCAAACATTTGATTTGATCCACAGCCAGGGAGGCCGTTGCGTAAACTGAATCATATAAGAACGCCGCGCAGCCACTCCTCTTCATCTATTGTTTGATTCCACATTCCACAAAAGGACTACTTTGATGTACCTGCCGATCCGGTGCGGGTTCTTTTTTTCCACAGTCAACCCGTGTCAATAATTTGCTTAAAAATCAAACGAGTGAAACTTTGGACCCCTCTCAGCGGGGGACTTGTTTTGGCAGCAGTGGGTCATGGAGCCAAAGCTGGACTCATAAGCTCTTCCCCTCTAGCACGCAGTAGTACTTTAGTAAAAAGTGCCCCATTTAAAGACATCAGCATAATGCGCTTTAAACCTGTGTTAACTGATTTAAGGAAAACTTAAAGTTTTTGCGTGACGATTTCACTCATTTGGAGTCGTGTTTCCGGTGCCTTGTTGAATTCAAGTCAAATTTGACCTCTCTTTTGAGCTGAATGAGCATGAGAATCGCTCAGCAAGAACAAGTACACCAGCACAGTGTGTGAACTTACAGTGTGATGACAAATAAACACTGCAACATCCACCTTTCAGGGCAGAAATCCTTCAGCATCGTTACGACAAGCAGCACTCATTCAGACCTTCAGAGGGTCGAGCATCGAGTTACCATCTGAAATTTCCAAATGGCCGCTAAGTGCCTTTAAAGGAAGGTTAAATTGAGCACTTTTCGACCATGATTCATGTGAAGCACTCCAATGCCCCCAGGCCTCATTTCCTGGGCAGCTGCTATGTACAGAGGTGGCCTAAAGCAGCCCGTGGATCACATATGATTAATCCAAGTCTTTATCAGATAGCAGGTTACACAACACGAGGCAATAGAGCAATGTGTGCTCCATATGGCGTTAGGGCCAAAACTACAACCACCACCAGGCTCAAAGGTCTACAAGGAGATCCAACGATCTTTTATGGCCCGGTGTGAGTTATACTGTGCCCTCAGCACGCCTTGCTTCAATATCATATGCATATCTGACTCAAGCTTTATGCATGAAGGAAGATACTGAGAACTAGATCTCCAGTACCAAGTACAAATAGGTTCTGAAGGAACCGCAGATGAGAAAAACAGATCCATCTCAGGTTAGAGAACAAGTGTTCAGGGATTGTAAATCCCTCATTTTGTTTTATTGCGCCTTTTTTATGCAGATTAGGGCTGTCATTTATTTTCATTTCCTCAATAAATCCATTCATTGTTTGAGCTTTGGAATACCAAAACGTTTGAAACGCCATTTCAGAAGTCAGAATATGTGTGAATTTTCATGGATAAATAATTTAATATGGTACGATTTACACTGTTTCTACACTCAAATTCAACCAAAAGAAAAGTAAGAAAAAATTACATACATTCAAATGTATAAAGGTTCAAAACATCAGAAAAGAGTAAAGGGGAACAAATGCATGAGTGATGCCTTTACGAGGGAAAGGAAAGTTACAGCACCAACACGATAACAGTCTACTGCTGATGACACAGAGAACCGGGAAGCTGAGCGAGGCACCTGTCAGACTGGGTTTAAGGGAGTGGAGGTTGGACACACACAAGTGGCAAAGACAGCTGATCTCTGTGTGTGTGTGTGTGTGTGTGTGTGTGTGTGTGTGTGTGTGTGCGTGCATGAGCCTTATTTGCCTACAGGCTCTGATAAGCCACGCTGAAATAAAACCATTGCTTGTGCTCGTCTGCGGCCATGTTTGGGATCCACTCCTCATGTTACTCTGTGAGCGCCATCTCTCTAGTGCCGCAGAGTGGGGGGGGGGGGCACGGGGGGGACACCACAACACTGTGCCACCAATATTTCTACATTTCAGCCTGATACAACAATGCTGCATTTAAGAAGTGGCTGAAAATCGACTTGAAGAAAGAACTGTGAGTCGGGGCAGCTGCAGGTTCATCAGAAAACAGAATCGGAAGCTGCGAAAGTACCAAAGTACAAGAAACCGCTCATTTAGGTGTTTATTCCTCTGAGGAAGAACCGGTACTTTCTAACTTGCACAACCCCAGGTGACCGAGATCCAAACCACATGTACGAGGGGGGGGGGACACACACTATTAAAAGCTCTTGTCAAAGTGACCCCCTGGGTCCTTAAATTAGAAAGTGACCCTCCCTCCCCCCCAAAAAAAACAGCATGCAGGCAGACATGGCTGCAAAACAGCTGAGTGCACCCAGCTCCAGCAGCACAGTGAGAAAAAGTCAAAACAGCGTTCACTGCATGAATCTGGGCGCCATTTGGTTCCACATTGCCATTTACTGCCTGTTTCATAAGAGAAAGATAATGTGAGAGGGGAAATGTGTCACAGGTGATCCAAAGATCGCCTCCGCATTTATGACCCTGCATGTCTTACAGAAGGTGTGTCTGGATGGGAACAGTGCATTCAGATTTGTTTATTGAGAGTTCATATTCCAGTGCGCAGTACATCGACCTCCTTGTGTGTGTGTGTGTGTTTTGTTTATGACTGCCGTGGTTTTCATACCATTGTACCACCGAAGAATGACTGACCCTGTGTGGATCATGGGAACAATGGTCTTCCACATTGTGGCGACATCTCGGAGGAACAGCTCAGAGACACACGCTAGCTCTACTTTGAGTGATGTGCCTCAGCAGTAGCCCGCTTATCGACGTGATGTTCAACAACACGCAGGTATGGCTGTCACAAGCCCTTTTCTCTTTGTGCTTCCACACTGACTGCACTGCACTCTCAGTATCACCTTCCTCCGAAGGCGCACCTGTGGGAAATAACAAGGACGGAACAGGTTGTTCAACATACCGCCGGCATATCCAACCGGCACGCAAACGCCAGTAGAGCTGCTGCCTGAGAGGGAAAAGTATAAACAGTGTCGCTGTGTTTTTCTTTGTCCCGCTCACGCTCTGGCCGAGCTTGTTTCTGTTGACTCCATCAGAACAGGATACCTTTCTCCGTGTTTCTATACTGCCGTGACTGGATCATTGTGTCAGGATCTTCGATTCTCTAGAGCTGCACCAAAGAGGAAATCACAGCGGACACGCTGGACGGCACGTGGTCCTTCTTCTAGTGTAGTGCCATCAATCATAGAATACACGGTCCTGTTGCTCTCCCTGACATTTCTTACATTTTTTCCTTTAACCCATTGAATGTTTTTTTTTTGGGGGGGTGGGGGGGCTTACTGTGTAGCTGTGAGGGTCCTAGGACAGAAGTTGTCACATGCGTGGATTGTGAAGCTCTGGGAGGCCAATTGGCTTTACGGGATTTTGAGATACACAAAATAGAATGAATTAAATTGAATAGTTTAGGTGAGTGCTCAAGAACGCAAGAAATCAAAAAATACTGAAGTGCCGCTTAAAACACGCCTCCCACGAGGGCACACGTGCTCTGCACTACCTTACATGTCAGACTTACACGTTTATACTTTAAGTGTCAACACAACTCGAAAGATTACGAAAGATAACCGCGTGAATGGCGTGAACGGGGCTCCGGTGGCTCATCAGCTCAGGACTTACTTGACTGTGACTCTCGTGGATAAGTCCTGGAGATCTCCGGGGTGAAAGAGCTGCGCCTCCTTTAGTCCGAGCTTCCGGCAGGCTTTGAGGAAGACGTTGAGGTTGTCCTGGACAAGGAACAGAACGTGGATGAGGGTTGTCCACCTCCAGGAGGCGAAAAATAATCACACGAGAATTCTCTGGCCGCGAAAGCCGCCGAAAACTCACTGCTTCCAAAGTTCACATTGCCAGTGAGCAGAGACAGGACGAGGGAGGAGCATGTGTGTGGCAAATAAGAAGGGACCCAGTGCACAGCACACACACAAACACACTGGGGGAGGGAGGGAGGGAGGGAGGGAGGGAGGGAGGAGGCATGACAGGAGGTGACGGACAGCAGCGAAGCTACCTGTGGGATGGGTCAGGATGGGGACAGCCTCTAACCAGAAAGGATGACATCAACATCAAAGCTCTGCACGACCCACCCAACCGGCTGTGCCAGTGTAGAAGACACACACAAACACACACACACACGCACATCCAGGCACAATGCCTGCTGCGCTCTCCTTCTCCTCACACCCTGAAACCGTCCCCTCCCCTTCCTGTCAAGCCCTTCACTCCAAAATACCTGCGGTGGAGTATTTTGGAGACATTTGGTTGCTATGATACAAGAGGTCGGTTGACAAAAACCGATGGGAGGACATGGGCGTGTCCTCAACGTGTCAATCATTTTATACTGCCTACAGTTGTATTTGTGTGCACGACAAAAAGACATTTGGTTTGTGTCTATAAATATACATGCGTTTAAGCACTCATCTTTCAGTGCTACTCCCGTTTGTCTCGTTCGGCACTTCCTCTGGGACAGAACTCCTTAGGAGGGTTTCATGTAATGACACATGGCCCCAACGTGGGTTTGGAATAATTAAGGGGTAGCTGGTTCTAAATTTAAATGGCAAAGATGCTTATTAGCAAATGGCAGGGACAGTGTTGACCTCTCCGTGCAGTAATCCCTCGCTGACAGCTTTGCGTGTCCCTCAACAGCACTTTGCCGGGCCCTAGGGGTCACGGTGGGCCCCTACAGGCCATGGACCAACCCCCCCCCCCCCCATCTGTCAACAGGCACCGGGGTCACCCGTTATTCATTATAACGGAAGATCGCTCTGCTTTCTACTGCTAATAGACATGACATCGGGCAGAAGAGAGTTGGGGAACTGCTGATGACATCACTGCGTACAGTGGGTGTGACCTTCAATTCTCACCTTGTGACCCTGCGACTCACATGCTCGTTTTTCCCTGACACCTCATTTAGGACCTGCGTCTATACAGCGTGTACGGCCACAGACCGCAAAGCATTACTCGCCTCAACTCGCCTCAACATTCAAGCGCAGGAACTCCGTATGTTAAATATGCTTTAAGCCCAACGCATACTGATATTTAAAGTTGAAGAAATTAGTCAGTGCTCTTTGGTGGACAATCTATGCAACTGTGATCCAGACATGATGCTGGTATTTCATACCGGTCATTTGTTGTCACCGACACGTGATGAAATAATAACAGAAGGCTAATGACTTATAACTTATATACTGGCCCAGATTGATTGATGATCTGGGTGGAGGTAAAAATGTTCTGAAACAATGGTATAGAATGGTATAAAACCAATGATGGAAGGCCCCTGGTCTCCCCCTCGTGAAGCCAACACTCACCATAACCCAATGTCAATAAGGCCTGTAGGTATGACTGTAAGCTCAAAGAGCATTACCAACACACTTAAGCGACCAGCCGCAGAACATGCAGAGATAATGATGTAGAAGGAATGTTATGCTGACTTGTGCCTGCACATAATCCTGCTAAATATGCTGCACCCATCCAGCAGCCTCCTAATCCTCTCATGCAGACCCAAGGAACCCCCCCCCCCCCCCCCACCTCCCGATATTAAGCACTTTCACACCGAGAGTCAGAAGAATCGACTTGCAAGGTGTCCGATTCGGATCCTTATTCCGGTCCAGTTGGGGTCGCTCTGTTTCTTCTACTGCATTCCTGGTCTAGGATGGGCCTTCGGTACCTCTACCCCAAACGGACCCCTTTCGCAGCACCTTAATTGCTAGCTATGGTTAAAACATCAGGCGACTCCTGGGACAATAAACCCAGAGGAGATGGAATACTGGAAATGTTGCTTCTCATGAAGCAGAGCCCCTCTCCCTTTTCCTCCAGCTGTCAGATCCAGACATAACACGCAGCCATACAACACAAACAGAGGGACTAAAACACGGCCGGATGCCTGTCATTGCTCGCATGATTACACAGACATTTACAGGAGTAAAAACACCCTTGGGGGTCATTGGAACTGTCGGTTTACCCCCTCCCACCGCTACCTCTGCTCACAGAGGAGTTGGCGTACGCGGGAACATCCAATTACGGCGCAGAGGCCGAGGGAGTCTTCCCAGACTCCGTCCCCCGTGGACTCAACCCAGGGATCCAGATCCGGGCCCCCGCTCACACTTCGCCTGGCAGTCTCGACCGCACAACGGTCCGCTTCCTGCTTCAGCACCGGGGTGCCGTGACCTGGGCCCACGCGTGGCTGGCCGCTCAGCCACAGGCGGGAGAAGTGGGCCGACGTGGGGAACATTCCCGAGGACACAAGTGAAGCCAAGGAATAGTCCTGGCTCCGGAGCCAATGTTGCTAAATGTTTTTGCAAAACCAGAGCTTTCCGGGCTTTTTGCCCCGCTCTTTTCCATCCCTGGGCTTTTTGGGCACCTACGTTGGAAGCGTGTTGTCCACTTGAGCGCTGAATAATCATGCAGCAGATCTAAATCCACAGCTTTTGACCCGAACGCCAGGACACTGTTTGGGTGTTGGCAGAGAGCATTGCATTGGGCGGGCGATTCAAGTTGTTCTGTGGATGGACATTACAGACACACTGCTCGTCTTCCTCCTCTGGGTTTTTCCTCCTCTGATAAAATATACAATCAATGCTTACATGGTTTCACAATGTCAGAGAACACAGCTAAATTCCAGGACACTATGGGCGAGTGGAAAGAGCCCATCCAAACCACACATTTGGGAGTTTTACTGCTTTGTCTATTTGCGTCTGTGGATATCTCCCCTTCTCCAAACGTTTGCATAATGCCTCATTTGCATTATCAACAGGCACGTGGAGACAGACCCCTGCTCTTTTGCCCTGGATGAGAAAAGTGCAGCCCAATTAGTTCTGCCTTTAATCAATATATAAGAATCAAACTGACTTTCTCTGTCATCAACTCCCCCCAAATGTGTGAGTTAGTTGAGACCGTTTTTTGCCTGTTATTCATCGATTCAATTTGAGTTAGTTTGTTAACAAAAATAAATAGCTTGAAAATATCCTACTGTGTTGTTTATTTGATTATGGATCATTTTGGTGATGGGTGCCCCGTTGTTTGGGTTTGAGCACCAGAATGTGTGCGCACGTGCCTGATTAGGAAACACACTTTGTTTTTTTGTTAACCTATTTTCCCGTAGTAGTAGTAGTGACCCGTGCAGCGGGAGGAGAGACGACCTCCGCAGCGCTGAATACTTTTCTCCCACCGCAGTGAGAGCTGTGAGCGACGGTTGTTTTTTGGAGAGCTCTCCCCTTTTCCCCCCCCGTGCGGTCGGCAGTAACTAATCGGCAACCGGGAGCCTTCACGTCCGCTGGAGAATTTATGATCAGGAGAGGAGACACATTGGGTCTCGTTACCTCAGGAGTTGTCCAGGCCAGTTGTGCTACAAACCGTCCGAAACAGGCTGCCAGTAAATGTCCCAACACCGATATGGTGCCCCCCCGGTTGGGTTACTGCAAGGACCATGTTTGCTCTCAGTTTCTTCTGCTGGAGACTCGTCCTCGTCGTGCCAAACACGGCGAGTGGTTCGGAGGCCGGGCGGCTGCGTTGGGGTTGGGGCTCTCTGTAATTCCTCCAGACAGCTGCACTCAATTACTCCCACAAGAGAGAGAGAGAGCTTTGTGAAGGATGGGTTCAAAAAAGGTAGGGTTTTCAACCCTCTACTTCCCGAGCACTCGCGTCCAGACACTCCCAAAACATTGGTCCCACTGTGGCCCAAAAGGCCTCAATTTACAGACACTGTGGGGTGTAAAAAGGTGAAAAGGCTCGGGAAGCCCTGCTTTAATAACAGGTTGTTACGTGAGCCGCGCTCTGCCCTCCCCCGACCTCCCGTCACTCAATCAAAAACCTAATTATCCTCAGCGGCACAAAGACCGTTCTGTCTGAAATGACTTTGATTGAACGCAGCCTCGAGCGCGGCAGACATCATATTTAGGGTGCGCTCAAATGCGGCCAAATGCGCTCCTAACTTGTTAGCACGGACGGATATGAGGAGCGACAAGTCACTGAGGCAAAGGCCTCTCTCTCTCTCGCTCTGTGCACCACAGCAGACCAGCAGCGGAGGGAAGTGGGAAGGTAGGATGAGCGCCTGAGGGCACGTGAGGAACAAATATACATTTCATTTGTGTAGCGCTTTAAAAAAAAGGTACACTTTACATGATGAAAAGTAAACGCGATAAACAATGGGAGAAGTAATAACATGAACAGAGGTGATGACATAACAGTAAGAAACAAAACATTGTGGCAAACATAGTTAACTGGCATCACGGGTTGAAGGCAGCGTTGTAGATGTGTATCTTTTGAGGAGGGACATCCTGGGGACAGATATGGTTTCGTGGAGATATATATTTCTTTTTTAAATGTATTGAACCGTTTCCAAAGTCGAAGCCCCGTCCTTTAAATATCATGTAAACATATGAAAAGTTTGAAGGCCGATAGACTTTTTATTGAGGCCTCTAGCTGTGAGTGTCCTCCAAATTAATATATTTACTTGCACTATACACCAAACTTTCCAGTTTCAATATCAATATTCGGAAGGTTTATATACCTAAATGAGCTATCTGTTGGCCAGATTGTCTTTATTTATAGAGTGATACATAGCGACACTCAAAAATACTCTCCGGAAAAAATACTTTAATCTAATACATAAACAAAGCCAAGCAAGAACCTTTGACCTAGCCTTTATCTCATTTATAGATTCCTGTAGGTCATCAGGATAATGCCTTATTTACATATTTAAACAGAAATAACTTATTAAACAAGACTTACCAGGCCAGCGATAGGTGTGGGCAGCCGGTTAACCCTCCTGATAAGACCAGGCTTGATCTTGTTGATCAGACTGCAAACAAAAGAAAGAGAGGAATAGCATCGGGGAAGGGAAGAGGGCAAGTGAAAGCACTCGTTGGTTGGCTGGTCTGGTCTCACTAAAGCCAAACGTGTTGCAAAGCCTCCGTGTTGTGTGTTTACGACTGTGTTAAATGGCGGCCACCTGGCTCCGGTTTAGTAGACGGCCGGTGGTGCACTGTGATGTAAACACACGCGGCTCCTCTTCTGCTGCTGGAGCCAACCAGAAATGAGCAACCGCTCGGGTGTTATTCAGAGAGTTTTTTTAGTCAAACACATTAATGATGCTTGTGAAACAAAAGTCTGAATATCCCAAAGAAAAAAAGAAAAGAAAATAAAGTCACTTTTGGATCACAGCGGAATTAGCGGCAAAATTTACTCCGAATGAGGCTACAATTTATAATCAATCTGCAGATTGTTGGCATGATAATGACGCGTTCTGGGCTACACAAAACACCAGAAATAGGAAAAATGCCCTTTTCAATTAGAGCTCAAGGCAACGTCATCAAATGTAATTTTTCTTTTACAACCAACAGTCCAAAAACAAAAATTATTCAATTTACCACAACGCAAACAGTAACAGTATGTGAAGATTGTAACATCACATATATTATTGAATTACATATCGCATATATTAGAGATTACAATCACATATATTAAAGATTACTAACAACTTTATATGGGTTTTTGATCTCTACAACATGTTTCTTCATGTTATTCGGTCCTTTGTTTCTTATGTAACGTCTAAATGGAAAAAGTGTAATATCAGAGTGTAGCACAGCAAACAGGCGACGGGGGGTGGGGGGCAATAGAATGCAACAGGAATGCGATCTTAAGTTAGTCATTTTGCGGTGAAACAATAGAAAGTGGTGATGTGCCACCAGATAACACCCGCTGTGAGCCAAGTAGGATGTAATCATGTGCGCGACCCGGACCAAACATTCTTCTGCGAGCAGCTGTGATAACCACAACACAATGGGAGCGCGGCCTGCGTATCTGGGTTGAAGTGATTTCAATCTCTGCGCCCACCTTTTTCTCGCCGACAGCCCCCCCGAGCCCAAGAGTGTCCACGCTGCTCTCGAGAAGCGAGCAATCAGCGGAGTCCTGCCCGGGTCAGCAGAACAGGGAGCTTTCTCCTCTCGACGATGCTGATTGAGGTTTACAAAGATTCTGCATGGGCCGCTGGGATTTACAGCTTCCCGCTGATGCATGCAGAGCACATGGCTGTGTTCATCCACAGGGCACACACACACAAGTACAAAAAGGGACATGATGCTAACCCTATCACACACACACATGTACAAAAAGGGACATGATGCTAACCCTATCACACACACACATGTACAAAAAGGGACATGATGCTAACCCTATCCCACACACACAAGTACAAAAAGGGACATGATGCTAACCCTATCCCACACACACATGTACAAAAAGGGACATGATGCTAACCCTATCACACACACACATGTACAAAAAGGGACATGATGCTAACCCTATCACACACACACATGTACAAAAAGGGACATGATGCTAACCCTATCCCACACACACAAGTACAAAAAGGGACATGATGCTAACCCTATCCCACACACACATGTACAAAAAGGGACATGATGCTAACCCTATCACACACACACATGTACAAAAAGGGACATGATGCTAACCCTATCACACACACACATGTACAAAAAGGGACATGATGCTAACCCTATCCCACACACACAAGTACAAAAAGGGACATGATGCTAACCCTATCCCACACACACATGTACAAAAAGGGACATGATGCTAACCCTATCCCACACACACATGTACAAAAAGGGACATGATGCTAACCCTATCACACACACACATGTACAAAAAGGGACATGATGCTAACCCTATCCCACACACACAAGTACAAAAAGGGACATGATGCTTACCCTATCACACACACACATGTACAAAAAGGGACATGATGCTAACCCTATCACACACACACATGTACAAAAAGGGACATGATGCTAACCCTATCACACACACACATGTACAAAAAGGGACATGATGCTTACCCTATCACACATGTACAAAAAGGGACATGATGCTAACCCAGTGTGTCCCTTACCGTCCAACAAGGGGGGGTGGTACCATCAGGGGGGCAACTCCTCTAGTCCAGTCTATGGGAAAATGGCTCTCTTGATTTATTCCCTCCGGTACACATTGTACACATAACTTTATGGTCTTAATCCCTAGTTTCATGATGGTCCATTTCAACTAAGCATTGTCTGCTTCAGGGTGGGGCTAGAGTGATTGACAGGCCTCGACCAATGGCGTCCATGGCGTCCCTACGTTACTCCTCAGTAGTTAAAATATGGTCACTTTTGTCCCCTGGTTGCAAAACACGAAGATGTTGACGAGCTTAATGCAGAACTCCGCTTCTGTCTATGGCACAGATAGATTTGCTCACTCATCAGGGCTCCCTCCACTCAACAAAGTGAAGAATGGCACTCAACAGATCTGTGGCCGCAAAATCCTCTTGAAATAGATCACGCTTCGCATCCTCAAACAATTCCACAGAGAGCAGATCCGACACCGGGGGCATCGAATGACCTCACTATACAAGCTCCATTGTGCTGTCTGCGAAACACTCAGAGGCTCGATTCATGTGGCAGACAATCAAACAGCGACCCGGCGGGGGGTCGGCCTGGGAAATATCAGCGACACTTTGCGCCCGAGTGCAGAAGCCGGAGGAGAGCAGGGGGGCTTCCAGTGGAACGAGTGGCTCGAGGGGAAAGTACTTACTCACACAGCAGAACGCCGTTCTCCAGCGCCGATCGGAAGTCGTCGCTCCAGAATCTTTTCTTGGTTACTGCCTGCAACAACAACAAAAAAAAAGGGATACAAAAACCGTGAGGGAAAGAGCGAGAGGGGCTTGGTGAGGAGAGGAGGCGGGGGTTATCGCGAGTGTGTGTGTGTGTGTGTGTGTGTGTATAGGGTGGGGAGGTTGGAGAAGAAAGGTAGGATGTTGACAACAGTAGCAGAGGAAATGAGAGGTATTTCCTTTAAGTTCCTACAGTGTCTCCGGGACAGAGTTGAGCGCTGTCCTTCAGGTGTTCCTCTCCGCAGGCTCAGCCTGGTCCCCACTTGGGTGCTAAAAGTCGCCGGTGAACTGAGTGAACCGAGAGCTGTGCACAAGCGGTTTCGGGCTCCGGAGCATCTGGAGCGCTGCAGAAACACAGCGCCGAGGCTGCAGCCTCATGCCTTTCCCATGATCTCAAAACCACCAGCGCGGGAACACCAAGAGTCATTATGCAGGCGCTGCGTGCACGCACGTGCACTAACACACACACACACACACACACACAGCAGATACATCCAGACAAAAATCCTGCATTTTAAACACGACATATACAGTTATAGCCGTTGATTCATGCAGTCTGTGTTGTATAACACATACTTCCTGTTTTTGTTGGAGTGTTTCCATCCTCCATGTCTGGACCAATCAGCATCTGAGCTGCTAAATCCAACGCGAACCCCAAAACAACCAGAGGGTGCGTCTACCAATTCTGCAGAACCGACTGTGTTTAATCCTTTGCATTGTAGAGAATACCAAAGAAACCCCCCCTTAAGAGATATCGCGCTAAATGGTCCCAGTCTATCGATGAATTGTGAAGAACCCTCCTGACCACACGCACTGCCATGTGTTTGACTTTAAGTCTTTCATTTAGGATACAGACAGGGCAGATGAGCACGCCTTAATTACTCTGTAAGTAGAGTAATGGAAGACAGCTGCCGTTAACCAATGCACACACGCACACACACACACACTCTCTCAAACACACACACAGGGCAAAACAAGTCAAATGACCAAATAGGTGGGATGTGCCCTTCCCTTTGAAGGGACAAAGCAGGGGCAATCACAGGCTCAGCTAAGTACAGGCCACCGTTTGTTAGAAGCTCAAAGTAACCAGAGGAGTACAAGCTCACTGGAGGACATTGTTATTATTATTTCAGTTTTTGACACAACGTCCTGCTACACCTCTGACCACTCCCCGGGTAACTTGAGACGGCCTCAAATACCCATCATTCCTAGGGAATTAGACCATACTGTAGTAGATTAAAGTATTTCCACAACACGATGAAGCTGACGTTGGAAATACTTGTTACCTGCTGCTCCTTCATTGACAAAAATAATATCCCAACCAGACGCTGAATACGAGGAACACAGACAGACGAGCAAAGCTGCAAACACACACACACACACACACGAACGGTGCGGGGCAGTTGGCATCTAGAATCCTGCTGTTCTGTGCGTGCAGCTTCATGTAAACGGAGCAGGTTTCTCCCTTTCCTTCATCTTCATTAGAGGCTCCCTCTGTCTCTCTCACTCTCCCATTGTTTCCACAACAACAAAAGCACCCAGAAGCACGCAAAAAGCACGCGAAGGCCCACAGCGCTTTCTGTGTCCAATGACTGCAAGAGGAGGATGAGCGCAATAACCGCCACGGCGTTGTTGCTCCCTCTGATTGGCTGCCTTCAGAAATCCCAGCGGCATTCATAGGCCGTGTTATTACGTGACGTTAAACACGATCTGTGGCTGTGGTGAAGCCCGACGCCCTGTTTGAAGAGCTATTCAAACCGTTTTGGGTGACACCTACCTGGGTGGCTCCCTGAGAAAATAAATGCTCCATCAAAAGCTACACAAAAGAAAAGTTGGCATGGTGTCCCTGATTCAGTTGCAGATTCGGAAAGATTTATCCTTTTTCTGACACCTTAAAAAAACGGATAAAGGAGCGGTAATAACATGATTCAATTAGCTGGCGTTATTCTGAGCTTATGTGTACAAGTCGACCACAGGCATGATCTTCTGACCTGTAAGTTGCGCAGACACGGCCACTTGTTCCTGCTCGTCAACACGTACGGCCTCTCCCGTTCAATTAACAAGGGGCTCCATTATCCCGCGGTTGCAGGACGCGGCGCACGCCGTGGCCTCTGTTCGCAGCCATGGCAGTAGCTAATGCAGGAATGTGTCCATGTGACGGGGCACCAGACCATTTAGTCTAGTTCTCTCTCTTTTTTTTTGTTTTTGTTTTTATAACAATACCACCAACCTCGGCGTGCACACATGAATCGGTTGAAAGCCCGAGCAGCGCCACAAGCCCCCTCACACCTTCACTCTGCGTGTACCTTCTACCTCTTCAACCTGCTTCCTGCGCAGCCCCCCCCCCCCCCCCCCCTCACTAATCCTCCTGCCCCCACCGCCGCGCACGAGGTAAGCTGCCACAATGGGCCAGTGTGTGGGTGTGAGAGACACTGATGTCACATCGGGAGAATTTGGATTCACCCCCCCCCCCATGAAATTAGAACAATATTTGTTTAGTTGCAGCCACCCCGCTGGGAAGGGAATTTGCGAGATGAGAAAACATCATTTCACTCCTCATAAAAAAAGAAAGAAGGAATGAGAGGCTGGATGGTGGAATGGAAGCTTTGAATGATGTTGACATAAAATGGAAATGATATGGGACTTGCTTTAAAGTAGCTGGTGGGTCATTGTGTAGCTGGTTTGCATTTTGATTTCCGCAACAGGAAGGAGGAAACTTTATTACTAGAGAAGGAATCACTTGTTGAAACCTGCACTCTATGGATGACAGGTTTTACAGAAATGGCCAGAAACGGCGAGCCACAAAGTGTGACTGCTTTCTTCGTTATTTCCCATCCATTAGTCACATGTAATTGAATGCTTCTCATGCCAATAATACAGCAGGTGTCATGAAGCGTGGGAACCCTGCGGCGCGTTGATATATATTCTTATATTCATAGATCAGTTGTTCCTGATTTAATCCCACTCAGCTTTTCACTGAGCAGAACAAAACCCCTGAAAATCCGGAACTAGGATGGAAATAAACCTCAGCCTTTAAACCTCACACAAAAACACCTGCTCAAACACATCTCTCTAAAGAAAGGTGTCCGCTCACCTCAATCCATCTCTGCGCCTCCTCGTAGGCTTCGTCGCAGCTGACGGCGGACTGCTCGCGCCACTCCATCACAGCACGTCAGTATCCGCGCGGTACCCGCATATAAAGACCGGAGACATCCAAACGTGGGCCGGTCCTAAAGCAGCAGGTCTCCACGCACGCACGCACGCACGTACGCACGCGCTGAAGGAAACAAAAGGCAAAACCCGTCAGTAAAAAAAAAGGTGTAAGCCAACTACTCACTCGTGAAAAATGCCTCCTATTGTTCGTGCCCTCGCTGACCGTCGCCGCCTGAATGCGAGGCGGAGCGGCGTCACCTGGCCGCGGCTTACCTGCTGCTCCCGCCCGGCACACCTGGGGCGCGTTTGGTTCCACACCTCACGCTCCGACTGCGGGCTCGCTTTCCACCCAGACGGGAGGGATTCACTTCTGAGCTAAGCTTAAGCCAGCGTGAAGGCTTGAGCGGGGGAGTGAGGGGTGGGGGGGGGGGGTGTCAAAGTGGGGTCCGAGGACCACCCACGGGTCCCTCTGAGCTGCTTCCAGGTGAAAGCACGCCTGCGCGGGCCCGTTATTCCCCCCCCCTCCGGGGATTACTGTATTCACGGAGGGGCGAGGCGTAACCAGCCAACCCCCCCGCAGAACAACGCTTGATCGGGTTAAAAAGTTGAGTCCTTGGATAAACTCTTCCTACTTTGAAGAGTTGGCTCGTTCACGATGAAACTAATCGCTCTCCTGCAGCGCCACCCGGCGGCGCCTCGAGAGCAATGCAAGGCCACTGAGTAATTAAACCTTCATCACTTGCTAATGTCATTGTTTAAGCAGCATAGGAAAGCAATGTTGAGGTATTATAGTTTAACCAGTTATCATCTTCAATGCTTGAAGATCCCTGCTAGCAGAATTAATCTATTCAGAATCAAACCCTACATATAGAATCATCACTGTGCGTCAAGATGGAAAGCATTAAATGTCCCAAAATTATCCAGTGGTTCAAATTAGATCCACATTGACCAGCAACATTAAATTGTGCTTTTATGTCCACGCAGTGGTTCACTCTAACAAGATATTTAGTCAAATTAGCTGATGTTACAACTCATTCCTGGTTGAATTTAACCAGCCTCTTTCAAACTTCTACTCATTTGATTTAATTTCACCGTCTTAGTGATTTAGTGACTACAGAACAAACAAGTCATGCCAGTGATGTAAATATCATGGATACAACTCAAAGATGTCCAAGTGTAGTGTCTTACATGTAAATCTATTGTCCCATTTCTCATTAAATAAAAAATAGTTGAATCCTCAGTACACACGGGAGTCTTTATATTTTAGATATCTTCTCAGCAGTACCCAGCCGAGAACTCAAAGTAGGAGGATCCTCTTCACACTCGTCTTCTTGCGTGTCCCTAACTAGCAAACTGTAACCATGTGTCTGTTCCCTCGTTGATTGAGAATCTTCTGCTGTTCACTTGCCTTCGATGCTGCACCGATCCAATGAACCTGTATTATTTCTCTTGTATCAGTGTCATGCTGGGCCACTGCTGGGTGGAACAGAGAAATCTGGACCAGAATTGCTTTTCTTCCTGATACAGCTGTAGACATAACAAGCCCATCAAAGTGCAATGTATATATTAAAAGGTTTCCGGAAGGATGAATTACTACAATGCTTGTGTTACAGAGAGGATCGACAAAATAAATGTTTAGTAAATTTGCCTTTTATTTGACATTCTTTTTAAGAAAATGTAGGCACCTTCCAGGCGGATGTACACCCTGCATCAGATTTTGATAATCTGCTTACAACAGCCATAGGATGTCATTTTCAAAGCTATGAATAAAATTAAAGCCTTGCTAAATACTTTTATCCAGCGGTTTGGACAGATTGGACATTTCAAAACAAAATCACCATATGCAGTATGCAACATTGAAGAAAGTTATATTTCTCAAAACACTTCATGTGAACAAACTTAAGTGCAGCGTCAGGATAGCACAGCTGATATCGGTTTAGAGCTAGAGGATTCAGCAGTGGGTAACTGGAAGAGTTTGATCTTAACAGGAAATACTTTTACTCCAATTCCCTTAGAATTTAAAGTTATTCATACCAAGAAAATGGAACAATACTTCAGAATGATACCCCTGATATTTTACGATATTCCCCATGGATATTTTGCACAAAGAAAAAACAAAAATCCAATGAATTCAGCACTTGAGAATGTTTGGCAGTAGTGTTTTCTTTTGTTTTTGCTGAGGGACAGAAGGGTGCTTCCTCACAGTTAATCTTTGGAGAGGGCGATGATGGTGAAACGCAGCTCCTGAGGGTCGCGAGCCATGAAGACCTTACAAACCTCTGCAGCGTCCTGCGGGGCAAACAAACACATCATGACTCGCAACTCAGAAACATTTTGTAAGACACTTTGCCTGTTTTACGATGCAGTCTTACCTCCAGGAAACGATCTTCTGAGGTTTTTCCGTGGACAATAGGGAAAGGCTTCCGGCCATCTAGATTCATAGGAATACATTTTAAAAGATTATTTAGGTCCTTAACAACGAGACAAAAGCTGCTTCATATTTTTGATGGAATATAATAGAGAGAAATTGGGAGAGTGCATTAACTCACCCAGTTCATATAACTGTCCTCCGACATTCACAAAAGCTATAAAATGAAGGTTCACTTTCTCATCTAAACTCGGGGCCTAAAAAAGACAAGAAGGATTTTGAGTATTAAACATATTCTTAAACAGAAAACCAGAGGTGTCGCTGTCTGAGGAAATCCTCCTTTTGCTAAGACTTCAATACAAACCTCAGTCTGCCCCTCCTGTGCACTGGATTCATGTGTAACACGTATGCTCTGAAACAGAAAGTAGGAGGAAGAGGCGATGAAGGTAAGCAGAGTTTCCATATATATATATATATTATGGATTTATGGTCATTTTACCAATCTTCTGGAAGTAAGTAGGTCAGTACTATTATCATCACCTGACAGCTACAGAGCCGTTACGCTAAATTGTAACTTACCAGGATAAAGATATTTTTCATCCCTCAAAACATTAACTACTATAAACTATACCTCGTCTTTTTCCAGGAAGGCTGCCCTTTCCTCTGCAGTCATTTTGGACGTTTGTTCAATGAACTTCTTCAGTGGAGAATCGGAATCTGAGCACAAAGGACAACATGCACAAAGAGATTGTGAATACATTAATGTTTCTTTTGTATGTGTCCTCTATTGTACGGGGAACTTCTTAAATACACTCAGAGCTGTAGTCATCTGATTGCCCTTAGAAATTCCACTGAACAGTGTTTCGGGAGGGGGAGGGTGGGGCCAGATGTTCCATGCTAAAGCACATCTCCACCATTAAATAAGATGTGGGAAGCATTAAATACTCACCAAATTCCAAATGAGCTTGATTGTTTGCCACTGCATGTATTAATCCTATCGTTCCACAGGCATTTCCAATAGTTTGCTTGATGAAGTAAACGTCAGGAGAGACCTCCTGCCGCTGACCCTTGAGTTTCTCTTCTTCTTCTTGCTTGAAAGCCTCATACTTCACAGAAGGAGGAGAGAGTATTCTTTTTTTTTTAAAGCATGGACATGATCCTGTAGAACATGTATCCAACCTGCTAAGTCCCAACATGCATGCATAATGTACAGATCTCTATTATGGTCTGGACATGGAGCCAATATATTGGAAATCAAGAGAGGAAAAAGGTACCTTATCGGTCACTGGGAAGAGAAGGAGCACGGCACACACTGGCCTTGGTACCATACCGAGAAGCTCTGGATCCAATCCGTAGACATCTCCAAATTGCCAGGTTGGTCTCATTCCCAAGCAGTTGACAAACTACACAGAAACCGACAGTTTGTTTATTTACATCTTTGCAAGTTAGACGAGAGGAACGCAAAGTGAAGCCATAAGTAACAGCTGGCTCAGGATGCAAATGATTCATTTACTGTCTAACATGTTAAAGTAAAACACTAAACATGCAAAATCAAGTCAATGTTATTACTCAAAGGAATACCCTTTTCCTGTAGATATTTTGGTACCATGCAATGGGGAAATAGGAATATGCATTAAAGACAGGTTTTTAAATCAAATCCCAAGCAATTATTATTTATTAACCTATACTTTATTGGGAAAGTATTTGACATCTGTACAATTGAAACAGGATAGTTATCCCTTTTTAATAATTAAATGAATAGCCTAGAAAGGAACCAGTTGAACAGTTGTTTCCCCTCAATACTTAAATGTCAAACTAAAATCCTGATGAACTGATGACACATCCTCCACCCATTGTTACGTCGTTATGTGGACAACATTGGTGTGATTAATCCGATGTTACATTGAGAACTTCCCAAAGCCTCACAAAGGAAACATCTAATGCAGGCCAGAGGTTACACTTTTAGTTGGAGGATATGGAGAATGTCACCGGACAGCTGCATGTTGTTACGTTGGATGTAGCATCAATGCTGGGTAGGCCTTGTCCCTCTACGAGTGTCCCATGCCGCTATTTATTAAGACCCACCTGGTGTTAAATTACATCAGAAGACAATTCTCACCTTGGTCATGACCTGAAATGAAACCACACAAATAAAATGATTAAAATGTTTTAAGGATTCGTCGAAGCCGCCACACCGGTATTCAGCTTTTGTTCCAACTGCTAGCTAAAGTGAGCTAGCTCTCACATGCTTGTCTATGAATGGCTTAGATAAAAATGTTTGAAGAAGTAACGTCAAAACATACTTCTGGATTTGACTCCAGGGGCAACCAGCGTGGACTGTCCATTCTGAAGTCACGTCAACAGCTACTTTCCCGTCTACGGAGAACTAAAACGCTGAAACTGATTTGCCAGAATGTGTTTGACAGCTCAAATTCACTTCCGCGTGAGGAGAGTGACCCTTACATTTATGCAAATGCAGGGGGACCTTCTTCTTCATAAACCTGAATTACACCACACTTAATACTTTACACCATACAGATTCAAGGTACCTACTTTATAAACGTGGTTGTGTTTTTTTACTACCGCATATACGTGTGTTATGGCTATTTATTATTATTAAAGCATTTTAAATGGGCCTCCACACACCCCGAAAAGTGGATCATTCCAGAGTCGCAGGCATCTTTTAGACGTTGGAAAGACCTGACAGGGGAATTAGTTGCCCCGGTCCCGTTCAGTTCTTCATAGAGCAACATCTCGCCCCATTTATTAACAATGGCCGTGTTTCCAATCTCAATTATTCATTATGTTTTACGAGCAAAATGAGGAAAGGGGAAGAAAATAAATCTTTCAACTGGGAAACCCGTTTGATTCCTCGTACGTATTCCCGTCGCCGCTAAGAGGCGCTGTTAACGTACATTAGCCTGGTTGTCCATGACTGCTCGAAATAGCCTTCAGATTATTCATTGAACTTTCTTCTTTTCTTTCCACTTGAAGGTGCCCACCATCTTATATATGTATATAAAAAAACCTTCAAAATAAAACATGTATAACTGAATTACTTAATATATTACTCAATACAAATATCTTTCAATCACTTTCCACAAAAATTACACTGCTAATAAAACTTTATAAAACTTGAAATACTTTAAGGCCTATTTTGTACTTAATGAGATCGCTTTGTTTACATCCAACTTAAATCCATAATATTAATTAATTTTGAAATTGCCGGTCACCCAACCTTTCCGACTGTAGATTCAGAAAATAACTTATCTTTTATGTTACTCATAATTTGGCCAAGGTGAAATGTCCCTGCTCCTTTTCCACCAGCAAGTTTTGTACAGCCCAAACCTCATAGTGGACGACGCCCCTCCCGCGCAGCAGGTGGCGCTGTCTGGTTGCGAAAAGAAAATAAACAGAAGAGGAGCGCGACAGATTATCTTGAGTGAGAGGACCTTTCGCTGCACAAAAAGTGTCTCGGCGTATTGAGAGGATACTAACAAACGTTTATAATATATTATTTTGTTTGACATGTTCTGACGGGGTTTTACAGTCGCTAGTTGGCAGCACGGCTCGGCGGTCTAACGTGAACTTGTCAGAGAGAGGATGCCTGCAGCAGAGGAATCTAATGGTGAGTTTTAATTTTCACCCTGTTTCTTTACCGCAAGCCTTACGGTGTTTTCACAAGACTACAGTTTCACTACAAAGGAATATACGCTTCTCCCATCCGTGGATTTAGCATCGTTAGTTCAACACGGTAGTTAATGTTTTCCTGTATTTCCTCAACGAACCATAACGTTACCCCTAACCCTAATGCCGCACCCGGTATAACAGATTACAGATGTATTCACATGTATTTTACATTCATTATATTCTGGCAGCTGTGCTATGTAAAAAAAAATAAAGAAGAAAAAGAGGCTTTAACTCGTTTCTCTAGTTGCGGATCAATAACCCATCCAGGTATTAGGGGGACGGCCATCTTTGTTTTCATTCGTAAATAAAGAGGCTGGTTCTCAAGACCTAGAAAACTAAGAACGGACTTGAGTTCTCCGGAGAGTAGACTCCCCAGCTGTTTTGATGACGTCACCAGTCGCTAATGGATTTATTCATCTAATAGCGAATGAATGCATTTCCCTTATTTTTGAGCTGCTTGATCTGATATTAGCACTTTAATTTGTAATCATGTCCTTCCTCAATTTGTGTTGTGTTTAGAACATGGGCTTCATCCTCGATTAGCCATGAGACACTTTAGTCCAAAAACTGCTATATTCCATTTTCGTGGGAGGAAAAAAAACCCTAAAGTGTTTCTTAAAGAAACGAAACCATTATGTCCTCTGACAACTTTCTTGTAATTTAGAAGAATTGCTGAATTTTATTTTCATTTATTTATTATTTTAAATTTTGTGTTGCCTTATGGGCTGTAACTTGTTATCGTTTGGCGTCTTGTCTTCCTTCATGTCCTGTATTACGTTAATTGAGTAAGAGAAAATTATTTCTACGAGATTTTCTAGTCCAAAAAAGGCTGATGTAGTCAAACTGACATGTCATGGAGGAATCAATTTCAATTGGCTTGCGTGGCTTATTAACGTCAGACTTAAAGCGTGACTTGCTTCATTTCTGTACTTCAGGTGTCAACAAAGTTGTGGACAACATCTGCCAGCTTTCTCCACATCTGTTGACGGAAGCAGTGAGTACATGGGACCGTTCTCTTCATGTTGCATGCAGGCCAAGAAAAGGGGTTATTAAAAACCAAACAGTAAGAACCAGGTGTAAAGCAAAGCACAAGAAGAGCACGAGTCACACGTTGTGTCGTCATTGTCGGTCCTGCTACAGATAGAAATATCTTAATGGGCATAAATGTAGCGCAGCATCTCTCTTTGCGGGTCCTCTCGTTATGTTAAAGCTGTGGCGGAGCAAACCTCCCAGTGGGATCGACAACTGAATGTTAAATACCAAACAAAGGTGCTCATTGTCGGGCTATTAGCGGCCGCGCTCTACACAAGTTGCACAGGATGTGGCGTCGTCGCCATGGAGGCTTCGCTGCAGTTCCGATAACTAATCTTCTAATCTCCACAGTGTCAGCACATTCTGACTTATCTTCAAGGGCAAACCGGGGGAGTGGATTCAGCTGAAATTTCTGACGTGAGTCAATATTTCCCTGGATATTTGTTTAACTTCAAGTAACCCAGCTTCCCAAGTTCCTCTTTCATTACTTGTTTTGCTCTTTTTTTCTGGACAGAGATTTCAGAGAGCTGGAGTCCGACTTGAACATGAAGCTCTGCAGAACATGATCAGATTTCTCCTGTTAACATTCAGGTATCTTTTGTCCCATTTTGGTTTCTTCTGTTTTTTTCTAAATGTGATTGTTTCAAAGCATAACGCTGGCGAATGTGTCAGCCCGTGTTTCTTCCTTATGTTATTGATGGAGGCCCACTGTCCTGTAGCATTGCCGCCGATCTCGTAACTCTGCTTGAGCAGCTTTTATGCGGGGACATGTGCCTGGAACATGGCTAATCCCTACATAAAGGTGCACTTAATTACCGTGTAAGGAGACACTTGTGTTATCAGGTCCGCTGGGAAGAGCGGCCTCTCTGGGGATGACCTCGTGTCCAGGCTGGAGGAAGGCGGCAACAAGTGGCCAAAGGCTTCCCTTCAGGTGTTGCACAAGCTGTGGAGTGACCATGGTGCATTGGTCCATGCCCAGCAGGAGGTCCAGGCCATGCTCAGCATTGGCCAGGTGTGCCCTACGTTTCATTTTCATGTATTTCTTAAAAAGCTGCACACACAGTTTGTCTCTCGTCCAGGCTCATGTTGGCTTTATCTTGCTAGTTAGTGGACATGCAGTGGAAGCTGGGCGTGGCAGTGAGCTCCGACACCTGCCGATCGCTCAACTCGCCGTACGTGTCTCTGCTGCTGAAGATCGTCGAGCCCCCCGGACAGATTTGTCACAGATCTTTTGAGATGACCGTTCCACAGTTCCAGGTCGGTGGTTGTTGGTGTGAATGTAAAGTCCTTGGTGCAATCTATCACAGGATTGATTTTATGTTTTTTATTTTTCTGTCCTTTGCAGAACTTTCACAAGCAGCTCAAGGAGATGGCTGCTGTTATGGAGACAGTGTGATTGGGGCCAGTGCACCTAAGTGCTTGGGGGAAATCCCCCCCCCCCCCCCCCAGTACATGTGACCATCATGTGACCATCAGAAGGACATGTGCTTGACACGTGTGTGCGGGTCTTTTAGTTGTCCCAGAATGTGGAAAAAAATGACTGCACATGACCATTGTCTGCCTTACACATCTGTTTTCCCACAGATTGTATCACCGTCTAAATTACTTTTCAGGACATCTGTTCCAATAGTTGAAAATTCTTTTCTCTTCTTTTAATGCCAACATCAAGTGTACTTCCTCACATTAACCTGAAATAGGCAATGAATCCCTCCTAAAGTTACTACGAGGAACTTTCATTTTGTGTTGAATTTGGCGGCCCCTGTGGACAAAAGTGGTAGTGTTCACAAGGACCAGATTGCCTTTAGAAAACCCAGCATTTTACTTCATGAGGGGTCTGTCAGTCTAGTAGTGGGCACAAACGCAGACAGCTGGAGCAACAGAACTTTATTCCTGGATTGTTTAATGATGCTGAGGTTCTAAAGCACGAATTAAAAACTCTCATACCTCAAACACAAGTCTGCGTGTTTGAGCAGCGTTTCCTGATTTGGCAACAAAGGCATCCTAGAGGCGAGTGTGCACTTGACAACACAGACACGCAGTCGTGCACACACAGCAGAGGAGAACTACGGCCGCTTTGTATGTGTCAAACCCGACACCCTGTCTGCGCTTACCCCCCCGAGCACAGCAAAATCAGATCCAGGCCCGAAGACAGTGGGTTATAAGTGATGATCCAGAGGGAATAATTGTGTAATGGTACAAAACGCTGTGGAATGGTATTGCATCAAAATGGTTATAGGTATTTTGATTTGTTACTCTAGCAGTGGAGTGGGTGGACAAAATGATTTTAACTGCCAGTATAACGTAGTACAATACACACACACACACACAAACACACACACCATTTCCAAACCAAACCTGAACTCTTTAATAGGATGTAATGAATGCCCGGGAGACTGCATTGGCTCTGTGTAACTATGTTGTACTTTGAGGGTTTACAGAATCAAAATACGTTGCCCCAGGGAACATGAGGTGTGTTTTTTTTCTACGGCGATAGAGTGGGATTATCCCACTTTATTGCATCCTTTTTACAACATGGTGTTGTTTAGAAATCAAGACTCACGATGCAGTGAAATGGTCCGTGTCAACTTTCAACCTTGTCTAATTTCTGAAAGCTTTCCTTAAGGTGACTTTGGCCCTTTTATCACTGTGCTCCGTCCTCACTTGGTGCCATATGACAATGATGCAATAAACTGACTAAATGTAAAAGTTGCAGTGCATGATTATTACATCACAACCTTACATTTCATAGCAAAGTAAAGCAATTACTGTGGATTACTACCATGGTTTACCATCTCCCTACTCTATGTATTCAGGGCAGACACTAGGAAATAATTGGGTACTTTTTAAGTCTAATGGTTGTTCCTGATGTGAAGTCAGAAGGCATTTTGGTGGAGACACCAGATGCCCTTTTAACAATCTAGTTTCCAAATGTTTCCATTTGCATTTCGATTTTTGACAATGCATCGTAGAGAATAAATAGAATACGACCTCAGTGCACCAATAACACAACTCCAGCTGTGTAATACAAACCAAGATGTGTAAACACGTGCTTCTCCCCAGTAGGCTGCAGAGCTCCTGTGGCTTCGGTGGCCTCAGCGAGGAGGTTAAATATGGCACAGGCGCTATTTTGGGGGACAGGAGGACTTCTCCGAATTAGATGGGAACTCCAAGACTATGAATAAGCTCAGACTGCTATTAAACGCTTCGTCCTCGAACTCTTTCCAAGTGTTGGTCCGAGTCTGGATCACCGCGAACAGGCCACGAGGGGCCCGCAAACACGGCTCCACGCCACCGTGGGAGCGGCTTTCCAGTTGTGCACGGTGGAGAAGAAGGTGGAGCCTCTCTCTTGTCTCTCTCCCCCTCCCCCCCCCCCCCCCCCCCAGCACATGGGATGGTTGGGCGGACACAGCCGCTCCACCTTCACGAGGACTCTGTGGAAGACGGGATCACACACCGCAGAAGAGGCGACCAACACGCGTGCGAGGACCCTTGTGTGTTTTGGAATAACAACACAAACAGGGAGCCCCCCCCCACCCCCACCCCACGGCTGATCCGCGGTGGGACAGGACTCGAGGGCTGGGTCTGTGGCGCGCCGCCCCGTTGTGCGCTCAGCAGCAGGGTCAAAGAAACCAGATTCCTCCGGGTGACTTGTGTTTACACGGGAGCCGTGCAAAGACGCGTTCGGGCCAAGCGAGCTGAGCCGCGCCAAGCACGGGTCGCTCCGTCGTTTTGGGTCGCTGCCCGTGCACACGGCGGAGGACGGGGCCAGAGAAAAGTGGGAAGTTGGGATCAAAAGAGTGACTTCGGATGACATGCAGCTGATCTCCGGGCCGAGCACATGCGCGTAGCGAGTCGCTTGGTGGCGTGCAACTTTCCCCCGTGGGGAGGGACGTGGGGACTGCTGCAGACTAACTGACACGCTCACTACGCGCGGTGTTGTCGTTTGCAGGCGATGGTGCATCGGGATCGGTTCTTGAGTTGAAAAGTAAAAGTCTTTTGAGGAGCCGCGTCGCAGCCAACGAGCCTCGGCCGAGAGTCCCGCCGGAGGTCGACATGGAGACTCCGGGCGAGCGGGAGAGCAGTCCGCCGAAGTCGGAGCGGAGGTTCGCGCTGACCTACGTCGGCTGTTCGTCGCTCGACAGCCGGACCACGCTGCCCATGCTGCCGTGGCTGGTGGCGGAGATCCGCCGGAGAAGCGAGAGGGGCGACTGCGGCCCCGCGGTGCAGCCGAGGGAGGTTCAGCTGGTCCTCAGCCCCCCCTTCGTCCGGTGCGTGCCTTCCTCCAGCAACAGCTCGTCGGTGTTCATATTCGAGCACAAAGCGCAGCTCGTCTCGCGCTTCATCCACAACAGCAATGACCTCACCTACTTCGCCTACCTGACGCGCGGCCAGCCCGACAACCCGGAGAGCGAGATGTGCTGTCACGTCTTCAGGGCCTGCGACCCCAACCAGGTAGGGTCCCCCCACCCCCCTCCGTAGAGAGCGCAAACACGTGACACAACAACAACAACAACAACAACAATTATGCCTGTTACTCCCTCTAAGAGAGAGAGAGGAGAACAGAGAGGACATTGTGCAAATGATAATGAGGGGACTAGTAGTGTTCCATCAAATAACACATGTTATTACTGTATTATTGATCTTGCTCTCTATCTTTCTGCAAAGTCTAATGTCAGGGTTTTTACTACGGCCTACCTTACTGCAAGTGAAAACACACCACACGAAATATGTCTAAATCGAAAACACCTTTGGGTGATAGGTATGTCATTTAATCTCACACACAGAGCAGATTAGTCAATGGTGCGAGCGGAACTGCTTTGGTATTAAGTATTTAGGCCACCGTCCATTTGATGGGAATAATAAACAGAGAAACTGGTGGCTGTAGTGTGACAACAGCAATATAGGCATAATATGGAGTCAGCACATTTACAGGCTGGGTTAGTAACCGAAATGTGCTAAGCAGCCCAAAAAGAGTCAGGAACATGGGAGTTGGTTTAAAAAAAACAAACATGCTGCCTCTTTTTCTTATTTTTGCCCGAAAACACGGTTTGGGTCCCAGACTTTTGGGTACGGGGCTCCCCATGAGTTAACAGTAGTGCCACTGTGCTGTGCTGCGTGTGTGTGAGAGAGAGAGTTCTCAGTAGTTTTTTTTTCTGGGTTTTTATATATGAATCCCAAGTATCTTAGTCCTTCACCCCGTTGATGCTATTTCTGTCCACCCAATCGAATAAACCATTGGACATAGCAGTCAAGGCTATTTGTTTAGCTGCCGAAGGCCGAGCGCAGGAGAGGCAACGTGCTTCGGGCCTCTCTGCTGGCCTTTTTTCAAAGTTTGCTGCAGTCAAGGGGAGAGGCATCTTGAGCATGCCTCAAACGGCATAATTACGCAACCCCGAAACCGGTTTGGCCGCCGGTGAGGGAGCGAATGTGCAAGGTGGACCATGTGGAATGCATGAGGACTTTTTCCACTGGTGCAGTAATAGTTCATTACCTTATTATTTTACAGGCGATTCATATTTACATAAAGATGTTTTGCTGTGCTTTGGTGGAATGTCTATGTTTCAGACATTCTTCCTCCTTGCCTTGTTTCAGAGTAACAGGCATATTTTTTAAAAAAAACACTATTCCTAGCTCGGGGCCTGAGCTGAAAGACCCCTAGCATCTACCATTATGATGTGAAAGGTTAAAAATAAAACAGAAGTCTTTGTATCCTGAAGAGAGGCGCGGCTTAACTGCTTTTTGTCAAAGTGGGACAAAGATATGCAGTTTTAACAAGTTGAAATGTTAAGTAAGCAAAGTTTTTTACATAAATAGTGAATGTTTCATTTTGTGTGTGCTCCTTTTTTAAATCTTAACTCGGCTCAAAATGCAACTCCCCTCCCTGTGTATTATTAATGTGTTTGAACCCGTTCTTAGAGCTTATGCGCAAGGCGCCGCCGTGGATAGTTATGCGTCCGTGGTTTGATTGTTGCATTTTGCCTCCCCAGTGAGACTGATGCACACATTTGTGTCTCGTCACATCTCCAGTGTGCCGTCATCCAGGCAGCAATAGGCTTGCTGCTCGTTTTAGAGCTCAGGCCCATGTGGTTCCCACCTCTGCTCGCACTTGGACCTGGACCACAGTGGAATCGCTCACGTGCGTCTGCTGGGTGCTGGGTCATCATTCAGCGACACGTTGTCAGGCCGTGATAAGGATCACGTTTCACAATTAGAAACTAAGATTCTTATTTGGTTTTCCTGATTGATGACTTCATCCATATCTTAATAAATGTTACATTTAAGTTGTAAAGTAGCTTCGCATGTTGGAAAATATTGCCCGGTTTTACCATCCTATGCTTCAAATGTCATATGACTCAATCTTTTTTTTTTTTTTTCTTTAATAGAGCCGTTGAGTTGGGACATGAACTTTGTTACACTACAGTGCTCAGTTTGTGTTCGGGCTAATGGAAAAGCACTGGGGGGACGTCCCAGCTGTGGTGAAAGCAGTAAGGTGCCTTGGGATTGGAGAGCTCCAGCCACACAAAGACGGCTATGTTGGAAGCCAGAGGGTTTACCCAGGTTGTACACAAGCCACAGGAGATGCATCTATTTCAAGGGCTGGTTTCTGTTTCAGTGTTTCATTCTCCTTGTCTGGTTAAATAGTTAAAAGTCCACTGTTGAAGTTTTGACGAATTGCTGTAATCTGATTTATTTATTTAGAATATTTACGCATGAACTTTGGGGATGGTGTGTGTTGTGTCCCTAGGGGGGGGTTTGATTAAATGGTGCAACAGAACAACGTGTTCAGCTACTGTTTGGCAAAATATTATTAAGGTGCCACGGTTGGTTCGACGTGACGTGAGCCATGCAGCGAGAGCGCCCTCGGACCACCAGATCAGCGGGAAACTCAAAATCCTCATGTTGGTTTCCTCGTGAGCTCTGAAGCAGCCGCTGCTTGTTTGGACGGGCTTTGGATCACAGGTATTGTTGGACAAAGCCGGGCAGTGACGGGTGAAGGTTGGATGTAGAAACCAGTCGGAAGGAGCATTACAGTGGGAGGCTATGTGGGAATAGGATACGGGTGTGGGGAGCGGGGGGAGGGGCCTGTCTTCCCTCTAATCCCAAACAGCTCTTTGCCTGTCTGTGCCGGCTGAGCACCTGCACTGGTTCTGTATTAGGTTGACTGCAAATAATTAATCAAATGGTGCCGTGGCATCATCTTACTCGTGCATAATCCACGAGTAACTTCAATGTGCCTGGGTGGTGGTGTTTTCTGACCCGGCAGAGCAGCCACCGAGGCCTCTGAAAGACCTTGTGGCGAAGGCACCACTGTGGCCAATGCTTTTTTCCAAATATGCAGGAATTAACTGGGATGAACTGGACATTTTGGGGTAATTTAACTGTATTTACCTTGTCTTATATGACAAAACAACATTTTATTTGTGATAAGCAGACACGAATGAGCAAATTTCTAATACATTATTATAACAAGAACAATGAATAGAAAAAGAGTGAGTGTATATATTACAATTTAGCTAAACATGGCTGCAAACTTGTAACTATAGTAAATCAACCTTTTACCCTGGACATCCACATTAAATCACTGTAACAAGGAGACGTCATTGAGCTGGTGGCCGTAACCGGGCAACCGGAAAGATTTTTCAGTTTGGTGCAGCAGGATTGGCGATCTGCCGTGGACCGACATAGAGATGCGCCCTCACTCGCTCACAGGTGCTCGGAGACCTCCCACCCACGAGTATCTCGATGATTACAAGGGTCGGTTCTGTTTGAGTTAACAGATGGCCGAGTATGTACGAACAACACAACCACCCACCACCTGCCCTTCTTCCTCATCTCTGTGCAGCTCTCTGTCACTAGCCACACACGCTCTACCCTTTGGGAAGCCCTTGGAATACGGGACTTTAAAATAGCTCGTGTAGCGACAGCAGGAGTCGGGCATATTTGATCCCTCTGGTGTCTCGTAGAATAACTGGACTCCATACAAAGCAGGATGTTTGTCCTTTCCTGTTATGCCTACTCTCCGGCTTGTGGTCACAACCTTTGCTGTAAGACTGATTTTGTTACATAACCTCCCTCTTCAGTCCACATAATAAAAATGTTTGCTCAACAGTCAGTTGGTTGGTCCTATCAGATTGCCCCTGTTTGTTTTAGCGCTCATTGTTGTCCCAACCCGGCTATTTGACTGACCTTGACTGGGGCCCTCGTTCTCACCTTCTAGCGAGTTGGCACTTGGGGGTCTGTCAGTCCCATTGTTGGCCAAAATAAAGAAAACACTGGATTTTGTAAAAGGGCTGAAAGATTGACTGCCTTTTTGAAATCCCAATTGCTCAAGGGGGCGCTTAGAAAGACGTGCATTTGTCTGTCGTGACTTGTTTGGTTGCTTTTCCTGGATGCGAGTAAACACACATCCTGCTTTGTGCACGAGCTCAACAACCTCCAAGTGCCTCACGCACCCAGTGACGCAGAAACCGGCTCCGTGACCTGCACGTCTCCGATTCCTTCCGGGCCTTCTGTTGTGTCCTCGGTCCCCTAGTGTGCAGGCGTTTACTGTCTCCTAATCCACTTCTGTTTCCAATGAAGCGCTTCGGTCTGCCGTTGACTGATCCGAGTTACTTACAAATACTCTGTGTGGTGGCGGGCGTGGTTTCAGCCCGGCTGCAGAGGGGAGAGAGGGGGAGTGGCTCGGGGAACAGTGCCAGGTGAGAATAATAACAATCACCTGGGGATAATGACGTGTGTGTGTGTGCTCTCCCCGACATATAACAGTGAGGCGGGGGCGAGCGAGGGGGAGAGGAGACGACGAGCGAGCCGGACGCCGGCACAGTTTCCCCAGGAAATACAAAATAAAAGCACTATTCTGCACGACCAAGGTCTCGAGTCGCTTTGTCCGGAGCCCGAACGACCCACATCACCTACAGTGGCGCCCAACTCGGCGGGGACCGGAGAATGTCGAACAAGGAGCAGGGGCATAGTATGACGGCCCAGCCAGCGCTCGCACTGGGCCAGATGATAGGGGAACTGGCGGCGATTCAGCGGCACCAAGCGGAGGCCAACCGCCAATTCCTGGGGGCACTCCAGGCACAGGTAGGGAGGCAGGCCCAGGCCCTGGAGCAATTGGTAGCACAGTCGGGACCCGCGCAACCACCCCCGACCCCAACGGCCATGGCCAGCCTGACCCTCCACCGGATGACGGCGGAGGATGATGCCCAGGCATTCCTAGAAGCCTTCGAGACGACGGCGGAGGCGTGCGGGTGGCCAGCAGGGGAGTGGTCAGTCAGGCTACTCCCGCTGCTAGCCGGGGAGGCGCAATCAGCAGCCATGGGGCTGCCCCCGGCGGCCCGGCGGGACTATTCAACGGTGCGCAAAGCGGTAGTCGACAGACTGGGGCTGCTGCCGGAGGACCACCGGCGACGGTTCCGGGGGGCCAGGCTGGGACCCGAGGACCGACCATTCGCCTACGGGCAGAGGCTCAGGGACGCGGCCGCCAGGTGGCTTCTGCCAAACGGGGTTGGAGCAGCGTCGGACGTCCTCGAGAAGGTGGTGCTGGAGCAGTTCGTGGAGGGGCTCCCGGCCCGGACGGCGGCGTGGGTCCGGTACCACCGGCCACCGACGCTGGAGGCGGCCACCACCCTGGCCGAGGACCACCTGGCGGTGCACCGCAGCGGACGGGGCGGCCGGGAGGGAGCGCTGCCTGCGACGCAACCGGCAGCAGCGCCAGCCGGAGGGAGCCCGCAGCGGACCGCGGGGCGGCCCACACCGGCCCTACGGCGGCCGCCGGCAGCGGTACACCGGGACCCCCCGACCGCAGCAAACCCCGGCACCCTTCCTGACCCAACGGGAGGTTCTCAAACGCCAGGGCAGGAGTGCTGGAAGTGCGGGCGGCTCGGCCACCTGCGGAGGGAGTGCCCGCTGATGGAGGTGGGGCAGGTGATCCGGGTCGCCGGCGCTCCATCACCCTCCCCCGGCCCGGGAGCGACGTACCGCGTTCCGGTAAGAATCCAGGGGGGTACACGCCAGGCGATGGTGGATTCGGGCTGCTCGCAGTCCATGATACATCAGAGCCTGGTTCGGCCAGGGGCATTGGTAGAAGCGTCGCGGGTGAAAATTAGGTGTGTGCACGGGGACATTCATGAGTATCCCATGGTGTCCGTCGAACTTAGGTTCAAGGGGAGAAAATATAGAATAAAGGTCGCGGTTAGCTCCCACCTGACGCACTCCGTAATTTTGGGAACGGATTGGGAGGGATTTAACACGCTAATGGGAGAGGCTGCGGGGGTGCGTTCACGACCGACAGGGACATGCGGTATTTGTGCTGTGCTCAGCGGTGACGCGAGGTCGTCCGACGCCGCCGGGGGAGGGGGGGAACCGGCGGAGCCTCCCGTGGAGACCCCGGCGGTTCCCGAGTTCCGCTCCATGGAAGATTTTCCACTCGAGCAGTCTCGTGACGATACTCTACGCTCAGCCTACGACCAGGTGATAAAAATTGATGGTCATTTGGTGCGCCCTGACGCAGCACAGTCGTACCCGCACTTCTCATTGATTAGGGACAGACTGTATAGAGTGAGTCGTGACACTCGAACGGGGCAGGAAAACACCCAGTTGCTGGTGCCGAAAAGCCGCCGGGAAATGATTTTCCAGGCGGCTCACTATAATCCGATGGCGGGTCACATGGGATACGGGAAAACACTAGACCGGATAATGGCCCGATTTTATTGGCCAGGCATCCGGGCGGGCGCGCGCCGCTGGTGTGCGTCCTGCCCGGAGTGTCAGTTAGTCAATTCACCAGCCATCCCGCGTGCCCCGCTGCGGCCTCTACCGCTGGTGGAGGTCCCGTTTGAGCGCATCGGCATGGATCTAATCGGGCCATTCCACCGGAGCGCACGCGGATACCGCTTTGTGCTAGTCCTCATGGATTATGCAACCCGGTATCCGGAGGCGGTGCCATTGCGCAATATCTCTGCAAAGAGCGTCGCGCAAGCACTGTTTCAGGTCATCTCCCGGGTTGGAATCCCGAAAGAGATTCTAACAGACCAGGGCACCTCGTTCATGTCGCGCACACTGGGAGAACTTTACGGGTTACTGGGCATTAAGTCCGTCCGCACCAGCGTTTACCATCCCCAGACTGACGGGTTGGTGGAGCGGATGAATAGGACGCTGAAGTCCATGATTCGTAAATTTATTAGCGACGATGAACGTAATTGGGATAAATGGCTTGACCCTCTGTTGTTTGCAGTCCGCGAGGTTCCCCAGGCCTCCACCGGGTTTTCCCCCTTTGAGCTTCTGTTTGGCAGATCACCAAGAGGGGTGCTGGACCTTATTAAAGAAAGCTGGGAGGAAGGTCCGAGCCCCGGGAAGAACGAGATCCAGTACGTCCTGGACCTGCGAGCAAAGCTCCACACACTGGGTAGGATGTCACGAGAGAATTTGCTCCAGGCCCAGGAACGACAACAGCGGCTGTACAACAGAGGAGCCAAGCTGCGAGAATTCACACCGGGAGAAAAGGTACTTGTATTACTTCCTTCTTCCAACTCAAAACTCCTGGCTAAGTGGCAAGGGCCCTTCGAGGTCACACGCCGGGTGGGGGATGTTGATTATGAGGTGGTGCGGTCTGACAGGGGCGGGGCTACACAAATATACCACCTCAACCTCCTGAAACCCTGGAGGGAGGCGGAGTCTGTTTCTCTGATTTCCACAGTATCGGAAAGAGAGGACCTGGGGCCGGAGGTGCCAAAAGCGGCCAATCCCACCCCGCTCCCGTGTGAGGGTCATCTCTCTGAGGACCAGAGAGCAGACATTGACCAGTTGCAGGAGCGGTTTGCTGATGTGTTCTCCCCCCGGCCAGGCCGCACCGACCTGATAATGCACCGAATCGAGACACCCCCGGGGGTGACGGCGAGGTCACGACCCTACAGACTACCCGAACACAAAAGAAAAGTGGTCCGGGAGGAATTAGCGGCTATGTTGGAGATGGGGGTAATAGAAGAGTCCAACAGCGCCTGGTGCAGCCCCATCGTTCTGGTGGCCAAGAAGGATGGGACTGTGCGGTTCTGCGTGGACTACCGCAAGGTAAACGACGTGTCACGATTCGACGCCTACCCAATGCCCCGGGTCGACGAACTCCTGGACCGGCTGGGCACTGCACGTTTTTTTACGACCCTGGATTTAACTAAGGGCTACTGGCAGATTCCCCTGTCGTCAGAGTCCAAAGAGAAAACAGTTTTCTCCACTCCGTATGGTTTGTACCAATTCACCATGCTTCCCTTCGGCTTGTTCGGTGCCCCGGCCACGTTCCAGCGCCTCATGGACAAGGTGCTGCGCCCGCACGCCGCGTATGCTGCCGCCTACCTGGATGATGTGATCATACACAGCACCACCTGGGCGGAGCATGTGCGGCGGGTGGACGCGGTGCTGGAGTCGCTGAGGCGGGCCGGGCTCACCGCCAACCCGGGGAAGTGTGCAGTTGGACGGAGGGAGGTACGGTATTTGGGGTACCACTTGGGGGGGGGGCAGGTGCGTCCCCAGGTAGACAAGACAGCGGCAATTGCAGCCTGCCCGCGCCCCAAGACGAAAAAGGAGGTGAGGCGGTTTTTGGGGCTGGCAGGCTACTACAGACGGTTCATCGCCGGGTTTGCGGACCTCACCAGCCCCTTGACCGACCTGACCCGGAAAGGTGCGTCAGATCCGGTCCAGTGGTCGGAGCAGTGCCAGCGGGCGTTTGAGAAGGTAAAACAGACTCTCTGTGGGGAGCCACTCCTCCACACACCTAACTTTTCTCTCCCTTTTGTGCTGCAGACCGACGCGTCGGACAGAGGGCTGGGGGCCGTTTTGTCCCAGGAGGTCGAGGGGGTCGACCGCCCGGTGGTCTACATCAGCCGGAAACTGTCGGAGAGGGAGGCCAGGTACAGCACGGTGGAGAAGGAGTGCCTGGCCATCCGGTGGGCGGTGGGCTCCCTGCGCTACTACCTCCTGGGACGCTCATTCACCCTCTGTTCGGACCACGCCCCGCTCCAATGGCTCCACCGCATGAAGGATACTAACGCCCGGATCACTCGGTGGTATCTGGCCATGCAGCCTTTTAACTTCAAGGTGGTCCATAGGCCGGGGACGCAGATGGTCGTGGCGGACTTCCTCTCCCGCCCGCTGGAGGGAGGGGGGGGGGAGTAAGCTAGGCCGGACGGCTCCCCGGCCTAAGTCGGGCGGTGGGGGTATGTGGTGGCGGGCGTGGTTTCAGCCCGGCTGCAGAGGGGAGAGAGGGGGAGTGGCTCGGGGAACAGTGCCAGGTGAGAATAATAACAATCACCTGGGGATAATGACGTGTGTGTGTGTGCTCTCCCCGACATATAACAGTGAGGCGGGGGCGAGCGAGGGGGAGAGGAGACGACGAGCGAGCCGGACGCCGGCACAGTTTCCCCAGGAAATACAAAATAAAAGCACTATTCTGCACGACCAAGGTCTCGAGTCGCTTTGTCCGGAGCCCGAACGACCCACATCACCTACACTCTGCCCCTCTCCTTTTTATTCTGGCCTTGAGTTATTTAAAGTTGCAGGTCAGGTCACGGTATTTGTTCATCAAAACAAGTTCACGTGTGAACTGCAAGTCTAAACATAGTTTTGATGTTGTGACTGCTCTTTGTGCATTTAGTCTACACGTGTGTCCAACCCCTACATTGGTTATGATGTGACTTTAAACACCATAGAAACAAGTCCAAAACTGTCTTTTGGAGTTAATGGGGTTTTAGCGAAGCAGATACCTGCTTTGTTGTTGAGTACTGACTTAAGTTATTCATAGAGAAATGTCCAGTTCATTTCCCTTTCCCCCTTTTGTTACGCTTTTCCTTGTTAATGTCCTCCCATTTGTCCACTCTCCTCTCTTAAAGGTCTCCGAGGTGATCAGCAGCATTCGCCAAGTGTCCAAATCGGCCTTAAAGGCAGACGCCAAGCCCAAACAGGAAGCGGACGAGGCCTTCTACAACTCCCAGAAGTTTGAAGTGCTTTACTGTGGCAAGGTGCGAACGAATGCGCTCCTCGTCTTTTTAAGTGATTTTCCATTTAATTTGGTCCCATTGCGATGATACAAATCATTTGAAATCCCCCAAAAAACAGGTGACAGTTCTGCACAAAAAGGCTGCGGTCACCCTCATCGATGACTGCATCGACAAATTCCGTCTGCACGAGGTGGAGCGCAAGCGCCAGCGACTGCCCGGAGGGCGGCGAGGGTCCACAGAGGGAGCCTGTGTGGAGTTCCAGATGGGGGGGGGAGGAGAGCCCATCTCCTCGGCTCTGAATGAGCGCATAGAACACACGGAAGGCCCTGGAGTGGAGGACACGACCGGAGGTGGAGGTGAGAGCCCCCTCCGCGTTGTTAGGATTGAACAGTTTATTTTGCTTAGTTTGTCAGGTCTAATCTCAAAAGGCCAGATACCATGGTGTCAAAGCAAGTGTGATTTTTTTCAGTTAATCATTCATCTAGAAATACAAACTATATATACAAGGAAAACACATTATTTCCACGCAGGTATATAACATCATTGTATTATTCTCCGTTATTGCATGTATTAAAAACGTTGATGAGTTGATTAAACGGGAGTAGAAACTCTTCCGATTGGCCATGTGTGCACGGAGAAGTATTGTAAGTGTAAATCAACACTAGTCTGCTGCGGGTGTTTCAGGTAAAAGCGCGTCCAACGGCGGCAGTCAGAGCGGCCTGCGAGGAGCGTTCCCAGAATGCATCCTGGAGGACTCCGGGTTCGAGGAGCCCCAGGAGTTCCGTGCACGCTGCAGCAGCCTGGCCGGGAGCCTGCAGCGGAGGCCCGGGGAGGGTGTCATCATGGGCCCCCTACGCCGCAGACACTCCAGCGCTCCGAACCACGTCCAGCCGTCGGACTCGGACAAGAACCGCACCATGCTCTTCCAGGTAGAGGAGGGTTAACGGGGCAGTCGACCTCCAGAAGTAATGATGGGCTGCCCTTCTGCTGATGTGTGGGGGGGGTTCTTATCTGTGTGTCCAGATAACTGGAGCTGGTAGAACTCAGCCCTGAGACTGAAGAGCTTTATTGTAACTGCGATGTACCCTCATTAAAAGATAACTGCTTTGTGGTTGAGTACTTAGTTAGACCCGGGGCGCTATAATATATTTTCAGTATAGACGAACACCTGAACTATTTTATCTTGTGTTACTATTGCAATAGATTCTAATTAGAATATTGCATTTGAAAAGCTCTCTTTATTTAGCTCTGCACGTCTTGCCACCACAAGTCAATTACTTCTGTGCACTTTCAAAGTGGCGTCAGCCAGCCGCCGCTCCTCACACACCACGTCCATTTCTCACAAAGCTAATTTAAAAAACCAGAGCACGCCGTTCAATATGATACGACGCGTAGCAGTCAATTGTGGGAAAAATCGTTGATGCAGACTTGGTGACCTCCATGTTGAGAGTGGGCTTTTATGTGTGCGTTGAACGGCTCGGAGTAGTGAGATCAGTGTGGAGACGTTATTGTTATGTGTTATGTGCATGAATCTCTTTGGCCCCATAGTTCTTTATTTCAATTTTATTTTCTAGGTGGGCCGTTTTGAGGTTAATCTGATAAGTCCAGAAAGTAAAACCGTGGTGCTGGAGAAGAACTTCAAAGACATCTCATCGTGCTGTCAGGTTGGTTTATTTTGACTCGCTGCATTTACACTGAAAGCCTCTCTTTTCTTACTCTGCTGCAGTCCCAGCAATAAGGCAGGTTTAATGCATTAGTGCCCTTGACGTCTACCTCATTACAGCCTGTCTTTGCAGCGCAGCTCGCTTTTTATTTTCATCCGTTTCATTCATTCTTCAATGAAGTAGAAATATGTTCTTTTTCCCTTTCCTTTTTCCCTGTACATGCAATCCCATTTCTTTAAATAGACACCCAGCGTAAAGATAATGCACTGTCTAGCGTGGACGTAATGAAAAGCGGAAATGGGGGATGTAAAGAGCCATTATGGGGTCTGTGGCCTGTGCACTTTTATTGAGATGCAGCCTAATGGATTTGAAACGCAGGACTGAATGCAAAGGTCCTAGAGTGCGTTTTTACCTTGTCTGCGATTCATTCTAGTTTCCCTATTTACCTCAAAATGTGACGCAGGGCGTCAAGCGGTCCGACCATTTTGGATTCATCGGCCGCGACCACTGCGAGGCCGGGCCCAGTCAATACGTGTGCTACGTGTTCCAGTGTGCCAGCGAGTCGCTGGTGAGTCGCGCCGAAGACGTCGCCTCGGGCTTCCGCTCTTTCATCCGCTACCGGCCTTTTAACCCCGTCCTTGCGCCTGCTTGCCCCCCCCCGCCATCCCCACTCAGGTGGACGAGGTGATGCTGACCCTGAAGCAGGCCTTCACGACCGCGGCGGCCTTGCAGAGCAACCAGACCCAGGTCCAGATATGCGAAGCCTGCCCCATGCACGACCTGCACAAGCTCTGCGAGCGGATCGAAGGTGAGGTGAACCCCCCCCCCCCTCCGAGTTTGCACAACACCAACAAGGAGTCTGACTCTCAGTTCCTCTGTTTTCCAGGTCTCTATCCACCCAGAGCAAAGCTGGCTATCCAAAAATATCTCTCCCAGCTGGGCGACAATGAGCAGGCTGAGATCTTTGAGCGCGTGCAGGTACTTTCATCTCCTTCACTACCGGAGAACGGTGCGATCAAGTCCTCGTGTTTCGAACGTTTGTGTACCCGTGTCTGCAGAGGCTGAAGCCCGCCTCGGACCAGGAGGAGAACGAGCTGGTGGTTCTCCATCTGAGGCAGCTCTGTGGGGCCAAACAGAAGTCCCACCTCCACATCGGGGAGGTCCCGCAGGTAGATGGTTAAACCCTGTTAGATGCTGATAACCAATCAGAGTCATGGATTCCATTCCTTTAACTGCTAGGAAACTCACGATGCAACATTGTCGCTGGAATCCAAGCCAAAAATGGAGTGGTGCCTAAAAAGAGGCCTTCTGACGCCGACCCAGTTCCTTTCTTTCACATTAAATGTTAAGGTCCCTACAGTGTCTTGACCGTGTGGTTTCACTGCAGTTTGCTCACCACATTGTTTCATTCTTTTCTTTCCCCTCTTACCTCTGCCCAGAATGCAGCAAACAGCCCGTCGGCAGGGGACGCCGCGGCCACCGGCAGTCGCTTCAAACTGGACGCCCTCAAGAACAAAGCTCGCACGTCGCTAACCAGCTCCCTTGAGAACATCTTTGCAAGGGTGGGTCACACGAAGGGCTCTTTCTTTTCCACATACGTGTCCTTTTCCGCCCCTGCCTTTGTCTCGATTCAACGTCCCGCTTGTATTGTATTCAACATTTTGTTAATTTAGTAAATTATGGTCCATCCAGAATCAAATACACTATAGAGCCGGGTGCGCGCTACCTCGTGATTGACAGGTCCCTAGTACAGCCTCATACGGCGTCTCTTCGTCTGAGGCAATTTCCTCAAATTTGGCGAAGGAGCCTCCACTTGGACAGGAGGATGAACCGATCACAGGTCACGGCGCCTTCACAAAACACATTCATGGCCGGATTCATATGCCAAATATGACCCGTTCACACTGGATGAAGGGAGGACATTCGGGCAACAACTGGGCGGCCATTCTAGTCCCTCTAAATGTCTCTAAATGTAATCTCTGAGTCTTAATTCTGCGGTCCAGACAGAGCGTGGCCAATATGTGGTCTACCTTGTGTCTTTCTCCCCTTTAATCCGTCGCTGTTTCTGTGCCATTCTCATCGAGGGGATTTGGATTGACCCACATCTGCCAGTGAGACAGCCCAATAATTCCTCAGTGGAGGGATGCTGGTCAACTGAGACCTCTGCTGCCATCTGCTATTGTCTCTGAGACTCAACTCAGTGGTGTTAATGTTAATGTCATCAAGTCAGGACATTCCCGTCGAATTACTTTCTGGAAAATGAAAACTGAACTTTCTATTATTTTGATTTTGACCCAACTTGTTTTGTGCTGTGTAATCCCCAGGGTGCCAGTCGCATGCGGGGCCGTTTGGGCAGCATGGGCAGCGTCAGCAGCTTTGAAAAGGTAAGGTGTCCTCGACTGGTTAAAACCAGAATTCACAGAACCTCACCAGAGTGGCTTTGGAAATCCTTGCGTTTGACCCGGCGGCTTTCAAACGCATGTCGTAGTCCGTCTCTGTGCCCCTTCCACTGTGTCAGCTGGAGGCGAGCAGGATTGTGCACTGCATCCTTCCTTTGTATGAGCCCACAACACAAGAGCACAGCAGGGAGTAAGTCTACAGAGCTGTCAGTCCACCATTTGGGGTCGTTGGCTTCACGGTGTCACCGCTGTGCAGAATGTGGAGGAGTGTGTGATCGATGGTGGGGTTATTCCACTGATATTCCACACTGTCGGGCGCATGGTGGACGGAGTAGAAGACAAAGGATCAGTCTGCTCTTTTCTCCCGAAGGACCAGGGAACATCTGTAATTTTGGCAGCCGGCATCCGTATTGAAGGATGAACTGATTTTTGGGCCAAAATTCATGAATTCCAATGCCAGTTAGGAGCATTTCACACACATTTCATACAGCAAGATAATGAAGACAAGGCATCGGCTTCAGAACCAAAGGTTGCCACCAACCAGGTGCTGGCGCTGTCTTAAAGCAGAAGGGGGCAACTCCTCTAGCCTGGTTGAATAGGAGTCTATGAAAAAAGACTTTGTCTCTTGATTAATTCCCTCAGTAAACATGAGTTCATGCTCTCAAGTCTTTTCCAATACCGCATCATGTTCATTGAATTAATAGTCCATTTTGTGTAAAATGGACCGTAAAGTAGCTTTAGAGCGGGTCTACCTTGTGATTGACGGGTCACTGCCGTACCAGAGTCACTTATCCGCCATACAAATGCGGTCTTTTCCATTCATTGGTTGATTCTTTCTGCCACTTTTGCTCAGCCATTGAGAGGCATATCCAAGTGGTGGGATCTCTTTGAGCTGCTCTTACTGTCACCAAACCCTTAGAATCACAATTACACAGAACAGCTATACTTATGAGGAAAGAATGTAGAATTGTATGTCGTTTCTTTATGAAACAACGTGCATATTCTGAATGTCAAAGAAGTATCTGGCGTGTTCTCTTTCAAGGCTCACCTGCGCCCCTATTTGCCACATTAGTGACTCAGGATGGGGATCCTTTGCCCAGCGATTGTGGGACTCGTCAGGGTTCTGGTGTCGAGCAGGAAATTCAAGTCAGGATGTCCAGTTGTGCTTCTGCTGAGCCATAACCGTCCCGGCTTCCTCCCCACTTCCTTTGCCCTTATCTGAGTCACTTTCTGCTGACATCTGGCATGATTTGCACGTGTTCATGAGGCCAACAGACCCTTTTCCGACCTACAATATGATAAGCACTGCAAAGACCTTTGAGATAGTGGAATCGGCATGGATTATTTTCTTTCTTTGTGTATTGAGAGGAGCAGCACAAATTGCGCTTATCATCTTGTTCCATGTCAGATCTACCATGTCAGAGAGGGAGGTCTGTCAGAGCGATGGGGAGGGAGGGAGATTGGAGGGTTTTCACCCTCCCCACCAATCGCAGTGAGAGGCGGCGAGTCACGTGACGCTGCCCATTAGAATACAATAGATGTGGGTGTTGTTCTGCCAGGCGGAAGGCAACTCTGAGTCCATGAGTTTTGAGGGGAGCTCAACCTGAAACATTGCTTAGCTTTACGCGAAAATAGGTAAGTGTCGGTACGCTGAGCCGCTGCGTTGTTGTTTTTACCAGCATGTGTGGTTTGACTTGCAGAGCTATTAAATGCAATAATTACCCGTAGCTGCTTGAACCCGGGTGATTGAGCTGCGTGGTTGTGCAGAATATCTTAAAGGACTTTGTTGTCATGCACTATTGTGTCACTGTTTCCGCTCTGTCATCCAACCCTGTTTTGACATCTCACGAGTCTACATTACGGCTAAAGCTCTTCGCCTATGGACTGACCTCTTTCCGTCCCCCCCAAAGCAGGATGAGGAATCGCCCGGTCACTCCCCTCCGGGCTCCCCTCCCGCTTTCCCCGACGGCGAGCCGGAATCCGGCCAGCAGTTCCGCCGGCGTGCCCACACCTTCAGCCACCCGCCTGTGAAGAAGCGCATCTCCTTCGAGGGCCAGCCGAGCGGGGGGGGCAGACAGCCTCCGCTGCACAGACAGCAGTCCGTCAACCCCGAGCTGCTGCAGGGCAGGTAACTTACACCTCTCTACGTCCAACCTGGGGGGAGAAAGGACCGCGTGCCCCTCTGGCTGCAGTACTGGAGGCTTTGCACATTTTGAAATGGGCTAAAATGTTTCCCCAGTAGTGAGCTTTTTGTGTTTTGACTATTTCTCCGTAGCCTATGGAATCAGAACCTGTTGATTTGGTTTGAATGAGTTTGAGGCTGAGTAAAGGTTGCGTTGACCTCGGATGGATACGCAGACGGTGTCATCTATTTGCCGTGCTCTCTCCCCCTCCTAACTCTCTCTTTCCCTGAACAATAGCGCGGCAGGTTTCCTGTCCCCGTTCCGATCCCCCCCCCTCGCGCGTTCCTCGGCTCCCACCGAGAGGCGCATTCTTTTCGCTTAACGTTCTGTTGTGTTTTTGTATTTGCGGGCACTTGCTGTGTGGCTCGCCCCAGGCCCGCGGCCGCGTCCAGAACGCGCAGCGTCTCGGAGAGCGAGTCCACCTTCGGCCTCCCCTCCTCCTTCTCCGCCCCTACTTTCCTGAAAAGCATTTACCAGGGCTCGCTGGGCTCCCTGAGCTCCCTGGCAGACAGTGGGAGCCTCAAGAGGTGAGAGGGGGGGTTGTCCCCACTACTGATGCCCGGACCACTAAGGGGTGGGAGGGGTGTGCGGGTCTTTGCTGGGATGGCTGTAGCCATGTGAACGCGTTGGCTGTCCAAACCTTCTAACACCCGGCCTCTCTCTGCCTCGTTAAGTTAACGCTTGTTTTTTTATCAAGTTAAAAAACTATTTCCAGACGTTTTTTTTTTTTTGTGTCCCTGGAGTCGCCCTGTTTTCCTAATTATTTCAGAAGTAGAAGTGGTAGCTGGTCTCCTCTCTCGCATGTGCATTTTCTTTTGCACGTCAAAGCTGTATTTAATGTGTAATGCCTGCCTCTTATTAACCTTTTCCTGGTACCCACGATGTCTCAGGAACCTCTTATGCATCACTTCGGCGTTGCTGCCGGTGTCCCCTGAGCTAATCTCAATGTTTGAAGAAAGCAAGAACCCACGACTCACACGGCAGAGAGTAAAAGTCAACATTTGCATTATGAATGAGATTCAGTGGAGCAGGCAGCGTAAAATGGCATTTCCACAGAGTGTTTGTCCTCCTCCTCCAGCAGCGATCCAACCCTCCGAGTGCCGCTACTGAACCGAAATACAAATGATCGTTTCAATTTCCTAAACGGCACCTTTTTTGAAAAACAAGCCTTGACCTGCAGTGCGTAGATGTGAATGTGCCAACATATTCAAAGGCTGCTTTATCTGTTGCACTGAGATCACTTACCTCCAGTCCTGTTTTCTACTTTGTGACTTCTCTCAACAGGGTAAAAGAGGGATTTTAACCTGATCTGTGCGGAACAGCTGTGAGAGTAAACAAAATGGTCTCACTGACATTTTTCTTAACCAAGATCCCTTCCTGTTTTTCCACTGCGCTCCCGATTGAAGGGGGGAGAGGAGGGGGGGGGGGGGGGGGGGGGCGCCGCCGCGCAGACCAAGCTTATCAAGCGCTGTGGCTGTGAGCCATCCTCTGCGCATGAAAACATTGTTTGACCTAGAGAACCTAAATCAATATAAAGAGACTAGTGCAAGGTATTTAAACGCACGAGTGCAAATTACTGCATAATTCACATAATGTCCTGCAAAACGTCATAAAGCATTCCTTTGACATCTTCCAGCAGCTTTTTTTAGTGATACTCAAATGGGAACTTCCTACACACGAGTACGCACGTTATTTTAGTTATTACGCCGTGGAAATGGGCCTTTTTTTAGTAGAGCCTGCCAGGTTCTCCACGGACACGGCTCCCTTTGTCTGCATTGTCTGGCTGTTGGCTGCCGTGAGTCCATGGCTTCGATAAATGTCAAACATAAATAACTTGAAACGGTGAACATGAATTTATCCGGCAGCTCAGTTACCCGCTTTCCTCTTCACTAACAGAGGTATTTCTTTCCAGGAGACCACCGGGCACGCATGCTCATGTGACCTAACGACACTACCTTCTGCCCTAATAGTAACATGGACATCGTCATCCAAAATGCCCGCTGCATGGTTTCAACTCGTCTAACCGCAGCCTCGATCACTTCTCGTCTGTTTGCTGATGAGAACCCTGTGTAACAATATCTGTGCGCGCGTCTGTGTGCTGAAAGACGGGCGTGCGTGTGCGTGCGTGCGCGTGCCGACACCTGACCCGCCTGCCCGGGGCATCTGTGACGCTGCTCTCCTCTCTCGTAGCAATGGGGAAGGCAGGAAGAGGACCCTGTCCGCCTGCAGCAACGACTCGCTGAGCGGGGGCCCCCCCCCGACCCCCCGCAGGGTCTCCTGGAGACAGAAGATCTTCCTGAGGGTCGCCTCGCCCGTGAACAAGCAGCCCGCCTCGATGCAGCACTCAGGTCTGGTAACCCGACCCGGCCCGGTTGCGAAAGGATCCTCTTCCTGCGCCTTATAGCAGAGGCTCATTAAATTAGTAATATTTCAGGAAAGATGCATTTTCTCAACGTGCTTCCTGTTGACGCTGCGTTTCAGACCACCATGGCAGCAGGGAGCTGTTGCCCCTCTCTCCCCACGGCCCGGGCTCGGGTCTGGACCCTCTGGGCCGTCCGCTGCTCCCGGCGGGAAACCCCCTTTCTGGGGAGAGGCCTAAAAGAACGGGCGCCGACTACCGGGCCCTCTGGAAGACGGCCATCCACCAGCAGATCCTGCTGCTGCGCATGGAAAAGGAGAACCAGAGACTGGAGGGTAAGTTGCATTGGTGCCGTGCGCATGAGGTATGACAATCGCCCCAGGACGAGTCCAGGCCCGGGTCACATGGGGGACAAATCGGTCCCAAGAAGAACACAAGAGGAACCCTTTTGTGGACCTGCTCCTCTGCAGACGCGTTTATGAAGCGTCACGCGGCCGTGCTTGTTGAAACCGACTCACAGTGGGTCTTGTTGTTAAGATGTTGTTGCCATCACGGTTGGAGATTGTGCAGCGGTGGCTATATGAGTGAACTGTTTCGGTTTGCATGTGCACGCAGTTATGAGCACGCGCTCCGTGGCACCAATGTGGAGGAACCGAACCTAACAGTTCAAGTAGCACCTATAAATATTGCCCTCTTACGGCCCAAGTTATTAGGGGGCTTTCCCAGAGTGTGTTTCTGGCACTCCTTTTGTTTTTCTCTCCTCTCACAAGCATCATCTCAGATAGTTCTGAGGGTAAGCAGAGGAATGGAGAGGAGAAGGTCGAGGCTATTTGGAGTCTCTTAAACGCCTTATCAGAAAATGCATCTTCACAGGGAAGTGAATTAAATCTCACTTTCCAAATGTCTGTGACCTTGTTACATCTTTCTAGCTAGATAAAGATTAGACTTGTTCTCACAGAGAGAAAGTCATTATATGACTATAGTATGTTATACTACTATACTTTGCCTGATTGTAATATATTGAACTACTATACTATACTCTATATTATTCCATACCGTAATATATTTGATTAAACTATACTACTATAGTTTATTTAATATATTTTTTATAGTATAGATAGTATAAAATATAAGCCTATATTAAATTAGATTTTACTATATTACTTGTATACCAACACATCTCTTTCCCTTTGTTTGTTATCATGACATCAATGCTGGTCTGAGGGCCTAAGTGAATAACCCTTTTCAATAGAAGGTAAGCCTTATAATATCAGCCCTTGGGTCAAGGCAGATGGATGTTTGCATGATTCGGGGTGTTTGTTTATTCTATTCCTTCAGCTTCTTCTGTTCGCATGTTCAGGGCCGATTATGGTGATTTTGCTGTACGTCTATCCCACAACCTTGATTCATATTCGCTGTCTATAAACAGGGAAGAGAGGCGCTCAGGCAATTTTTAAAAAATGTATAAAGTATGTATATATGTGAGTGTGTAGCGAACATCATCGCACAGAGGTGTTTCCCATCCCCCACCATTCACCAACTCAAGAACCATATGAAAAACCTGTAGAACCATCATACCACCATAAAATGGTTCTTTAGAAGGTGATGGTTCTTTGTGGAACCACGCTGCCTTCTAAAGAACCATCTAAGAACCTTTTCTTTCTGTGCGTAGCCTCTCCTCGCCTCCAGCATAATGGAGATGGATCTTTGGTGTCAATGTGGCTATTGTGGCTTTAATGTGTACACAGCAGGCTCTCCATGGCAACGGGGGACAAAACGCGTGAGGCACTGTTCCCACACTTGCTCTTAGTTCTGCCTTCTTTTAACCCTGCCGGGTTTACAAATGTTGTTGTTGGTCTTTTGATTTTCTGCTGCGATCAGGAGACTCCGCCTTGTCAAAATGATGTATGAATATGTTCCATTGTCTCACTTTCTCTCTTTCTCTTTCTTTTGCCTTTCTTTCCCGGTGGTTGCGTTACAGCGAGCAGGGACGAGCTGCACATCCGCAAGATGAAGCTGAACTACCAGGAAGTGGGCCAGAGCTCCGCAGAAACGCTGGCCTTGTGGGAGAGAAAGCTGACAGCCCCCGGCAGAACGACGCTCGCCCAGAACAAGGAGGAGTTGTACGCCGCCCTCTGCCAAGGTGAGCGATGTGCGTTCTGTGAAGAGCTGGTATGTGTGTTTTGTGCGACCCGTACTCAGTGAGCGATCATTGTTGGGGGTGCAGGTGTTCCCAAAAGCCGGCGCGGGGAGGTCTGGCTGCTCCTTTCTCATCAGTACCGGCTGCGCCACCGGCTGCCCCAGCGCCAGCAGGCCCTGGACGTCTCCTACCAAGACCTGCTGAAGCAGCTCACCGCCCAGCAGCATTCCATCCTGGTGGACCTAGGTGGGCACGGCCGCAAAGAGGGGTCCTCCTCCTCCTTCTTGACACGCTCAATCGCTCGCAGATGCTCTTTTTTGCCATAAGTGTTGACAAGCGTCATGTCGTCCTCGCTCAGGCCGGACCTTCCCCACACACCAGTACTTCTCGGCCCAGCTGGGCGCAGGGCAGCTCTCCCTCTACAACCTCCTGAAAGCCTATTCTCTGCTGGATACAGAGGTGCACACCCTGACCCTGTCTCTACTCTGCCACAGTGCAGTGAATATTATGTGTTAATCTGTGTGTGTGCGCCCCTCAGGTCGGCTACTGCCAGGGCATCAGCTTTGTGGCCGGAGTGCTGCTGCTGCACATGAGCGAAGAACAGGCCTTCGACATGCTGAAGTTCCTCATGTACGACCTCGGGATCAGGCAGCAGTTCAGGCCCGACATGGTCTCTCTGCAGGTCAGTACAGGGATGGCTGGCTGTTGGAAAAGGACAAAATAACAGAAAATGATTATGGAAATGAATGTCGGTTGGCCCGGTGCAAGGCCTCACGAAACAGCCGCTCAACGTATAGCCCAACAGTAAAAATGTCACGTTATAGCTTGATAAACTGATGCTATTAGCAGTTATTAAAATACATAAATTGTTCAATAATAGTGCATTTAGACCCAAAAGTTCAAATCTCAGAGGTCGAAACACTAACCTGACCCTCATCTGAGGAGCAGCAAATTGAATCTCGGTTGGAGAAGGACACGCATGAGCCCTCTGTCAATCAAACTCTTTCCAAAGCCAGTTGGGAAAAGAGAGGAATCCTATTTCCCTTTCGACAAAAGCCAGCTTCAGTGTCGTTGGTAAAGAAATCCTCTTGGGTTCCCAGAGAACTGGTGGGATTGCAGTATCTACGCTTCCATTAGCAAACGGCCCAAACACATTTAAGTACGTTTTCTCATGCGGTATGTGAAGCCTGACTAAATGGCTTTCAGTGTGAAGAGTAATCCCGCGATTCTTGCTCCCGAACAAATCACAGCTTCAACCAGCCTGGTAAATAATAAAGTGTGATTCAGCGCAGCGGGGAATGAAATCCTCCGAACATGAACGCAAGCACCAAAGAAGGGGCGCAAACAGCCAGCGCTTCACCAGGGAAGCTAAAATGTTTCAAATGCGGCATTTTATTTAGGTTGATCATAAAACCTCCACAGTGTGTATCTGAGACTGTCAATCACGCTGGACTTAGCACATTCGTGTCGTGTTATTAGTGTCTCCACCTCTTATTCGAGCCACACCTGCACGCCTGCTCTGTTAGCTCCTGTTAAACATCAGCTGACCAGCGGGGTGAGAAAGCAGCCCAAGGCGTGGTAATCTTTAATCCTTAGCGGGTTAACCATTGAGCCGAGCATACTACTCCCTGCTCTCTGAAGGAGCAAAGCGAGGTGGAGCCGGTTCATCTCAGCGCCGGGGAGGTAAAAGCATTTCTTGTCGTCTTTGTAACCGTCAGGAAATTGTAAGACTGATAACGGTCTAATTTTAGCTCGGGCTAACTTCTGCTTCCCTGTTCTATCGACCTTGTTTCACTGCGGCACACGGAACCGTTGTAGTACATTGACTGCTCGGGCCTAAACGCGTGTCTGGGCAAGACTGGGCGCAGGTGCTGCTCCAGGAGGGTGAAGGGTCCTCCCCAGGTCGCTGCGTTGCCTGCGGATCCAGATATTCCAGTTTATTCTGTGTCTTTGTCTGAACATGCGTGTGTATGTAAGCGTGTTTTATGCCCCTGCACGTTTGCCTCCGCGTGTCATGCCAGGTCCAGATGTACCAGCTGTCCAGACTGTTGCACGACTACCACCGCGACCTCTACAACCACCTGGAAGAGCACGAGATCGGGCCGAGCCTCTACGCCGCGCCCTGGTTCCTCACCCTCTTCGCCTCGCAGTTCCCGCTCAACTTTGTCTCCCGCGTCTTTGGTGCGTTCTTAGAATGACGGGGAAAAAGTGTGCGAAAGGGTTTGGTGTTTGTTGTTGCGATGCCCACTAACGTGTGCGTGTTTCAGATTTCGTATTCGTCCACGGGACCGAGGTGATCTTCAAAGTGGCCCTCTGTCTGCTGAGCAGCCGTGAGGGGGAGATAGTGGAGTGCGACAGCTTCGAGAGCATCGTGGGCTATCTGAAAACCACCCTTCCTGCCCTCTCTCAGACCCAGATGGAGCAGACCATTGCCAAGGTACAGAGTGGGCAGTTAAAATTGTGTCGCTGTGTGAATGTCACACTGTGCACGTTGTGCAGTAATCTGTTGCTTTCCAGGTAATGGAGATGGACATCTCTAAGCAGCTGCACACGTACGAGGTGGAGTACCACGTCCTGCAGGACGAGATGTTGGAAGCCGGGCCGCTGCCCGACGAATCGGACCGGCTCGACAAACTAGAAAAGACCAATGTGCAGCTGAAGAAACAGAACATGGACCTGCTGGAGAAGCTTCAGGTAAGGAAGAGAGGAATGGCACTCCCCAAATGTTACCTGTCACCCGCACCACTGGATAGACTTTTGGAAAACAACTGCAAATGCTGGGTAAATAATCTGCAATATTACTTATTTTAATCAATGATCATTCAGGGAATGGACATGTAGAGGTCAGTTTATAATTCCTTTTTTTGAACAACATTCTTGTTTGGACATACAGATAACTGCTAATACCTCAGACTGCCCATAGATGGCACTAAAACACAATTCAATGAAAATAACAGCAAATCAACGAGAATAAACACCAACTGTTCCCCGAATGCTCTTGACATTTTGATAAGTTGTTTGTGAATCTGCAGCAGGGCCGCTAAAGGCACACCTGATGGTCCTCGCGTTTATCCGGGGCACAGAGGTATCAGGCTGCTCTCGTACTTGGTGACTAAGAAAGAAGTAGAACAACAGGAAGCAAAGCGACGCCTGGATTCTGCACAAACACACAGTGATATCAAATATCAGATTTAACGCAGGGGTTCTGGTTCAAAGTCGCACTAGTGGACTCCTCAGAACGTGAGTGCTTGTTGTTTACCCCCCACCCCCTGTGCTTACTGAGGCGCGACCCCTCTGTCCTCCAGGCTGCGCGGCAGAAGATCCAGACGCTGGAGACGAGCGTGGAGAACTTCCTGTCTCGGGAGAGCAAAATGAAGCACATGATTCGCTCTCTGGAGCAGGACAGGGCAGCTCACCAGAAGACCATCGAACGCATGCGCTCGTGCCTTCCCCCTGACGCCCTGACAGATGTGGAGATGACCCAGATCAAAACGGGACCCAACGGGAAAGCCAAAAACACAGCCAAGAAGCCCTGATTGCGAGCAGGGGGGTGGCTGGGGGGGGGGGGGGGGGGGCAGAGAATGAAGTGAACAAACAGTAAATGCTTGAGCGGGCTCCAGGTCCTGCTGTTGTTCCGCTGCACAGGAGCGGAGCGGAGGGGGCCTCGCGAGCTTGTGACGTGTGGACTTTGGGCTGGAAACATCTACGTGGTGTTCATCGGCGCGCAGCAGAACAGTGGGAGGAGGGTTTCCGTCGTGTGTATGTGAGCGAGACAGACTGTTCCCTGCCCCGTCTCGTCCGTCTCACTGCCAGTTTGAAAGGTGAGATCAAGATGTGCAACATCCTCCCCATTCACATCCTGTTTTTAGTGATCGGCCTCTATGGACTCGCCACCGGTCTCTGTTGCACCACAAAAGCAGTCCAAAGTTGCCTGTTTGCAAACAATCCTTTGGACCTCCGGATCATATAGCCATTGTGTGTGTGCGTGGGTGCGTGGGGTGTGTGTGTGTGTGCGCACTACCTGTTGTTTTTGAACGTGTTATGGAAAGCCTCCCTCAGAGTGTTTTATCACGTCCCCCCCATGAACTGAATGCCATTTCCCTCCAAAGAATAACGGAGCCACCTGAGTGCGCGTCTTTTCTATATCAGGCTTCTTCTACATATACTACACATGTGGTCTGGTGCGCTTGCCGCTCGAAAAACCGCACCGCTGCCGGTCATGTGAAAGACCTTTTTAACATGGGCGCTCGGGAGAAGTCTCACGGGGCAGGAAGTGAGGACGTGTGCATTTTGGGGTTTCCTGCGTGAGTGACCGCGGCGTCGCCTTGTTTTCTGCGCTGCTGTTCAGACGCCAAGGCGAGAGAAAAAAGGAGTGATCTAAATAGATCTCACACAAGCTTCTGCGTGACGTTTCTTGGTTGTTGTCGCCCCCCCCCCCCCCCCCCCCCCGGAGCTTGGCATTGGCTGGCGACGCCCTGGCTTCCTGTGCTTCTTGAAGGTGGGACAGCGAGTTGGTGTACAGGCGGTTTGATGTTTGCAGCGAAACTCGGGGGTTTAGGTGAGCGAAGAGACCGCAAAGGAAACGACAGGAGCTCAAGTTAAATCTTCTTTTTTTTGTTGTTGTTTAGTGTGGCTGGGTGTTTCCCAATGCTGCGTAATGCGCACACACACACACACACAGATGCAAGCAAACAAGCCGTGGACCGTCTGACTGCATGGGGCTGACGGTTCAGAGGAGTTCAAAGCCCGTCCCTGGCTCCCTCCTCCGTTTGGTTTTCATCCCGCCCCCGTGTCTGACTCACCGTCGCCTGTTCTGATTGAGCACAACACAGGCCTGGGCTTCACGCCACCTTCCTGAAATGCACCCTGAATGCACATAAAAAAACAGAAGAAAAAAAAACAAGGTGACGACTTATCACTCGGAGAGCACTTTACCAGCCGCGTCTTCCTCGCCTTGCGCTGGGTGACAACATTTTAGTGCCTGTGTAAAGCTTTACTGTCAAACTTCAGCCCCGGCAGACGCCTCCGGCACACAATGTGATGGCGTTTTTTGTTTTTCAGTGCGGTGCGCTATCATGCACCCGGAGGGCCGTGCCTAAACGTTGCGATGCCGAGTTAAAGGAGCTCCACTTGCTCACGTGAAACGTATGATATGGCGACGAATTCTCCCTGATGCTCCCTATTTTGGTAAAATGTTCTTGTAAGGACAGAGGTGACGCAGATGAGATTCTGTACCAATAAATAACAGAAATAGTCTCCTGCTAAGCACTCATTTTTGAAAGCTGTGGAGGGATAAGTAAGGCCTCTGTCCTTCTGTGGTGTTATGCTCATCTACAGTATTTGTGTAGAATATTAATTTTACCTTTTGAAACCAAAGAAGAGAATGAATGAAACATGTAGGATTTCATCCAAAACACATCGGTGCATTATGTATATGTGTGTTTTAAATAACTTTCTTCTGGTTTCTATGACAAATGCTTCAAAAGTTACCAAATATTTGCAGTAAAAACTTTTTTAAAAAGACTGTTGGCCGACCTGTTTTCTCTGCTGTATTCTTTTGTGCCAAAGTCAAATGATGGCCTTCAATCTCCATTAATTGGAGATCTGACACTGTTTTGTCATCATCCAATGTGGTCAGCAAAGCGTCTTTATTGAACAGCGAGCCCAGGTTACTAAACAGTGCTTGTATGGCTGCATTGTAAGAAGACACTTAATCATAGAGGGAATTCTTTATCTTCTGTCAATACAAGGGCTTCGCATAAAACCAAAACACTGTTGTGAATTCTTCAATAAACTTGACCTTGCCTTGTTTTACTCATGTCTAAATGTCTTCCCTCATGTTCCTTTCCTGCCCTACTGCTGAAATGCTATCCGCATTATTGCGTAAAAAAAGGCCAAGGTGGGCTTCGACAGTTTTCCAGTCTATAAAAAGACCTTTCAAGAGTTGAACTTTTGTTAGCACCTAAAATAACTCCAGTTCTCTACAAGGAAAAAATAGAAACTGTACAGAGTACTGTACTTTTGGGAATTAGCCACATTCTGTTGAATAAAATGAATGTTTGTCTTTGCTTGTCAGTTCACTGAATTAAATGAAGATGTAGCAATTACATGCTTTATATCTGTCTTCAATGGATCCTAATGATGAGCTAAAGGTTTTTCAATAATTAGGTCATTAGCAGGAAGGAAATTCTATAAAACTAGATTTAGAAATGTGAAAAAGCAAAAGTAGGGTGGGGAAACACGGGCAATTGTAACAAATTCCTCTCTGGTGTCCAATTACATGACTGCGATAATAATCTAAATCCATTTTATCTGTAGGTTCTTAGTTACAAACCAACACCATCCCTGATGATAATACAGGTTTTACTAGCTGGAAAACGACATTTTATTATGGCTGCGAGACCACAGTTGGCCTGGAGCCCCTGATTAGAGCGCCTTGTTTGTCTGGTAACCAGGCAACCATCCTGTTGTGAGTGAACCTGATGTACAAGTGTCTTGAATCTTGCATTCTCTCTATTGACAAGCAGGGGGCGTAAACACGTCTGTTTATATAGAAGTCTATGGGAAAGTGACACGACATTATTTCCTCCTGGATAAATGGGGAAACGGCTCAAAAGAGCACAACGAAATGCAGGAATGCTAAAGATAGCTCGCTTCATCTCACTGGGCTTCAGGGGTACATCAGACAAATAAAGGGTGCGCTCCGCCAGCCAAGGAGTGGCTTTGAAAGATAGCAACCCACAAGACGGGCCATTGTTTTTGCCGAGGAAGGCCTTGCCCAGAAAGGTCTGTTGATCAGGCTCTGCCAGGCCTGGAGCTCGTCACACATACAGTCCAGACGCACAGAAACCACCGCCACCGAGGAGCCTATCGCACTAAACAAACGGGGCCACATTCCTTGCGTATTCCCACACGAGGACACATCCTGCAGCAAACGGGGGGATGAGTTGGATATTGGGAGTCCACTGGGGACTGGCTGAGAACGACACTTCCTCCGCCGAAGGTCTTATCAGCTCTGTTTGTGTTTTTCTCTCTCTCTCTCTGTCTCTCTCTCTCTCTCCGTCTTCACTGTCTCCGCACTTTCAACCCATCTCGACCTCCCACTCTGCTCCCCGCTCTCCTCACTCCTCCCATTGGAAGTGTGAGGCTCGATACAAAGTTTGGCTGTAATGTAACGTGTGGCCTACAGTAGGAAATGTAGCAATGCAAGAAGACAGGTGTAAAAAAACACCATGACTCAAACTCATCGAAGCACCGTTGTTTGACAGAGAACTATTGCTGTCAGGCAGTGTGTGTGTGTGTGTCTGTGTGTGTGTTTTAAGAGCATCAGTGCACAGTGTTAGTAGAAAGGGAACAGTGAGTGTGACTGGCTGCTGAAGGGGTAGAGAAGGAGGAGGAGGAGGAGGAGGAGGAGGAGGGATAAGGTTAGAAAGGGTGCTCCTGCCTTATATGGTAATTCATAGTGCTGTGGCGCAGTCTAAAAGCCGGAGTTGTTCCAATGGAAAACGCTGGGCCACAGGTGTCAGTATAAAGCATCACAGGTCACAGAAGACCTACACGCAACAAATTCAACGCGATAATGGGTTTCGGAGGCAGATAAAGAGCAAACGTGACAGAACTTGGCAGTGTGCAGAGAACCAGGGACCATCTGAGCATCACCAGGGCGAGCTGGGTGCAGACAGAGATTGCAGAATCCTGAGGATGGAGATAAGGGTGAGGGAGGGGTGGTGGTGATGGTGGTGGGGGGGGGGGGGGGGTAAAGATAGAGAGGGAAACATCTGGGAGGGGTGGGGGAGAGACTCAGGTGGGCTCTGGCTGGTCCAGAGGGAGGAGCTGATTCCCCAGAGGCTGAAACACACACACACACACACACACACACACACGCATAGACACACACACGCACATGCACGCATAGACACATCTCCCCCACTCCACTGATAGATCGACTGCTTTAGCTTTTTCAGAAGCTCCTTCCTCAAGTCTTTTCCTTCTCTGAAGCCATGAAACACACTCTTAACTCCGGCATTGGATTCTAACAGCTAAAGCACACACACACACACACACACACACACACAACACTGCCACACTGACATGTTTTAGTTAGCCCGGTGACAGATCTTCTCCCTACAGACGGCTTTTCTCTCTCAGTACCTGTCATGGACGGAGCTGCCAGGGGCTCATGGCGAATGGCCGCAGCACAGAAAAGGCTGAAGGAATATGAAGGGAATATCGCAGTAATAAATCCACGGGAAGAAACACCGAAGTAAGCACACAGACACACTCACACACTCTTCCTGTTCTCGTACAGTCCCTTCCTTTGGTTCCCCCTCCATCGAGAGAAGGTCCATCTACAAACGCTGCCCAGAAAACCTTGTGATTAATGACACGCTTGTCATGTCTGAGCCCTCTTTGTGTTTTTTTCCCCCCCTGATGACAGCCACACTTTTTTCTCTTCACTTCGCACCCCCCACACACCCCAGCGGTCTGGCAGACGGGGCCATGCTGCTGCAGCACGTTGGGGAGCGTCGCCCGGCTTACCTGATCCGATGCTTCATCCATCTGCGCAGCCTCTGGAGGCCTGGAAAATACACACGGCATCCTTCCACCCACACATGTGGGGATTACAGATGTATGCGCGTGTCACACAAACTCCCCACGCCCCTTGGCCACTAACGCTTTGTGAGCGCACTCACGCGCTGACGCCTATAAAAAACAAGATCTAAAATAGGTGACGCCATGACAGTCCTAAGTTACAAGAAGATCTTATCAAGGCCATGTTCTCCAAACAATGTGACATCCCCCCCCCCCCCGGTGACTCAGACGATCCCTCTACACCCGGGGACCCCTCATAATCCCCTTGACACTGGCCTCTGCCTGGCCCACATCACCTCAGCAATGATTCAAGGGCAAAGACAGGAGAGAAGAAGGAGGAAGAGACGGCGAGGGACACAGGGAGCGCTGGTGGGTTGGTAGCTTGGAAGGAGGGGGTGGTCAGACAGACAAGGAGTGAGTCACACGGGCAGATATCCTCCTACACGTAGGCCTGATAAATGTCCAAACCAGTCCACTCTGTCTTTGAGCTGACTTTATCCGTTTGTGTGTTTGGGGTCAGTCCCTTTAAGACAAGGGTGTGTGATACCGGCGATAAGGAACTCTGGGTGTGAGCAGAAGTTGGAGAAGTACCTCCTGACATCACACGTGTGTGTGTGCGCACAACCTTGTTTTCTCTCAAGTCCACCAAGGATTACACAAGCAGAAAGACGAGGTGGTGGGCAGTGTCCTCGTGTGTGTTTGTTTGGTGTGACTCAGCACGCTCTGAACGCAGTCTGACGTCAGCCTCTGGAAAACTCCATGAAAGCCAAAGAGATGTGTCCAAACCGAAGTTCGAGGGTCCAACACTCCTCCGGCTCTTTCTGAACCGAGGGTCTCCCCAGAGACATCATTGTGTCCGAGGAACTCAGGCCAGACTGTTGTTTTTCTTTCCACTAAAGCCACCCAGCTGTTCCTGTGAGCATGGACCAATACACTGGGTTTTACTGTGGGGTGGGGGGGGGGGTTGACAGCTGTACTGTGTGGCCCTGGGCGCACCCATCATTAGTGCCAGCCTGTCTTCCTCCATCCCCTCACTAGTTCCAGCTCTCTCTGCCACATTGTTTCCCCCAACTGCACCGCGCCCTTTTTACGATCTTCGCTGACCCAGTTGGTGCCAGTCTTCCTGCACGCCCCCCCCCCCCCCCCTCCCGCCCCATCTCAGCGAGACGCTGCAACCCCCACCACATCTTCACCTTCCCTCTATCTGCCACCAAGGTAACACACAAAAAAACCCCGAAAAGTAGCATTCATTGTGCCGAGTGCTGAGTGCTGTGCCCGCGCCCTCTCAAGATTTTTCTTGAATAGATCATTTCCACATTGATTGGAGCTGGGCTCGCATGCAATGTCTGTGTGGGCCCTGATGTGAGGAGGAGAACATAAAACACCCCGGTGCTTCAAGGCTCTGTTTGTTAATCACTTTGTATTTCATGACTCCTGGTCTATTTTTCTCCCAGTACCTCCTCAGTGCCTTGCTTGCTTTTTTTCCCTCATCATATATACGCCCTTTTTTCATTACACACGTTTTATACCCATTCTCTTTCAACCCCCCTACATCCGATTTCTTGTGATACTTATCTGTGATAGTTAGGGGTTGATTTCCCACTGTGCGTCATTAACCTTTCTCTCTCTCTCTCTCTCTCTCTCTCTCTCTCTCTCTACTCTTGGTTAAACCCAGAGCACGCAGGAGACTGGAGGAGCATGCTGCGTTCCTCAACTCGGATGTGGGGTTTCACCGGCAATGATAGCTACGTCCTTATCAGCCACGGAATTTATACTGTTAAGGCACGTCACTCTCTTCTCGTGTACCAATATGTCCATCTACCTCGCTCTTTCTCCCATCATTTCTCTCAAACATTCTTCTTTTTTTACTTTACCACGTGTCAATGACACTACCTGAAGCCAATCACAAGGCCCGTGTCTCATAACACCCGTTCAAAGCATGAATGCACATGCCTATTCGTCTCGGTGGACCCAAGTGCCGGGCCTCGTCGTGGACGCGGTGCCTGGTGTCGCCGGCGACAGAGGAAAATTAAAAGGTAATATTCTTGCATTGGATAAAGAGTCCTGTAGAAACAGCTCAGAAAGTGTGTCTAATCACAATGAGTGAGGTGTAATTAAGGCTTCGCTGGTCGCGCTGTGTTTGTGCGGTCCAGGACCGTGGGTGAGAGGATATAGTGTGTGCCGTCTCTCTAACAAGCTCCCACTCACCCCGGTGGAGGCAGGCGAAGGGAAGGCTGGAGTGACTGCGAGGCTGTTAGAGCAAGTGGGTTTGCGTTGGACGTGTCCGTGTCTGTGTGAGCGTGTGTGCATGTCCATTGAGTGCGTGTCGGGGTGTGTGTGTGTGTGTGTGTGTGTGTGAAAAAAAAAAAAAACGTGCGTGCGTGTGTGTCCTTTTGTGTGTGCTGTACTGGGATGTGGAAATTGAATGGAGCCTTTCAGTTCTACTGCTCGTCTCCCCGGGGGTGAGAGACTGGTTGCCATGGTTATCCTGGAATCCTGCCGCTAATGGGTGGGAGTTTGTGTAGCTCTGGCAACCTGGCCTGTCTAGGGCGTAATACGTGTGTGTTTGTGTGTGTATGTGTGGGCGTGTGGGTGCACCAGGGGTGGTGGGGGGGGGGGGGGGGGGGGGAGGGGGGGAGGGGGGGGGGGGGGCGGTGGTAGTTGGGTGGAGGCAACATTCTAGGACACAGGAGGTCACATATGTGAGAGCACAAGCTCCCATTCCTGTACGCTTCCGCGCCGATGCAAAAACGCCGACTCTTGTCGCGTGCAAGTGCACTTCAGAATGGATCCTGTGCATGCAGAACATACCAGATGAAGCATCCGTGTCCACTAACAAACCTCAGCGAGGCTCTAAATCAATAGCGCGGCAGTGCTAGATGGCATAGTTGCAGGCAGATGTCACTGTATCTCTCAATTTTCACCATTGCATAAAACATTTCACTTACCCCACTAAGTCCAAATTTGAAGCACAGTGGAAATCACAATTACGTGGTGATGAAATATTCTAGTTCCTCTTACTACATTATTGCAAGTGCAGAAACATAATGCAGTGGAATGGATAAGCCCCACTCCTCCCCCCCACCCCCCCCCCCCCCCATCATCCCCATTACCACCCTTTCACCCTTGGGCTAGTGGGACTCTTAACTTGGCACCGAGAAGAACCCCACTGAACAGGAACACAGTGGATATAATGACAAAAAAGAACTCCACACACAGTAAATGAGTGAAGGGAAAGAAACACCCATTCTTTCTGATCCACAATTTCCAGATATAATTATAAATGGTTGTAGAGGCAAAACTTCCATCTCGCAAATATGTTTGCACACTTAATAGAACATGCTAACTGGGATGGGTCATTCTAAAAACATTTGACATTTAACGGGGTGTGCGAGGAGGGGCTATTATTATTACATTGCTATTATGCAAAGAATAAAGTAAAGGCCTGTGATATGCAATGTGACCCGATAGTCCTCGGTTTCCCCAGTGTTCTGGTAGAGGGGATCAGTCCCTGCTAGTCAAACAGATGTCTCGGCTCATGTCCTTCTCCAGAAACGGATCCATATATGTCGCGTGAACCCATTGTGGATTTAAAGGAACTCGGCTGGGGAATTCACTCTCGTCCATTCCAGCCAGTACGGTACGGCCAAGTCGCTGTGGCCTGGAAACATTAAGGAAAATGTGTCTCTTGTCCGGCGTCCAGCATTCATCGAAAAACAAAAAATAAAAGCAGTGTTGTGATTACAATCATGCATGATGCATGCAGTGTGCGCTGGAGATGAGGCACCAGGGGGCTCAAGGAGATGAAATCATCTGCAAGGAAACATGTTTTATGTGTTTTTTCGGTGGTTGTGCTGAGCCCTTGTCAAAGCACGGCTCCGTGAAAAGCGCGCAGAAACCCTTTAGAACGCAGCCAGCGGAGGCTGAAGAATGTGGGCTGGACCGGTGGTCAAACCCAGCTAGTCATCATGGGGGGTACAGAGGGACCTTGTGGATCCACCCCTTGCTCCTTAGCCCAGATTGTTGCCAAGCAGTTACATAATTCAATAAACACTTCCAAGCCTGCGGCTGAAGTCCAACCACAAGCCTCCAACCCTCACAAGACATGATCAGCATTTTCAGTTCTTTCACCAACTAATTACTCAAACAAAAAAGTCAATGATTGCATGTTGGACAATAGATGACAGGTCTTTTTTTTTAGCAGCCGGATAACATAGAACGGAACGGTGTATATTTTATTTTAATACACACTGAACATGCTAACCCCATTTCATGTCATGCATTCCTTTCCCAGCAGTGAGAGTACATTTGGGAGATTTACAGAATACACCCACATTCATTAGCTCACTCTCCTTCCTCACCAAAACCTTCGAACCAGGTCACGTTGAGAGTTTCCTCTAATCCTTTATTTTGCATGTTCCACTCTCCTCCCCAAACCTTTGGCCTTTTTCTTTTTGTTGAGATTTCCACTCAGACAGCCTCAGCCTTGACTCTGGGCCACCCCATGCTCTCACTGTCCAACTATTCAACCGACCACAGCTTTAATTTCAGCTCTGCTGCTCAGCCCCGGCCCCCGAGCGCGGCGTCGCTTGGGGGTCTTTCTGGAGAGCAGCGGAATGGGGCCCGACAGCCTGCCCGGGCTGGCAGGGGAGGGGGAGAAGAACGGCCCCCGTGCAGTCAGACCTCAGAGACCCCTGAGAACTAGGGACACATACGTCGGTCAAGGCGACCTCCCTCGGGAGCCGTCCAGTTAGTTCTGCTTCTTTTAAATGCTGCTGTGCACCTTGATACACAGAGCTAATAGTCATTGGCAAGCCAATAGTCAACAGACGAATGAAGAAATGTTAAATACTGAACATCTTTGAGGTACTGAATTTGACATATATGACATTTTGAGTGTATTGGTTGCTATGTCTTTTTGTCCTACGACAATTTCTGGCGGCCTTGAAGGTCACACTCTCCTCTTGTACCGGTTTAACTATGACCATCCTTCTAATCATCTGTGAATTTGCATCCGCCACATTTAATTGCATGGACAAGGGGATGTGGTGAGACCCCAACCCTGGCATTATGACCTGGCAATAAGATCTCCCGTTTAACCAAGTGGAATCAAAAATGACAGTGAATTCAAAAACATCTGTTCTAATCTCACAGGACATTGTGAGTAAGATTTGAGTTGCTATTCTTTAAAATACACTTTTCAGGTCAAAGGAAGGGAGCAAGTTTGCAACTTTAAAGGTACAACTGACGCCTTTAGATGACCTACATAAGTAAAATAGATCATCTGAGAGAAGATGCGACCGGACCCAGACCCTGCTTCCCTGCTGCCTTTGACCTGCATCCAGAAGGTCTTGAGGGAGGTGTAGAACTCCATGGCCAGCAGCAGCGTCCCCTCCCTCAGCCAGGAGTAGAGCTTTTCCTTGCTGCTCTGCTGGTCCTCACTGGGAGACGACACCACGCTGTTGGAGGCCTAAGCCCCTTTGTTTGGCCAGCTGGGGGGGAAGAGGGGCCCGGGAGAACCAGAACCAGGACGGTCAGATGCCGGAATGCGTAAAAGTCGCTTACATGCGTCGCATCATAACTACGTAGCTTAGTGAAGGGGGAGTCAGATTTCCTTAAACACCACATTTTCCTTTCCTAACTCCTCATGTCTTCTCCTAATCATGTTTCCTTGACCCAATGACGTTTTCCACAGAGCTCAATCGAAATAGTGGAATGTTTTGGACTATTGGTTTCCAGCCAACTTCCATCATCAATTACAATTCAACAAGGTCCAGTTAGAGAGTTTCACAAAGGTATAAAACATCACACTGATGTCTAACTGCAGATTAATGTAGTCAAACAGTCTGCAAGTAGTCAACTACTCACTCTCAAATCCAATTAGGATTTGACATTAAGTTCATTGCTGGATAATATTTGATTAATATCCCCAAAATATTCCTTGTCAGTTTTCAGGTTGAACTGAATGAGTTATAAAGAATACATAATCCAATAAATCAAATATATAATATGGGATGCATTAAAGAAAGAAATACATAACAAAAGGCTTTGATATAAATGATATTTCAGTTTGGATCATCTTTTCCGCCTCTCATCAGTACATGAAAAACTCAACTCAACCCAAAAAGCCCTTTAATGGGGTCGGAAAAGGTAAAAACCAAAGAGAGAGCAGCACAGGAGGATTTACAGTAGGACTAAAATATAATATGCTGGGCTCTTTATTTTCTGCCGCCCTTCATTCTGGGTGTGAAGAATTAACATTCTTGATTAAAGGCTCTGGTCTCTCTGGCTTCGCTGACCACATTCCACATGTGGAATAACTTCTCTGACTCGGGTTATATTCTCTGACTACTGGATTTCTCGCCCCGTCTCCCCCGTGTTTGTAAATGTCACTCGAGTCAATGCACCACGCTGGTTTTTTTCTCAACCTTACTAAGTGGTTATGTAGCCTGAGCCTAACTTCCTTTCAAGAGGATGTTTGATTTTAAAAGACACCAAGTAATTAAAGAGGTTGAAAACTGACGTGCTGTTCCTAGCGTTTTTTTTGGGGGGGGGGGGGGGGGGGGGCTCAGGAGCTTCGGTAGTAATCAACAGCAAATATTCAAAGCTTTGGAAATCCAGTGTCACACACACACACACAGACTTTACTTTAGGTTAGGCTCCAGTTTCCATTTCTCTTGCTAAGCTTCCGCTTGCTTATTTATTATAAAGATGTAAGAGCTAAAAAATCTTCTCATTTAACTCAAAATGTTAAACTACTTCTTTAGGGTTACTCTTAAATGCTCTTAGTAAACGCCATACTAAATATAATTTTTTACTTAATTTTGCTAATTTTAAGTAGTATCAAAAGGAAAAATCTGTAGCTTTGGACATGCACTATTTCACTCACTTTACATTAGCAGGGCTGCAGGCACATCAGCATCCGCACATGTTTAGTGGGCGACCAGTTTTTAGTTCATTTTGGTTCCTTTTTTGATCCGTCTAATCTTTGATTGATTAGTGGCCTATGGGACCCACACAAGGTTCTAAAACACAGATCTGTCCAAGAAAAAAAATACATATCAATACATAAATAAATATCCAGGTCCAGCCCCGAGAGTTTAGAATTTGACTCTTGGGCACCTTCAAATAGTCCCGGTGTATTGACATCATTTGGGAACCATCTCTGCATGCACTGAGGTTAGAAAGTAAACCACTGGAGCTAAACAAAAAATCACAATGTGCAATAACTGTTATGAATAATATGGTGTGGCTGAATACTTATTATATACAAATACAAATACTTAGAGTATTTGGTTGCAGAATAAAATAGTTGTACCGGATTGGTGGCCAAATTAAAAAGTATAGGAGTAGCTGGTAGAAAAGTGTTTTTTAAGTATGAGGCAAAAACCAAAAGTGAGAAGTGTTCCAACAAAGGTGGTGTGTGTGTGTGTGTGTGTCTGTCTGTCCGTATACTTTTTGCTGACACAGTAGGCTGTGGATTTGTCTGGAAGAAGGGGAATACATTTATGGTTTTTGAGGAGTAAGGGCCCACACCAGCCACCCTGGGGTCTTGTTATCCTTCTCCTATCCCTGTGCTCTTGGGGAGACTTTAATGAACACTCCTGTTCCAGCCCTCTCCGGGCTCCAGTCAGGCTATCTACAGGGCTGCCCCCATCCTCCCTGTCTGCGCCCTGCTCCTCCTCCGGCAGAGCAGGTCCCTCTACAGCCAGGAGGAGGACTGCGCCGCAGACAGGCAAGGAGGCTGGTTGATCGAAATGAATAATTGATGTGCAGAGTTCAGTCGAGAAACACCTCCAGAGTTTTCCTGAACGGACTGACGACCGTATGTGCACTACAAGTTTGGGGGAAAATGGTGTGGGGTATGAGTCAGAGTATAAATCAGTAAATCTAGCTCTGCTAAAAGTGAAACAACAAGTTGCTGGGGGCACCTCCCAAGAAACGGGAGGGGACCGGTTAAGACAGCCAAGAAACATGAAGCATCAACATGATGCAAAGAAATGTTTCTCCTCTTTGTGATGACAAAAAAAAAAAGTTGAAATCTCACAAATGTTCTCAATAAAAGCTGTGCACTGGGTCGAGGAAACATGCTTCATTTACAAAGTCAAGCGAGAGGCAAAGCGACATCTGTTTGGCGAACGTGATGTTAAAGAACACACGGAAGGTCATTTCTCCAATAGTTTGTGGCCAATAAAGACACTCTGATGGTAGATTCCCTTTTGAGAAAACGATACGTGTGACTCAAAGCACTTTTTTTTTAGTTTTCTTGTATTTTGGGGGCTCAGGTAACAGCACAGTACAAAGTGTCCACTCTTCATGTAAGTGTGTGTCTCTAAATGTGCAGAAAGGCTCCCAGAACTAACACTTCTGGAATGCCCCCTGCAGAGCGAGGACTTCGAGGGTTGGATGTGTGTTTATGAGAGCGTTCTTGGCAGGAGGGACCGGGGTCCAGAAATACGGCACAAGAGTGGAATGTGGTACAGCGGGGAATATCCTGAGTCAAACACAAGGCAGTCCTGGGGTCTGAGGAGGAGCAGTCTCGTTGTGGTAAGACCTTCGTAAAGAGCCTTATTTTTATTTTAAGAAGGATGACACCACAGCGCACCATCCCATTGTGCGGCTTGACAGCACCACACGGATGCCTGCAATCGGTTTTTCATTTGACTCTTTTCATTTCACACCACAACTAAATTAGAAGACCATGTCCCGTATAATATCTTTCAAACCTGTGACTCATTCACGGGAAAAAAAAAAAAAAAAAAGAAAGAAAGAAAGAAAAAAAAAAATCTCCATCCAAATGTGAGAGCCTCAACTGTGGCAGTGTCGAAGTCGCAGCGAATGTGAAGTGTTGGTATTCCTCTCCAGGCTGTGCATTAGGCCGGATGCCACGCACCTTCGCCCACATGCCTCCCACGACCCAGCGCCCGTATACACAGGGCAGAAATCAGAGCCCAAGCTGCAAGCAGGCAGATAAAGACAATCTCATTGATGTAGGAGCAGCTCACTGGTTAAAAAAGAGACATCTCTGACACAACCCTACCAGCGTTCCCCCTTGCTGCAGAATCAGATTAACCACCGCAAAAAGAACATTGTGCTGAGGCTCGAAGGCGTATAGTCAGCTCCTCACATGCGCGTCAGGCAGTTATGGTGGATCTGTGCATGCGGATATATATACGTGCGCCTGTGTGTGTACACGGCCATAAACCTGGTGTTTGCAGGGAAAGACCTTTAAGTGAAACATTGACAAGCGGCTCAGTCCATCAATTCCTTCAGGAACCATGTGTGCGCTTGTAATGCCATAAATACACGGCGCGGAGCCACATGTTCCACCCACAACGCACATTTTTACACTCTATGGTGTGTCTTTTTTTTCAGCGTCGACATCCGTCTTTACAAAGGAAAGAGAAACATATACCTGAACATTTCTTTATTCCGGAAGGGGCATTTTATTCTGAACCCCGTTTTTTCTCCTCTTCAGCCGCCTGTGTAATCCACACAGGCCACTAAAGGACCTTTTACAAACACCACCAGCCTTTCTCTCTTGTATACCTCCTACAAGTATCCCAACTAGTTTGCCTGCTTTGAATAACATTTGAGATTGACAGTGGAACGGTTCAGAATGAGCTAACACTGGGCTGGCTCCGTCAACTCATACTCTCCTTCTCCCCCCCCCCCCTCTCGCTCGCTGTCTGTTTTGTCTCCCTCTCTTTGTCTTTGCCATTTTTTTCTACTGCTCCGTCTCTGCCAGACCTCTACTTTACACTCCCCCCCCCCCCCCCCCCCCCCTCCTCCTCCCTCGCCTCCTCCTTGAAACCAATTCCTTGGCAACCAGTTGCAGCGTCTCCCTGAAAAGGTAGACAGCCTCTCCGCGGTGCCACAGCAACCCAATGCAACATCAGACAGCGAGGCACGCTACATTATTAACCGAGAGGGGCCGTCAAGGACGGCGCTGTGTGGACACCAAGAGGAGAATCACGGGGGTTTTACTGGTCCCCAACTGCTGGTTGTTGCATTATAAACTACGGAGGGGGAGACAGGAGCATGCATATGAGCACAGAGTAGAGCAACAGCGTGAGCATGTACGAGAAAGAGAGAGAGCGCACGGTTACATTCAGCCAAATCCACAGGGGGATCAATAAGGAACATCTGGGTCTGGGGTGGACAGGGTGTGAGTTTTTCCCTTTTTTTTTTCACAGTCAGTACATCGGCCTGACACCTCACCCAGATTCTCTCTGAGTTTATACAAGAGGGGAGGGGAGGGGGGGAGAAATTGCTGGGGGAGTGTGATCGTCGAAGAAAGGTGTTTGCTTTCCTGCCTGATCCAAAGCCAGTGTTATACAGTATAACGATGTGCCTGCACCGTAGTGTTTGGAGGGAAATTGATTTAGAAAGTTTCGAAAATTCTTTCTAGTGTCCATCGGGGAGCTCAAAGAAGTCCGTTTGTTTAGAAGTCTATGAGAAAATGACCCTACTTATTTATTCCCCCCGTACATATTGTAAACATGAGTTTATGGACTCAAGTGTTCTTCAATAGAGCATGCTGTTTATTTAGTATATGTGAGTATGTGTTAGGGCAGTGCTACCTTTTGATTGACAGGTCAATGTCCGCACTTGTCTGTGTTTTGTGTGATTTCAGACTGTGAAAGTTAGTTGTAACATTTTGGTTGCCTAAAAATGTCTTATTCAGCACCCAGTTGAAAGGAGCTCCACCCTGTCCTTCACTTCTGGTCTCGGCCAAGAACAAAGATTGCCAAAATTCCAAACTCAAGGCTTCCAAAATTACATATGTCCTCTTGTTATATAGTCTGTGGTCAGGATTCATTTTTTTTGGGACTGGGTTTGTTCACATTGTTGAGATATATGGACTGACAGTTTCTCAAAAAAACTAATATAAAAACAATTTCAACAACATTTCATAAGGAAATATCAAAAATATGACTAGGCTCTTTGGTTGAGTCAAACTGTGAAAGCTAAAATGAACAGAAGTTGACAGTAGAGTGAACATGAAGAGATGGTGGAGCACACCAGGGTGGGTTAACGTGCAAGGGGGCTCCAAGATAGGGTGAGCTTTGGCACCCTAATGGTTCCCAAGTCATCCAAGTACACCTTGTTGCCTTTAAGCAACAAACAAAAATGCCCACAATCACAGCTTTCCAATGCAAACACTTTTGTGGAATTTGACTTTTGGCATTGATGAGAGAAAATATCATCAGTAATTACCAAATTTGGGAAATTAGTTGAACATGTGGAGCAGACGGAGTCCCCCGGTCCATTGTCTGCATTCATAAGCCCGGGAACAGACAAGCACAAAGCTTACTATAGATATTCAAAGACACATGTTAGAATATAAATGTATTTGGCAGTTAGATAACACGGCACAAAACAATATTAATCACAAAAAGTTATTGTATGTTGAAGTGCGGCTTCCAGTGAATGCCTGAATGGGGTTGAAAGGAAATACTAAAAAGGTTTTCTTTACTTTATTAGCCAAAGACTTCACTTAGAATGTGATGAACCACTGAGCCGCACAGACGTCAGAGTCACAGCGACAAAAGAATAACATCATCTATTCTTCATCAGGTAGTTGGCTGCCAACTTTGTGTGCCCTGAGATGAAGGCAACCTTGCTCAATCTGCTCCCCACTTAAAACACAATATGAAAAAAAAAAAAAACACACAAATGTTGAGCCGCAGAGACACACACTCAGAGCACAAACAATGGCTGGGGAGGACTGAAGAGATGAGAGCGGCTAAAGTGGATAGAGAGAGAGAGAGGATAAAACTAAAAAATAGAGAGGAAAGAAGAGTTGGAGTGTGGTTTACTGGGCGACAGAGAGAGAGGGAGGGGGGGGGGGGGGGGGCGAGAGGAGGAGAGAGGAGAGGTAATGAGGCCAGTGACTGGCTTTACACCTCGTCTCTGAGGAAACTAATTGGGAGAGAGCTGGAGGGCACTAATTTGAGCACTCTGCTGGGTAAATGTAGTGCAACGAACTATGAAGGGTAAATCAATGTACTACCTCTCCCTACACCTTGCCTTATCTCTCTTTTCCTCCACCTCGCTACCCTCTCCTCCCATTATTGTTTGCTAATAAAAATTCCATTGACTTCAACTACGCTTGTGGGCATAAGGGTATCGACCTGTGTAGATACGCTGCGTGCTGATGAGGTGCAGCTCACCGGCAGACGGGCCGGGCCAGTTAGCCCTGCAAACCAAATGTCCCTACTCAGCTCCTCGCAACTGTAGGTTCTGTGAAGCTGTAGCGCTGTGCGGTCGGCAGATGCATTTCCCATCAGTCCGGGAGATGCAGCGTTCAGAGGGAGGCAATGACCGGAGACCAGCGTGTGTGTGTGTGTGTGTTCTCCCCCCCCGGAGCAGTGTGCCGTCTGATGGGAAAGAAGAACCAGAATGTATAGTTACACCCCCCCCCCCACCCCCGGGGAGAACCGAGGGTGACTGAACTGAAGGAGCCAGAATTTGTGTGAGTAGGTGTGTGTGCATGCGGTTTTCGGGGGAATTATCCTTGCCCCGAGGCCCCGGGGATGTAGCAGCCTCCTCAGGATCTCTTGTCAACACACGCACAGACTTGAAAAAGCTTTTGACGAAAAGAGAAGTTTGGTTATTGATCACATCTGGCGGTTCTGACTTCACGTGCATGTGTACAGTATGTGTCCGTTCATTCCTCCATTGTTGGGAAAATGTCAAAGGTTATGCTCATCGGTCTAATTCCACCTTCCATTGCAGTGCTCTGAAGGATGCTGATCTGCTCCATTCGTCCGCCATCTGCCCCCCACCCCCCCTCCCTGCTCTCTCTCCCTCTGTGCGACTGTGCCTTGCAGCTCGGCCCCCTGGGAAATAGCTGTGGATAAGTTATTCAATTAGAGGGGCATTATTGGCCCCGCTCTCTCAGAGGACAGAGCTGATGATGCTGTGATTATAGCCCTCTACATTCCTTTATGGCTCAGCACCCTCCCCCTGTCTGCACAAGCATGTGTGTGTGTGTGTGTTTGTGTGTGTTCACTCTTATTGTGTGAGGGTGTGTTACCACAAATCGACAAATAGTTATTGTGGGACAAATGGATGTGGTGGGTTTAGAAACAGGGGTCCATCAGAGATGCTGCAAATAAGCCCCTAAGTGTGAAATGAAATAAGCTCACGCGACACGTGCGTGCTGAGGAGACGAGCCACCACAGGTTCTGAGGGACTATCAGTGTGAGATGGAGTCTCGACAACTCCCGCTTCAACGATCAGCTCATTTTAGAACTATTCCTTTATTGTACCGGGTCATGGTATCCTGATAATGGCAGGCAATAGTTGAGCGGATTCAGCGAGGTCAGGCCATTCCTTTTGTTTGCAGAACACCGGGCAGGTCAACGCGGCTCCAGACAAAGAAATGGAAGCGGGGACGTCTCATCGGGGACAACACAGAAGCGCCGCTCTCTCCCTCTCCGCGGACCAGCGAGGTGGTCTTTAAAGCGCTGCCATGATGGGTCTGCCCTATCTGCCTAGCACAGGCCCACAGATGCCCTCCCGAGGGGGACGGGCTTGAGGGGGCAGCGGGCCTGCAGCCTCATCTGCTCTGCCCAGAATACAAATAGGTCAGTGTGTGGTGGGAGAGGAGGAGGACGGGAAGGACACACACACACACACACACATACGGACACACTGACCATGAACAAGAAGGGGTCCTGCCAGCTGAATTCCTCCATTGGCCGTGATGGGAAGGCCCATCTGGTATCAATGTGGGGAAGTCAAGCAAGCTTGTGGGAGCGCGCACACGCACACACACACACACACGCACACAGCCGACATGATTTAGTGTCTCTAAGAGATGCGGGGCAGCACCTGAACATTGTGTCATGGACCTCACATATTTGGACACTCCCAATGGGGAGACACCATGTCAGCTTTTACACCATAAAACCGAGACGTCCACATGTAAGAGGAGCTTTCACTTAAAGGTTTTACCCCCTACAAAACTAGACTTTACCGATAGTCTGATTATTATTAGAAGGATTCTGAGACAGAAACCTGCAACTCCTTATTCTTACACTCCTCACCGCAGTAGATTACAGTTTCAAACACCCCTGGACCACGTTTAATCCCATGTCTTGACCCGGCTTTCACGACTGCCGTTTCACTGTCTTGCAGCCCTCGGCTGAGTTGGTCGGATTTCTCCTGTTTTGGAAATTCCTGGATGTAAGAAAATCTTCAGCCGGGGTTAAAAATAGACATTGTTTGGACGTGATGTAATCCCATGGCTGTATTTTTAAGTTGTCTTTCTGCTGCTGGTGCCGGCTCAACATATTGCTGTAAAGGGAAAGTGATTTTCTTTGGCTTCCTATCAAAACCTCGGCCTGATGAGCGAAGGCTTGTGCAGGGTAAATCAAGTAGAAAATAAGCAGGGTTGAATTATTTTCAAAAGCCAGAATGCTTATTAAGCCAGAACAGGCTCCATGGCAGCAGCACACAAAAAGAAAACAGGTCTGGGTTTTCCATCTCACAGTTTCTTAATATCAGCACCTCTGCACAGATACATTAACTATCAGGACGACACCGAGAACTTTACAGCGGCATAAGAAGTGTTCTGTACAGAGTTGGAGAGGTAAGCGCTGCTGTTCCACTACCTCGCACAATATGTTTTAGACACTCGGCCACGGAGCTACAGAGAGAGAGATTGCCCTCCGACTTGAAATGATGCTCTCGTGTTATTGAGATAAGTTCAGCGCAGCTCAAGCATCCTTGTTCTCCCAATGTCTGGAGGAAGAAATCATTTGTTGTGAAGCAATATGAGTCTTTTTGATTAACACCCCCATCCTGCTTCCTTTGGCGTGCCCCCTCCTCACCTCTCTTTCTTCCTCCCTCTCCTTCCGCGCACATCCATCTCTGTGATTATTTAAACGTGTGCCAGAAAAACACTGTGACCCGTCTAATTTGGACTGTGTGAGAGCGCGGAGAGGAGAGAAGGGCCCTGCGATTTTCCACACTCCCTTTCTTTTTTTTTTTTTTTTACCGAGTGGGGAAGTGGCGGGTGAGAGAGAAGCTGTTGCCATGGCTACCTGCTGGCAGCTTCTGTCCTTGTGTTTGGAGAGCACTGGCTGTTCCCTCTCTCCCAGAGCCTGGGAGGGAGCGCAGGGAGGTGGAGGAGGGGAGAAAGGAGGTGAGGGGAGAGACTGGGAGGGGTTGGGATGCAAAAGGTGGGGAGGGGGGGCAACGCAAGGTCTCGTCACAACGGAACCAAGGGGCTCCCAGCTCGGAAAAGAGCAACAAAAGAGCAACACTGTGGGCTCTGATGGCTGATCAACCACTGCTCCGCACACACACACACACACACACCAGTGTGGATGACAGGCGTGACAGCAGGAGAGGGTCGGGGGAGGGTGGGGGGGGGGGGGGAGTGGATAATTGCTCCAGCGCCGCCGTACAATTCAAGTGTCCCCACTGCCATGTGAGGAGGCTTATCTCCCATCCACTGCTCGCTGTGTCGTCTGGTTGAAAACTGAAAAAGAGTCAAGATCGATATTCTTGTTATTTTACATTTTGGTTCAATCCAGGAAAACTCTTCCCCGACACACACATATATTTTGCTGATATATATCAATTTGCAAACCTTTTTGCCGGTAGTCTCTGCAGCGTTTGCTGCGTGTGCACCTAGCGACGGAGGTGTTTCAGCGTGACAGGCTCCACCAGCGGTGCAGCCGCCCGGTAAGCTGACCCAGGTAAGTGATAGCTACTGAGTGGACATTATACAGAGCCAGCGGTTTTAAAAAGACACACAGGTCGACTTGTTACTTTCCCAGCTTGCCATTCACCCACTTAATCTTGGGAGCTGCAGTGTCTTTGTCAGCTTATCCAAACTATTGCGCGTCTGATGTTGGTTGTTGATGTGTCTCATGTTATTTGCAGAGTAAAGGTTATAGCTACTTGCATAATGTGTGCACCGGCGCTTGCTAATTTGCAACTTATCGCGTGTCTCTGTGTCGGTGTTAATGTTAATTCTGTTTGCGTGCAAGAGCTGCGCGGCTCTCTATTCGACACAGCAAACTGCTGGGGCCCCGGTGGTCATGCTGAAGCGGCGCTCCTCCCCAGCCCCCGCCCCCGCTCCACCCCCGCCCCCCTCCCCATCCCTCCCTGTGGCAGGAGGCTGACCTTGGCAGGGCCTGACAGAGAGTGGGCCTGGAGGGGGATCCACGGAGCTCCACGCCAGCCCACTGAGCCAACCCACTCAGTCTGCGCAGGTGTACCAACGCCTGGACAAACACACACACACACACACACACACACACACACTCACGCATGCATGCATGCATGGCCACTGGACCAGGGGAAGACACTTGAGTTAGCAGATGTTTCTAACGCTACTTTTCTCTCTATACATTTCTTCTGGTTTTTTTCAAAGTCGCTCGTTTTCTCCATTATTTTTTTCCCCCATGTTTGGTTGTCCTTCCTTCTTTTATCTGTTTTTAGTTTGTCACTTGTGTCTTCTTGGATCCAGTTGATGTTTCAATAAATGTACGTATAAATTTATAATTTACAGTACCAGTGGAAAGTTCATGTTTCTAACCCTGCCTGTATCAGGGAATTGCATGTGGAGGTAAACACCTAAGACGATCCTCACAGAGTTATACTACGTATATACACTCACCTAAAGGAGTATTAGGAACACCATACTAATACTGTGTTTGACCCCCTTTCGCCTTCGGAACTGCCTTAATTCTACGTGGCATTGATTCAACAAGGTGCCGGTAGCATTCTTTTTTTTTGCCCATATTGATACGATAGCATCTTGCAATTGATGGAGGTTTGTGGGATGCACATCCAGGGCACGAAGCTCCCGTTCAACCACATCCCAAAGATGCTCTATTGGGTGGAGATCTGGTGACTGTGGGGGCCATTTTAGTACAGTGAACTCATTGTCATGTTCAAGAAACTAATTTGAAATGATTCAGGCTTTGTGACATGGTGCATTATCCTGCTGGAAGTAGCCATCAGAGGATGGGTACATGGTGGCCATAAAGGGATGGACATGGTCAGCAACAATGCTCAGGTAGGCCGTAGCATTTAAACGATGCCCAATTGGCACTAAAGGAGCCTAAAGTGTGCCAAGAAAACATCCCCCACACCATTACACCACCACCACCAGCCTGCACAGTAGTAACAAGGCAGGATGGATCCATGTTCTCATTCTGTTAACGCTAAATTCTGACTCTACCCTCTGAATGTCTCAACAGAAATCGAGACTCATCAGACCAGGCAACATTTTTCCAGTCTTCAACTGTCCAATTTTGGTGAGCTCTTTAAATTGTAGCCTCTTTTTCCTATTTGTAGTGGAGATGAGTGGTACCGGTACCGGTGGGGTCTTCTGCTGTTGTAGCCAGGTGTTCTGGCTTCACAAATGCTTTGCTTCATACCTCAATTGTAACGAGTGGTTATTTCAGTCAAAGTAGCTCTTCTATCAGCTTGAATCAGTCGGCCCATTCTCCTCTGACCTCTAGCATCAACAAGGCATTTTCGCCCACAGGACTGCCGCATACTGGATGTTTTTCCCTCTTCACACCATTCTTTGTAAACCCTAGAAACGGTTGTGCGTGAAAATCCCAGTAACTGAGCAGATTGGGAAATACTCAGACCGGCCCGTCTGGCACCAACAACTATAACACGCTCAGAATTGCTTAAATCACCTTTCTTTCCCATTCTGACATTCAGTTTGGAGTTCAGGAGATCTTGTCTTGACCAGGACCACACCCCTAAATGCATTGAAGCAACTGCCATGCGATTGATTGATTAGATAATTGCATTAATGAGAAATTGAACAGGTCTTCCTAATAATCCTTTAGGTGAGTGTATGTTCTGCATCCATTTCCACCTCCAAAACACTCATTCTCTGTCAACACATCGAAATTCTGAAGATTACAACCGGATCATTGCTTTATTGCTTTATATATATTATTTTTTATAATATAATCTTATTATCTTTATAAGTGTTGGAGACATTGCTGTAGATATCCTACACGTTTTTTACTCTTTAACCAAGTTAATTAATCCAAGTTTGTGAGGGAACAATAAAGTATTCATGCCAGACATTATATATGTTGTATTAAGCACCCAGATAAATCTGCAAGCATATATTATTTTCTTATGAAAGTTATTAAATTTAATTTAAAATAAGTAGCTAATGAATACATGAAGGCTCAGAATCCACGGCCATGGAGGGCAAGGATCAATTGCTTATGATACGTGTTTATGCAGAACATACTGTACAGCATTCCTTCTGCTGAGCTAGCTCCTTAGCCTAATGCTATCTTAAATAGGATCAATAATGTAATTCCAAATGTAATCAGACACACTTGATCAAGGTCTGGGGGTGAAACAAGTCATTTTACTAAGTTGTGATGCCTTCATGAAACAACATATACATGCAGCTGTATAGAAACGAGGGACTGCAGCGCAGCCAAAGACGGGCCGCCGCGTTTCACTGGAACATGACTTCTGCAAGCTCCCATTGGTCGCTGAGTGACAAGCCCACAAAGAGGGCCCCTCAACGTCAGACAGGATAAGTACGTGGAGCTGCAGAACCACTCATTTGCCGTACGACAACAAAAATGGCATCTTTCTGTGAATCACATATATATTATGTATGTATTATGCTTGTACTGTATATTGCCAAGAGGATTGCTCACGGCCTAGGCTGATTCTTTTCAGAATTCAAACAACAATGGGATTCAAACATTCAATAAAGAAAGATACTCAAATTCAGTACATTGTATAAAACGCCAGGATGGAGCGTGTGGTGCAGCAGTCTCCCCCTTGGGCACACCTGTGTCATTTCTACCACGCGGTGAGAAAGTCGAGACACACAACCAGGCCAGTGAAAATCCAACTGTACTTCTCCGATTTTAATCTGGGGGAGAAAATAAACGTTGACTTGTGAAGCTGAGACCCAGCGCTTCTCATTCTTTTGTGTGAAGCCTTATTTTTTGTGTTGGTGGGGACCGAGCGGGGCTGCGGAGAATAAAGGGAAGCCGCAGAGGTGAGCGTTTCATAGAAACCAGGCCAGACAGTGTGAATGCATTCTTCTCAATCCTGCTTTCAAGGCTTCACGTGGATTCTTCTTCAGGTTTTCTCGCAGACAATTTACTTTTCTATTTTTCTTTTTTTTGGGGGGGGCTTGAACTCTGTCAGCGCGCCTACTCGCGTGCTGCTCTAAATATTTGAAAGCGATCTATAGATCACATTCCACGGTGTGTCTTCTTCCACATGAAAAGCATGGGATTTGATGACCATGTATTGATTGTAGTGTTTTCCAACTCAAGAGTCCTCCGTTTCTTGAGTGTTTGTTTTTCTCCCCCCGTGGTCCCACTCCCTCCCTCCCAGCCTCGGCGGTAACAGGTTGTGTTTAGCTTCTCTGCTCCCTACTTCCTCTTCTGGCATGTCTCTTCTTTCTGTCCAAAGTGCACAGCTCAGCCAGAGACAACGGGACGGCACTCACTCGCAGTGTTTCACAACACACACGCACGCACACACACTCACACACACTTGTATTTGTTTCCACCTTTTCTCAGACCAACACAAGCTTCCTTTGAACACTAAGGATACCCGCCCCCTCTGTGGAGAGATGTAGCGTGCTACCAAACTTCATGACAGTGTAATTTCATGTGACTGGGTTCAGATGATGCAAGTGTATAATGATAATTATGGGTGACGCATTCGCAAACCTATGTGTTGAGTGGGTGTAGCCTCAGGGGATGCTGCTTGTATCTTTACTAAGCCCCGCTAGGTGCGATAAGATGAAGCTGGGACTTGAGCACCATGACACCCCCTTTTTACTGATCCCTCCCCCAATGGGCCTGAGACCATCTCCCATCATCCTCTAGCCTCTACAGCTTTCCTCCCTTCTTTTTCCGCTCCTCACTCCTCTCTTCTCCCTCCTCCCTCCTGTTTGCGCTCCGATCGGCCTGCCTTCCTTTAACACATGCCAGGACTCCCGAGGCCCAAGGGAGGGAAGGTTTCATTTGAACAGAGCTCCTCAGGCCGTTGTTACGAGGATGATCACCGGGCCCCGCGGCTGATGTTCCATCAGACGCGGGGCCTTCAAACTCATCGCGCATATCACAATTTTTCTCAGAGATCGGTGACGGCGTATTCATTTGCAGCTTGTATACGTCAGATTACGCAGAGAAGAGACCTGCAGGGGAGGTAGTTTGACGGTGTCTTGCCACGATACAGCATGTTGGCTTCAATTGCATTGACTTGATTTTCTAACGCAGCTTCAGATGCATATTACCTTCTGTAGGTCAAGGCGATTGAGCTTTTAAAACATGCATTGCTGTTGCAACATCTCTTTTGCCTGCAACACATTGCTGCTGATTTATGGAAGGATTGAAGCACAACGACTAAAACCAACACAAAAAAGGCAGTGTGCATTAGTGTGTTCAACAGCAATTCAATTCCGTGCAAGTCCTTCTCTTATGTTTTTTCTCCACAGTGAGAGCTGTTCCTACGGTGTGATTGGACAGTGGGTGGCTGTGCTTATGGGTATTGTAGCGGCTGTCATGGAAACAGACACACAAAACCATTTTACATTACATTTTAATGACGATAAAAGTTGTAAAAGCCTTTTTTCTCTTAAATGTAGTACAAATGAAACAATAAGATATCTAAAAATATAGGGTGGAACAGATTTAATCTGATGTCAGCTAAAATAAAGCTTTTCAAACATATAGTCTTTAGTTAGTGATATCTGGTCATTATAAAATTCAAAATGAAAATGACTTCATCGAAATGCTTAAAAACAACACATTTGAAGCAATACTTAACCACTATTCTAGAGCTGATGTTTTGTAGTCTACAATTACATCTCATTGCAATTGACACCACTACCAGAACCAATTATAGATCATCATCATTCTGACCATCTAATCATTTAACTGTGCCATGTTTGAGAGCAGTTGAAAATTGTAACCGCGGGGCGGTGAACACTGGAGTATACAGTAATAGTACTCCTTAATCATTAACTGTTGTGCTTGATATTTAAAATCTTACTTTAAAACCCCTTTCTATAATCTTCAATTACTTTTCCAACTTACTCCCTCCCACACACACGCACACACATTAAATGTACTGTAAAATGAACCCAAGTTTATTAGATTATGGGTCAATACATCTTGTCAACCCACCATTCTCACGCCTTTTCCTTTCGACTTTCTTGTTTCCTGTCCCCCCATCAGAACTCGGCTGAGAGTTTTCCCTGATGTCCTGGAGAGGATTTATGCTCTGTTCATGCCGGTGACTCTTGGTGTTACACTGGACAGGGACAGCGGTCTCCTGGATGAAAGCCGTATGGTTGTTTTACCCATGGCACCTTCTGGACTATCTTTCTTTGTGTAGCGGGTCAAGTGCTCTGAACACTGAAAACCAAGACCAAGCAGCACCGACCAACAAGGACAAAAGGATGTGTGAGTTGGGACCAGTGTAAAAAAAAAAAGGCAACGAAAAAGATGACTATGATGCAGGATAGTTTTTTTTAAAGAGGTCTAATCATTTGGACACACAGCCAGACTCTGAGCCCCCTTATCATCGGTCACCTAGAGCTCTATTCAGAAAATACACCTATCACGTCTCCATCATACAATCACCAAGCTGTCTACACTGTCAAACCTCATTCTTCTTGTCTTCCATCCCATTCCTTCCATCCCCTTGTCTCCACCCCACTATTTTATCCTCCACGCATTGCCAACAGAAAAAAGACATTATCTGAAGTGAAACAGGATGAATATTAAGTGGGTGGTAGTTGGACCAGGCTCGGTGTACCACTGTACATAGTATTTTATTTAACTCTCAATCCCTCTCTATCGTCTCTGGTTTCTCCAGCTTCACAGATAACGCATCATGTAGAGTGGTACGGGCTCCATCAGCCATGCAGATGAGCCCCGCTTCCTTTACCTTAATTAGAGCTCCCGGGGGACCAGCTGTGGGCGCCGAGCACCATCAGCCTCTCAAGCCACTGAGGTATAGCTTTCATCAAGCCGGAGAACACCAGGAGGAAAAACTAACATGAGTACAGCGGCTCAGGCATCACACAAAAGAGGTTTTAAAAGCAGTCATTAATGGGAAATGGTCCAGCATGTTATTCAAGGCTGGTCATTTAAACAGCAGGCAGAAATTCGTCAGAACAGAGACTCAAATCCAACCGAGAGGAGCGAAACAATGGCTCTGGTATCCATGCAAGCACATACTATTCATGAAAATATCTTTCAGCCAGTTGGAACTGTAACGATTAGGGGATTAACTGATGAATTGATGAGCAAAGAAATTATTTGCAACAATTTTGGTTATCAATTAAATTGTTTGGGTCTGTTTTTTTGCAGTAAAATATGCCCCAAATCCATGGCTACCAGTTCCCCGTAGTGGATATTGGCTGTGTTTCTTATATTAAAGTGGATTGAATATCAGAAATTCAAAATTAAAATGACGGACTGAACAATCATATAGTGTATATATAATTACTTCAAAAATTGATAGAAGGTGCATTATTTTTGGTCAATTTCATTTTTCTCAAGGTTGAAGGCTGTCAAAACATTAAAAAACAGATATGTTAACCATGAATCTAAATGTCTATATCAGTGGTGGGGGGGGGGGGGGGGTGCTAGCAGTGTCGGCGTCGACGGGGGGAGGGGGGGGGGGGTGCGAGCGGTTGTCTTTGCGGCGCCAACTGAAATGGACGGACGAGCCGGCAAAAAAAACTAGTCAAACGGTCCACTTAAAGCACCGCTATGCTAAGCTAGCTGCTAGGCTAAGCTAGCTGCTATGCTACTTCCCTTACAACATCTAACGTGGCACACAGTCTGCAGAGGACCAGCACTGTGGCCCTAAAAGGCCGTGGTTTAAAAAAGTCTTGGCTAAATGTGGGGAGATTGTTGGCACTTCAAACGCAGCCGTCAAATGATGGAGAGTTGGAGGAGAGCAGGAAGAGTCGCTAGGTCAACATGTTTCACCAGGCGGAATTCTACCTCCAGGAATGTGTGTAGTTTTGTGTTTCCAATAACTTTATCAATTACCCAACAGTGTCTAAAATACATGCTTTCTAAAGTGATTGTTCATTACTTTTAAGATTTAGTCTTTAGAAGAAAAACAACATTCATTAAAAACAACAATGTAACAACAACAATATTAATCGCTATTCATCGCGATGAATGCATTTCAAAATGTGAGATTATTTTTTTTAAATTTTTATCTGTTGACATCTATTACAAAATGTATTTTTATTTCCGACTAAAAATGTGCACTTTTTTCACTTCTTCCAAATGCTTAAAATTGACCGTTAATAATGACCAAGGGGGGGTCATAAAAAATGCCCATACTCTCCGTCCCCTTTAAACGGGGAGGTGCTCCGGCCGGTGCCCCCCCTGCCCCCCCCCCCCCCCCCCCCGCTCCTACCCCGGGGCTCTTCGCCGCGCTCCGGCGGGCTTAGAGAGTGAGGAGCACGGGCTGGCAGAGAGCGGACGCGTCGGAAACCTCCCCGGAGGGGCCCCTGTGTAATTCGATGCATGCTGTTAAAGCTTAGAGTATATTGTCTTCCCCTTCGCTTACGAAGCCTCCACCCACCGGCCCACCATACATTTAGCGGATCATGTGACTCAGGGTAAGTCGTTCGCAAGTACAACAGTTCTCTGTGCGCTCCCATTCATTTCCTGAGAACTGCCCGAGCCGAGCAGCTGAGAGGCAGAAGGGGAGGGAGCTGCTCACTCACATGCGCTCACACTCACTGCCACACACACACACACACACACGCACGCGCGCGCGCACACACACCTACACACCGCGCGGGCTGAGGGGAGAGTGGTGGAGAGGAGAAGAGACAGAAAGGATTGTAAGAAGGGGAAAAACGGTCTCCACCGGCTCTGCAGCTCCTGACCAGGTCTGTGCATTTGCTTTCCCGTGCTGTCCCTCCGCTGGCTGCCCGTGCGCGCCGTTCGTCACGTCGGCGGGGGCTTTGTGCGTGTTGTGCGGCGCGTCTGGTTCAGCTGTCATTTCCCTGTCAAAGCAGAGGTGACAGCTCAGATCACTCATGGCATTGTGTTTAGTGTCCGTCTGTGTGTGTGTGTGTTTGCGCGGGCTGTGGCGGAAACGAGAGACCCTCCACGGGGCCGTGGACTGGACCTGACACACACGTTTCCTTAAAAGCAGATGCGGTCATGACACCGAAGTGAATAGACTTTTTACAGTGCCGGCTCCCCCCAACTCGCCTCACTTAATTTACCTCTAGAGAAACTTCTGAACATATCGGCCCGAGCATCCTAGCGGCTGTGTAGAAGGTACAAGAGGGGGGGGGGGGGGGGGGCACGAGAGGAGTGCAGTCAGACGGCACCAAACTCTCGACCCTGGGAAAACAATAGAAAGAAAGAAAAGTTTGCTGGTTGTCAGAGTTGTGTGTACGTGCACTTGTTTGAAACATTGTGGTGTGTGTGTGTGTGTGTGTGTGTGTGTGTGTGTGTGTGGAAAAAAAGATAGTGAGAGAGAGAGAGAGAGAGAGAGAGAGAGAGGGGAGGGCGGACTTGTTTGCCCCCTGTTGCCCACTGTAGCAGCTTAGAAACAGAGAAACAAGGCTGTTAGCAACGGGTTAAACATTAGGAGTCTCGGGTAGCGGAGGAAGGACACTGGGGGGGGAGGGAGGTGAGTGTGTGTGTGTGTGTGGGGGGGGGGTGTTGCAGGGGTGGTGTCTTGGATGTCATCGACAGCGCTCTCACTTCCAGGGTAATAGTCATTGGTATTGATGGGTGGCTGTCAGAGAGGCAGGGGAGCCACCAGGCCGGGGGCTGGCCCCTGGCTGTTATTTTCAATTACAGGGGACCAGGACAGAGCTGACAGCAAAGGCATTTGTACATCCAGCAAGTGGAGGGAGGAGGCCATGTGTGGGGAGAGGGAGAGAGGGGTGGGGGTGGGGGTGGAAGAGGACTCTGGCCTCTGGCCTCTGCTCCTGGGTTTGATGTGGAAACTGAGCACTGACCTCTGTGACTTTACCCCTGCGACGCAGAGAGGCCCAACCTTGCCTTTAATTATGTGTGTGTGTGTGTACGCACTGGTGCGTGGGTGTGTACTCGCACACACATTTGAGTAGAGGTCTCGTGCACAAAAAAAAAATGGAAAAAGGAGGAGTGGTGGGGGGGGGGGGGGACCCCTGCAGCTCACCGATGTTCAGCGAGTAAGATTAGAGCCCATTTAAACCCTCACTTAAACCCATTTACAAAGGGCCCTTCTCCCTGTGCATGAATAAGCAGGCTGATATGCATGCGGAGGACACTCGGAGAGTCGTGTCGGAGCTCGGTTTTGGAGACGGGGAGACATAAAGTAGTAGGATTCTGCGGAGGTATCATTGCGATGGGTAAAAAGCACTTCAGTTCTAGTACTGCGACATTGGACCATTAAATCCTATATTGTAGCCGCCGCCAGTGGCGTTCCGTACTTCTACAAACAAATTTGTAGAACCGTGACTCTTTAAACTGAAAGGACTCTAATGAAACACTATTGTTGATGATCGAATCAGGTTGTTTAGCAGTGGAGCTCCGCTCACCGCCGACGGCCAGCAGCTCAGTTGTGGCAGGCTGATTGTATAATAAAAGCATAATGAAAGACAATTTGACTGAAATGGTGTGAACCGTTGACTATTTTTTTGTTCCGTGTCCAAAATGTTACAACTGACCTTCTCAAAATGAAAACACAATAAGGAAGACTTCAAGTTCCAAGACAAAAACAAAGACAACTGCAAGACAATGCAGTGGCAGCCACGTGTCAATCACAAACTAGCCCCGCCCTTAAGCATACCCTGCTTTATGCTTTAAGGGTCTCTAAATGGACCATCATTTATTAAATGAACATCATGCTGTATTGAAAAAGACTTGGAACTAGTGATTGATTGAGACCATGAAGTCATGTTTGCAATGTTTACTTAGGGAATAAATCAAGAGACATAGTCATTTCCTCTTAGACTCCTTCTTTTTAGCTGTTTTTTGTCCTAAATGGCGAGCCTTGTGCCGCTCCTGCGTTCGTAGGCCACGGACGTCAGCTAGTTAGCGGCGTGCTGTTATTTCACCATGTCTGAAGATCTGACTTCATTTTACGACCAGAGGCGTCGCCCCCCGATGGCCGTTGCAAGTTTCATACTCTTCAGACTGTATAAACCACGGCTATTGGCTCGCAAGCTACTTTTCAATAGACCAGGTGGTGATGCAAACCCGGGGAGGACATGTAAACTTCAGGCAACTGGGTGTTATCGAACCCGGAACTTTCTTGCTGTGAGGCAACAGCGCTAACCATCACCATCTTAATGCTATAATTCATATTTGATTTGGTTTGGCCACAAGGCTGAGAGCTCTTAATTAAAATTCCCACTGATGGGTTTTATATTCCTTGTTGGGGTGTAGCGAGGTCGGTGTGGCGCTCCGCACATGCTCTCTCTGCAACAATTCAACCGGGTGCCTCACCTTGAGATGAGGAAATAAGATGGTCATGTTTTTGTCTTTTGTTGCTACCATCTGCTCGTTAATGCAGTACATACTGTTGTTATAACAAACAATAGGATGTGGTAACTAGGGACAGCAGAAGCATCGAGCTGCGACAGTGTCCCTCCAATTCCAATTCCCAGCCCCTGACCAAGAGCTTACGGTACAGGTGGGGAGGGGAGGAGGGGGGGGGGACTCGATTAAAAAGCCAATCACCCAACAGACTTTATCTGTCCATCATCACCTCTGTGCAAGGCACACTTAATTGCCCCACAGGATTCCTCCCACCCCCACTAGAGGAATCATCTGTCTGCCACAGATCACAAACGCACAATTTGGATGCGCGCTGACAGACGGAATCTTTCAGGATGAAGCGCTATGCTCGGTCCAAGAACAGAACACGGACGCTCAGTGTCTCCTCCGAGGAGATGTGACGTTACCGCTATCCCCCCCCCCCTGAATCAGTGGGGTTAACCACTGACATATTGACTGACTGCGTCCCCACTGTGGCTACCGTAGGGTGAGTGTATCACCATTCAGTGCAGACGCTATACAGCTGGACTCACTCGCGGTCCGCCTCTGTCCAAAGCAGTTCATGAAGGTTGTTCGTGCATTGTAGAATACTGTGCCCCCCCTCCCTTTCCCCCCAAGGAATCAAAAGAAGTAACACAGTCCCAGGAGACCTCAGTGAGCAGAAGATCCCAAACAAACAGGGGCATGCACATGCATGTGTGACACCGACGACCCACAAACAAACAGGTGACTTTGTTCATGGAGAGATGCACCTGCCTAAGAAATGGTCAGTACAAAAAGGTCAAGAGGGTTAAACTTTACGCCCCAGCATTCGTAGGCCACGGACGTTAGCTAGCCTCCCCCGGCGCGCTGTTATTTCACCATGTCTGAAGATGACAAAATGTTCTCTCCCTCTGCTATCTCTCATGTGGATTCAACCTTCGACCTGCAGTGTCCAGCCCACGTTTGTTTACCAAAATGTCTGCTAAGGTTGTACATGGAGAGAGAGAGAGAGAGAGAGGGCCAGGCCATCAAATGGTAATTCAACAGAGAGCGAGAGTCTCTCTCTCTCTCTCTCTCTCTTTCTCTGGCCCATTGTACACCAAAGAATAACCGCGGGAGAGCGAGGATCTGAGGTCGATAGTCCAAAAAGTGAATACAGACAGAGGGAACTGCAATGTAAGAATCGCTGTTTCAGCTTGTCAAACGTCACTGAGAACTTTCAATTTATTTCGTTGCTAAGCGGAGCTCCTTTCATCCCTCAACCCTCTCTAGAGCAACCAAGCTTAATCTTAATCTAGAAATTAAAATGGCCAGCAATGGAAGGCAGGATTTAGATGAGGTTGCCTGTACAGCTGAGCCATCCGATGGTTCATTTATTTTCTCTCCATTTAATGCCACCATCTCTACAGCAGCACACTCAGTGCTTACTGTAAGTGACTAATTTCAGCAGAGCCCACCCCTGGACACTGATTTTCAGGTTACTCAACATGTTTCCACGGCGAGGATTGAACGGTATTTCATTAGAGGTGTCTGCTTCCCACTTGAGCCGAATACGGCTGGTGGACAGCAGGAAGTAGAGAAGAAAGAAAGCTAAGAAAAGAGCATGGGAGAGTGTTCTAACTCAGCAGCAGAGATTAGTGATTTTCAGAGTTCCAACCTTTTGCAGACTCTTCGGGGATCTGCATCCGTGCCCAAAAGGATGCTGCAGCAAACTTTGTTTCCATTCGCGCTGCACGTCAAGTGAATTATGCTAACAGCATGTGGAATCCATTTTGGTGGTGGTGGGGGGGGGTTGCCTGTGGCATTCCACAGACCCCTTTGGTCGTAACTCAACCGAAATGTAGGTCCCAGCTATGGTCCATAACTCCTCTCAATTACTGCCGCGACCAGGTATCCGCACAGCGCAGATAACGGTCGAACAAGGCCGGGGGAAAACGATGGAGGCGAAGGTGTGAGCGCATGAGTAATGGAGGTAAACACAGCTGTTGGCTTTTATTGGGGAAGAGCTGGAATAGGTCAAACCGAGGGGAGAAAAACCGTGTTTACGTTTGGGTTGTGTCAGCACAGAGACACGTTGGATAGGGTCGGCGCATCATGGTCCCCGGCAACACTGTTAAAGTGAAATCCACGTGTGTTTGTGGGTGTATGCATATGGCTTTGTTTGTATCGCTGGAGATGGCGAGTGAGAAAAAAGGGCGCAGGGAGAAATCGATGCGTATTCATGTGCGTTTAAGGGCCTGTGCTGATATTACTTCTATGGCACACACTGTGGATACTGTAGATGAATCAGCGTGTCAGTGCCTCTGCATGCTTGCATTGTGCATCGTTATATTTAAAAACATCTAGGTCGTTCTTTGGGAGTGCATGTTAGTGCACATGTGCCGTGATGCATTCAGTAGACTGGGCCATTGTGAGTGGTATGTACGCAGTGCATATGTAAACACACACATGCATTCAAACACGCATGCTGTAACAAGCAATCACACACTGTCAGAGCCTAGGGGGATAAAAGGCAGTAGCCTACTCCCAAGAATCCCCCATTAGTGCAGGAGTGTACTGGCTTCCCCTCGGGGAGGGGAGGGCGAGAGGGAGAGTATATGTGGGTGGTTTGTGGTTTGGATGGATGCAGGTTATGGAGAGGACGGCGAATCCAAGGCATCCCACCTCTCCGCCGTTGGGCCAAGAGCCGAGAGCAGGTCCCCCCCCCTCTGACCCTGTGCTGCAGCAGGCTGAATGGCGGCCATGACCTTGGAACGAGAGGAGCGTCCACCGCGAGCCACTTTTCCCCTTGGACGTGTTCCTTGTGAGCTTTTAGCGTTAACGTGAGCTGTCGACCAAAGTTTTCCTTCATTTTTTTTGTAGATCCCTCACAGAAAGAAGGTTTTTCTCTTTATTCACTGTGAAACTCTGCTCAGGGCCGGGTCCACAGTGACTGCAGCGTGGTCACCTCGACCGAGGACTTGTGCGCTCGGAGTAAATAAGGGGCTAGAACAGTCACGGAGTCCATTTCTTTTATTGATTGACCCCGAGCCAGCCTCTTTCTCTCTATCTCGCCGCAGTTTGTACTGTAGTCTTGCAGAGGGTAATATCGCAGTGGGTCCTGCGTCGCCCAACGCGCCTTTATCATGCTTTGCTCGGCTCTACCTCCCCCTCCTTTGGTACAAGTGAGGTTTTTGTGTCAGAGGCTATTTTAAACGCACAGCCACTGACCCTACTGCATTTGTCTGTGTGTGTGTGTGTGTGTGTGAAGGGTGTTCCAGAAAGGTCAGCCGACCTCTTGTTGTGTCGGCTCTTTTGTGGTTTCTTCTGTGCCAAACCAAATCTGGCCCCGGCATATTTAACTCCCCCTTTTTCATTCGGTGTCATGGAAATGATCTTCAATTGGTCATAAACCAGTCCAGGACGGTGTCACAAATTGCTTTGACTTCTAAGTGGAAGCTCGCTTGAGTAATGCCACCTCACTTTAGAGGCGTCACGGTCGCAGCTTGTTTAGCTCTTTCTCTGCAGCATTTGAGGCAACATGATGCAAGAGGATGTCAGACTCTTCTGTTTACCTCTCTCAAGAGCACTGTGGAGGAGGGTGTGTGTGTGTGTGTGTGTATGCATGTGTGCGCACACTGTAGGTGCGTGTGGGTGGCTTTTTGTGTTGAATGGGCATCTATATTCTCTTTTCACAAGTTGAGCTGAAATATTGACACACTGAGTTTAGTGTGTGTGTGTGTGTGTGTGTGTGTGTGTGTGTGTGTGTGTGTGTGTGTGTAGTTGATCTGTGTGTGTCTGTCTCTTAATCGAAAATAAATATGGTTGACTGCGGTTACAGGCAGAGGTCATAAGGTGTGTGTGTGTGTGTGTGTGTGTGTGTGTGTGTGTGGGGCGGGGGGGAACAGGAGCTCAGGAAGTTGTCTCTATAAGAAGTTGCTTTGACACAGACGGAGACAGACAAACCAGACAGCGCCAGACACTCTTCTTTTTCACTTTGAGTGTTTCCTCTCAGAATCAGCCGCTTCTTCATTTCCCACAGTTTCACAAGGCCTTTGAAAGGACGGAGGTGGCATTAGCAGAGGTGGGGGAGCTTTCACAAAAAGCTTAGAAAATGAAAAAAAAATCACAAAAGATTTCCCCTTTAACAAGAAAAACAATATTTTATAAAGGCTAACAGAGAGATTGAAGTTGAGTTCTTTTTAAGCCCTACCATTTGTTAACAGTAGTGTCCACTCAGCCTCCTACGGTGTGTATATGGGAACTGTGTGGCTGTGTGTGTGTGTCTGTGGTAGTGAAGGCAGTGGACTTGAGCTGCATCCAGCGACCTCATCCCGACAGGATTACCGACACAGGATCCCCATGCCCCTGGCAGGAATAGCAAGGACCCAAGGGCAATCCTCCAGAATATGGGCACTTCCGCAGGCCCTGCTGGTGTGCACGTGCAGCGTTTACGTATGTGTATGTGTTTGTGTGTCTGTGGTTTCTGTGCCTTTGCATGGTTATCAACTCTTTTAATGGTTTCTTCCCAGTTGCTTAGCTGATAAACACGAGTTCACAGACCACCAAACACAGAAGTGATCGTTTATTAGACTGTGCACTGTAAATCAAGGAATATATTTGTTTTGCGTTACAGGAGTTCACATAATGAGGTCATTGTGCAGGGATAAGAAAAATGTGACAATCCACCTTGTTGATGAGCCTGTTATTGCATCCAACCCAGCCGCTTTAACATATGTATATTATAAATATTATCCAAGGCGTGTGGTCTCAGCAGACATCCACACTGTGCCGTTTTTTCCTAAATTGTGTCACAAATGTGCGTTTTTCTTTCTAATAGAGCTCGATTTGTATTTTGACGTGGGGATCAATCCGATCAATACGCACACTTTGCCTTCTCCCTTCAGCCTGCATGTGCATGAGGGTTTGGTGCACACCTTTCGGCTGTCTGAGGTCTGTGTCCTTGCTTAGTGCCTAGAAGCGCTTCTCTTTTTTTACAATCTGTGTTGTGTTTGATCGTGCCTCCCAGCTTTGTGACGTGAAGAGAGGGGGCCAATATAGCGCTCTAGAATTGCGGGCCGCATGTCCAAGTGCAGCCATTCACGCGCGCCACATCAACTCTGACCCCAAGCGAAGCCCCGTGGCGGTCCAGGACAACAATTCCGTCTGAATTGATGGGACCGAAGCTCCCCAAGTTTGGCGGGATGTCCCAGAGTTGAAAACACCCAGTACACCCCTCTGTCTATTAATAACTGTTTTCATGAAGAAAGCTGTTCCCTTGGGGGAAAGGGCACGGCGTTTTGAGGTAAAGTGCATCCGCTGAGTGCATCTCTAGGGGGTTTATAACCCTAAAGAGGTAGTGCATATAAACTGCGGTTTGGTGCCATTGTGCTGGTCCGGGTCCACACTTCTGTGAGCGGAGAGGCAGGAGCACTCTGCTCTCTTGAGCCCCGTTTAAAAATGTCCCAGATGGGTCCAAAAGGCTGCAGCCAAGGAAAATACAGCCTATGAAATGGAAATTCTGAGTCCATTCACTGAGTGCCAGGAATCACTAGGAGAAGAAGAAAAAAAACACAATGTCCATCGCAGTACATCGAGGAGCTGAAGTCGGAGGGGGGAAATCGCACACCTTGCTCACACAGACACACACAACCAAAACGGAGCACTCAGTCAGCTGTTTTATCCCATCTCAGAACCCATCAGCTGTTGGTCCAACGAGCGAGCGGCTCTTTTTCTACGGTTCAGATTGCATTTTGACCAAAGCGTGTTGCCTCCTTTGCTGTCCTCACTGACTATTTACCTCCGAATCAAAGCTGGCTGGAATGTGATTATCGAACACATACGCTTACAAAACCATTGCCTCCAGATTCTTGCCTCCTTGTATCAGAAGTCTGTATTACAGGGAAGTATGGGACATCCATTTGAAAGATGTGGATATTTATTTGTCTGAGATGATCTAACGACAAAAACATAGTTTAACAGTTCTAACATGTGCGTTTTCATTTGGAGATACTTTGATTTGTCTCTGGTTGGTGGTCTATGGAAGTGCAATACCAAATTGCTCTTGTACGCATTTAGGGGATAAGCTCTCCCATTCAAGTAATTTGAGAGATCATCTAACTGAGGAAGAGAAGACGGCGTGAGAGCTTCTTCACTTTGGGTTTTCCATTTGGTCATCTTCCAAAGGAGACGTCATGGAGGAGAAGCATTGCCGCACTCTGTAGTGGCGACATTTAGAAGAATCGAGGGTTTGAAGTTGGAGGGATACTTTGCTAAAGTGCGTTGTGATGATGATGATGAAGATGATTATCCACACTGTGATGTTTGGACAATCCACATTTGGGAGACCCAAATGACATCCAAGAGATGTAGATTTAAAAGAACAAATGTTTTTCTTATGATTACATTCAGACATCAAAAACAAATAGATTTTCTTTGTTGCAGGTGGCAAAAAATAGTATTTTCATAAAACACATTTCTATGATATTCTGATAGTAACTGAACACATTGTCTTTGCGTTCTGAAGATTCCGCAAAGAGCCGTTATTTCCCTGGGTGCAGCTACTCTTTTAGCGGTACCTCTGCAGGGAACCGTGTGAATGGGCTCTCATGACCGGAATGAGGCCAACGAGATGAGGTCAGCAGACGCAGCTTAACGTGAAGCAGACGGAGGTCGGACTATCAGCTGGGCCTCAGCTGTTCCTCTATTGTGTCTCCGCTGCTTGTTTCATTACCAAACATATTATATCAGACCTGCAAAAGTGCTGCACAAACAGTTGTTTTTTTTTTTTTCTTTTCCAGGCAAGCGTTGCTTCTTTTCTCAAAAGTTGCTCCACTGAGAGAGGAAGCGGAGGAGTGTGCTGGTGAAGGGCTGCTTATCAGGCCAATGTGTCACATTGGGGGTGTCCGGGGGCACAGAAGAGGGAAGTGAGTTGCTGCAAAGAGGCCAGCGGTGCACAACGAGGGCAGAACACAGGAAGTGCTCATGTCATGTCAACCCCTCCCAGCCCCCCTATTTAGAATTTTGAACTTAAAAGCACGATAATCACTTTTCCACGATTTGGAAAAGTTTTTTTTCTCCCTGTTTCCTCCTCGGGGGGGGGGGGGGGGGGGGGTTTGTTGGCATTTTTGCACCGTGTGCTTTGCGCTCGACCGGGCCTTGGCTTGGATCCATATCCCCTCTCTACCCTCTCTCGCTTCTCTGACTCCCGCCTCCCCTCCCTGCCTCCCTGCTAAAAGACCCCCTCTCCACACACACACACACACACACACCCCTCCTCAACCTCTTCAAACCCCCCCCTCTCGCTTTCCTAACCACTGCCAGCGACTCCAACCAGCCCCCACCCTCACCCACTCCTCTCGCTCTCACCTTCCTTAACCCTTCCTCATGTTTCTCCCATAATTCACTAGCCACTTCCTGTTTCCCCTCACCCCTTTTTTCTTCCGTCGCCCCGTCTCCCGCCCCAGCCCCGTGGCAGCAGTTCCAGCCTCTGTGACACAGATGCACCCGGTAGCTCTGGGCGCTCCACATTGGGAACAAAGCATGGGTGCAAGGCGAGGGGGGGAGGCCGTCTGTTACGCTGCGTTTTCAGGGTTGTGTGTGTGTGTGTGTGTGTGTGTGTGTGTGCGTGCGAGAGGGGAGATGACAGGGAAAGTAGCCAGATACTAAATCTGGGTTTGTGAGTTTGTTTAAGCTGAACTCTCGAACAGAAAGCGTCTCTCCTGCTCCGTGCGAGCACACAACCAGAGGCGGGTTGAGGCATCTGTCCTCGCGACGCGACGCAACCGACATGCGCTGCGAGAGCAGGAGCTCAGCGCAGGCGAGTTAAAGCTCGACGCACTCTCGCCAATTGTTTTATAGTTTTGTTGCGATTGTTTTACCCACGTTTCCTTTTGAAACATGTTTGGTCTGTAGGGTGTGTGTGTGTGTGTGTGTGTGTGTGTGTACAGTGCACAAGGTGAACACGTGGTCTCAGAGTTTGCCACCTCCTATTGATCCAGCTCGTGTGTTCAGGGTTGGCCCTTATCCTTCTACTCCAGCTAGTTGCTATCGCCTCCATCAGCACGAGGCCATCAGCCAACTCGGAGGTCATGTATGTGCAGAGGGAGTTTCAGTTCTCACTTTGAAATGCAGAAGACACAGAAATAAGCGCAAACTTAAGAAATGAACACAGAGCAGCTTTATATGTATTTATATATTTTTTTCTTTCTCTGCTTGGACAGGCCTCGATCTTCCCCTGCTCCCTTTACCTCATTCATTATTTTCATTCGAGGGGGCTTCAGTGGGGGCGGGAGGGGGGGGGGGGTGGCGGGTATAGGAGTATATAGCGAGAGAGAGAAATGAGATGCCTCAACACTTCACTGCCCTCCTCCTCTCCATCCAACTCCCCCACACACCTGGGATGGCCATTTCATTTCAGAGTGCAGCAAATGGAAAGGTGATCTTAATCTACCCTGTTTCCCTCTGACCCCTCCCAACCCCCCGCCCCCCTCCCACCACTGCTCTTTCCATTTCCCACACACAGAGCCTCATGCCGCTGATGGACAGCACGCTGCTGGTTGCCTAAGCCCGCCGTGCACCAAATGTAGTGAAAGAGAACCGTTTCTCACCTCCACCGAACTCTCCTGATATTACCGTGTTTTTTTAGAAATCTTTTGTGCGGTCTGTGATTCTAAATCGCTCCCTGGCCGCTGTTGACTTTGTTCAAAGTCTTTTGACGCGGCCTCTCCAACTAGCCCCCACCCCTCCCACCTCCTCGTTAGCTCATTACTCAGTGTTGGGCTCTCTCGCCAGTGTCAGCTCTTTGGTCATTACAGTCACGAGCAGACGCATGCGACGGCCATTGATTTTGGACCGAGCAGCTCGCTGCAGGCCAGTTCATTAGAAAGGTGATCTCACACACCACTGGATTAGCTGGGCTGTGGGCACATAGAAGAAAACAAGGTGGCTGCTCTCAAAGGCTGCGCAAAAGGTGCTTTCATTGAGTCCCCCCCCCCCCCCCCCCCCGTAACTGGAATGCACATTAAACATAGAGAACGTATAACTTTGGATGAGGTGAAACTTTTTGAGGCTCAAAAAAAGAACCGTTTTCATTTGCCCCCTGAGAAAATTCATTTTCAATCAGAAGTGTCTCCTTCCAAAAAGTATAATTTTCTTTTCTCTGAGAAGTAGAAAAAGCCTCTGCCACAATGGTGGTCATCTTTGAGGAAAAGAGAACCTCACTTTCTGCCTCCTCTCTTCCTCTCAAACACATCGCTCGAGGCTGGACCGAGGCTGCACCCGCCCAGCCGTTGCCATGGCAACGCTATCTGGGCCTACCAAGACCTGAAGCCGAAGGACATCCTGGACAACAGTACAATAGCAGCACAGCCAGGGTACCTGAGGGACTTAGACCTGAGAGGGGAGATCTGGCGGGTGTGGGTGGGGGGGGGGGGGGGGGGGTTGGGATTGGAGATTGAGAGAGCAAATCCTCTCTCTCTCTCTCTCTCTTTCGAAAATACCTCCCTTGCACACAAACACTATCAGGATGAGCCTTTTCTCGTCTAGAAGCGCTGGATCAATCCATTTATCGTTTTCTTTTGTAATGTAGAAATACACGTTTTTCAAGTATCTTGAGTGGATTTTCTGGTGAGTAAAAAAACTGGACTAGCCCCACGGATTTTGTAGTTGAGATGGCCATAATAGTTTCATTGTCTTCAACCGCTGCAAGGACCGGGCCACACATCCTGCTGCTGCTGCTGCCAGCCATGGAGACTAATCGAAATGTTTAGAGTTGATTTGCCTCGCTTGCATTCCTCCATGTACAGCTGCTAAAATAATAAGTGGAAGGGTTACCTCAGGTCGGCCCTCCTTGGGGGGGGGGGTACGGAACATGCATTGTTGTCATTGGCTCCGTCCGAGTATCCCCTCTTAAAGCCGCAGCGCGGAGCTGAGGAGCCCTGGCCGGTTTGCAGAGGCACGGTCCTCCGGGGGGGGGGGGGGGGGGGGAGAGATATCAGCATGTGTCCTTGGGCAATATTAAACGTCATGATCATCATGAATATGAGATGTTATGTTCTTATTATTATTTTAATTTGTCATTGGGAGTTGAGGACATGTTGTGTGGCTGTGCTGTAGAGTAACACGTGTTTGTACTCCATTGAAGCCGTGAGTGGATGCCATGACGGCGATATGAAGCCTAGTGGCCCTGCAGCAGGCAATCGAAAACCTTCATCGCGGAGAAGAGGGAGCCATGCTGTGCGCTGACTGAGTTTACACAGTTCCTGTGCGTCTTTTGTGCGTCGGCTTTAACCACTATCTAACGTGTGTTTACCTCCCAGTGGGTGCAGGCACAACACCGTGGATGTCCATGTGTGAACAACAAGACCTACTTAGTCATGCTAAAACACCCGTCTTACACCTACTCTGTTTCCTTTTGCAGGCGGCCTAAGAAACAGGATGTTAATGCTTGACGGAATGCCTGCAGTCCGAGTCAAAGCTGAGCCCCTGAAATTGGAACAAGGGGTAAGTGAGCAGTTGTTTTCTAGACGATTCCCTTTTTTCATTTTTTTTTTTTTCCTGCTTTCCTTTCCGCCTTTCCTCCTCCTGGCAATAGGCTTCATAATTATTCCCAGGCCTGAGCAAGTGAGTGAGCGAGAGAGTGAGTGTTGGGGGGGGGGGGACTGAGAGGAGTGGTCGGACAGCATGGTAGTACGCAGGAAGGGGAGAGGAACCGTGAAGAGGAGGAGAGCCACAGCTGGAGCAGGAATGCATCGGGGGGGTTTGGTGGGGGCGGTGACTGGGGCCAGCGGAGAGCCTGTTCTGGCTTGGGGGATAATTTTGCAGATGTAGCCGCGGCTCAGGGGAGGATGGTCACACGGGAAAATTTAAATCGTATCTATCTCGGCTCGTCGCAGCCTCTTTGTGTCCCTCAAATTTCCCCTCATCCTCACCCTCACCCATACCCTCCTTCTTCTTCTTCTTCTTCTTCTTCTTCTTCTTCTTCCCAAACACACACGACAATCTCCCTTTCGCTTTCACATAGAGAGACGCAACTGTGCTCTTTCTCTGAACTTGTCACCGCTCCATCTCTTCCTCTGGCCTCCAGTCTCTCGCAGTGCTCTCTGTCACCGCTGTCGGGTCTATCAAATTGATTTCAATTGATCACACAGAGTATGTTTTCAAAGGGAATGTTTGGTCTTTGAGTTGGCTTTTCTCAAAACGCCTAATTATATCTCATTTCTTAGATTTATGTTCAAACAGACTGGGCTTGTGTTGAACATGTTGGGAGGAACGGAGGCACCTCATGCAAGGGTTTTTGGACGGCCCACGTACGGTATCAGTTGTCACTGGTCCAACATACCTAGAAATAAAGTGGTCTTGTTATGGAAAAGCGGTAGCTAGGCTACAAGGGGCTTTTTGTGTGGCTGCCACAGCTGTCTGTGCAGCGGGTTGCGGGCCACCTAATATTTGTAATCATGATGAATAAGGGTTCGGTTATCATCGATTTCCATTCATAACATATTGATAATATCCTGGCCTCTAACATATCACCGAGAGCCCTCCGATGAGGGGAGCTAAGTAGTTGCCTTTGAGGGAAAAAACAGAGGGCATTAGCTCGTGATGGATGAGAAAAACAGCAGCCGCTGATAACCCATCGGGCCGCCTCACTTCTTTGGCTGCGTGGGTGCTTCGCATTGATAAGAATCAAATCTGTCTCCCCACATCTAAGGGCTCGACAGGGAGGCAGCAGGTGGCCCGGATATCTGGGTGTCCTCGCCCCCAGCTGGGGCTCGAGGGTTTGAGAGGCGTGCTCCCGACTACCTGGGGTTTCGGAGTCATGCTCCACGAGTGCCAGTGATGTCAGTCACAGACAGGATGTGAGCAGCGCCGCCCTCACGGCTCATTTTGAGGTGTGCCGAGATCCAAATCTACAGCCCCAACAGTCTGCGCTTCCCTTTCTAGACAGCAGATGCAGGAAGAAGTTTGGTGCCGCTGCAGAAATGTGGTCTTCATTTGGGTGGAGGGGGGGGGGGGGGGGCAAGGGCTGGCTGCAAATGGTCTGCCTTGTTAGACGATTCACCCGCAAGGGGCTGGAAAATGTTCCCCGCTAACCAGTATCCCCTAATAAAGACAACGGCATGAGGACAGAGGCAGGCAGCCGGGCCGAGCATATCATCTGTGTGTGTGTGTGTGTGTGTGTGTGTGTGTGTTTGGGCGGATCAATGTGTTTGTAACTGTCAAAATGAGAGCAGTGGGTGGCTCAAGTTTTTTTTTTCCATCTGTGCTGGTTGAGATGCGTCCGGGAACCTGTTTTCACTTTTGTGTAACTCTAGACGCCGTGTTGTTTTGACCTTTTCCGCACGAGGGTTCTCCTTTTCACACAGGAGCAACAGTAGGATGGGCCAATTGTTTAACGGGTTATCAGACAGCAAAAGACCTTACAAAGAAAGTAGATAGCAGTTGGGAGCTGAAAAGTTCATTGTGAAGCACCAGTGGCCATAGTTTCTGCCATACCTTTTATAGAATCCCACATCAACTGCGTTACAGTACACATTCGGTGTGTGGTGCTCAGCTAACTCTCAGTCGGGTCCACTGGTCCTTTTTTTCGCCGTTAGCTGGTTCAATCACATGCATTTTGCGTGGCTCGTTGCCTTTATGAATGTACGCCTGGCTGTTTCGTTAATCAGAATAATATCCCTGAAAAGCATTCAGATTCCACTTCCTCGCCTTCCTTTTGACTTCTTTTGGACGTGGGAAGAGCTGGCAACACTGCAGAACTTCCCCAGCCAACTAGACACACTCTGAGAGAACTTCCCGAGAAAGACAAGATTTCTACAGAGATCCGCCTCAAAAAGATCTAATGACTTCAAAGCCTCGAGGCAGTGTAGCTCCAGGCGATCTGTGACACTCACATCCTACACAGAACATGCAAACACAGGGATCCCGTGCAAAGGCAGCTGGATGATAGCCTGAGGGTCCGTCGAGAAAGGCTGCACGGGGTTCCTGCAAGAGAGAGAAAGGCTGTTTGACACCACAAACATGCGTTTCATAAATCAAGTGATATTTCATTTAAAATGTTTGTCATCGTAAAATCGTTGAGTGGCAACTTCAAATGTCAGATTCACATGCTGGAATAAAATGGATTGAAAAGGTACTTTGGAGTGGTTACAGTACATGCAAGATGTCCTTTGTTAAGTGCCATACATCTCTGCCCTATTTCTACATTGTCCGCCCCCCCCGCCAAATGAATAAGAAAGTGCCAAAAAACCTTACTTTGTATTGTTTATGATGGTTATAAATCATTCATTAAAGGCATCTCGCTTTGAGGTTGCTCTTTCTAGAGCTGATTGAACATTTTCAGGTGAATTATGGAAGAGAATATGCTTATGAATACCATATTCCATTTCTCCTACTGCTATCACCTGATTGCTGCACACTGGTATACTTCTCATGAGCTCTTAATTGAGGGTCTTAAAGGTAAAGGGTTGCGTTTGTGAGCTTGTGTACTCTACGTTGTGAGTATTAGTAACGATGAGAACAACTGATTCTTACTTGCCCGTTTTCACATGATTCTCCACGAATCGCCCCAGGAATATATCTGTAATATGAGTTGGCAAAGCAACTCTACAGCCAACATTTGGACCTCAAACGTGGAGCATTGCGTGAGGAAGGATGAAGAATAGTTCAGCTCATTACCTCCGCAGCTTCAGCCGCCTCCTCCTCCACCTCAGCTGTTAGTGTACTCATTCACAAATACTATGTTGTTGACTCTGACGTCTAATAATTCGCATTCTATTTTTTTCAATCAACTGTAACTTTTTAGCAGCATGAGTAGTAGTTCTCACTATGAGTGTTACATCACACATTTGAGAATGTTTATATTTGCATGATGGGTAAACAAATCCTTACTATAATGCTCCCCCACCCCCAAATGAACCCAATAGTGCAGGAACACAGTAAACTGCTTGGTGGGTGGTATTATGAAGCAGGTCATCGTGTGCTGTGAATCCAGACGGTATCACCACTGACCCTGAGCTGAACCCTCCCAGGGTCCAGTGGTCATCGCAGGCCCTTCTTCACGGGGTACGGCTCGGTTTCCAGCTGAGGTGGAATGACAGCCCATAGTACAGAACGACAGCTGCGATTGGAGAGCGTTAAGTTCTTCCTCTCTCCTCATGGCGCCTAAATGGGACTCAGCCTCTGAAAGGCCGCAGTCTGAGGGTCAACACCACACACACGAGCACCCCTCCCACACCCAAAGGTTGTGAGTCTGCATCAAAAGACGAGAAGCAGCCCGGAGGAAACAAACTAGGGACAGCGGCACCCACTCTCTACCGTGTGCCTTCGTCATTATCTTTTTTTCCCCCAAATAAACAGGTTCCCGGAGCTATTGTTACAATCTGTTAAGTGAAATATGTGGGGAGGGATGGACGGAGCCATTTTTGCGTTAGAAGGCCCATCGCTGAGAGAAAGAGAGAGAGAGAGACGGCCCGGAAATTGAGCCCATATGAATGTTTTTCCACCATCACAAAGGAGATTTAGGAGAGAGAGAGAGAGAGAGAGAGAGAGAGAGAGAGAGAGAGAGAGAGAGAGAGAGAGAGAGAGAGAGAGAGAGAGAGAGAGAGAGAGAGAGAGAGAGAGAGAGAGAGAGAGAGAGAGAGAGAGAGAGAGACTATTGTCCACCGAAGGATAACTGCAGCAGTAGAGATGTGAAGTGTCAGGCTATGAGTACATTAATTGATTAACTGATTGTTATTAGTTTCTTCCAGGTTGTGTGTGTGTATATCAAAAAAGATTCTGCTTCTGCTTCCACAGTCCCTAAAGTGCGTCCCTACTCTGCAATGGACGGCGTGCCCTTCTTCCTCAGCAGAGTCAAAGCGGAGCCCCCCGAAGACCTGCTCGCCCACGACCTGCACTTCCACACGCAGACCGAGCCCGTCGACCTGTCGATCAACAAGCCCCGCCCCTCGTCTTTGTCCACCACCCCGACCACCACCTCGTCATCCTCCCCCCTGCGCTACGCCTTCTCGCCGTCGTCTTTATCGTCGTCGTCGTCCTCTTCCTCCTCCTCCTCCTCCTCGCCGTCGGTCATCACCTCGGCTTCATCGGTGCTCACGCCGGGTCCCCTGGTCGCCCCCGGGGGCGGGGTGAGGGGTCAGCCGTATTTGCACATCCTGCACTCTGTGCCGGCGCCTCCGTCCAGCCCCCTGAGTCTGCACGCGGCGGGGAAGCTGGGCAGCCATGTGCACCGCATACCGGTGGTGGTGCAGTCGCTGCCCCTCATGTACACCACAGCCGTGCGATCACCATCCAGCCTCAACAACACCATCATGCTACCTCTGCTGGATGAGGTGAAGAGCCAGGCCAAAGGTGAGAGGGAACGCGCGCTTGGAATTTACTGCGTATTCATTTCCTTGAAACAGTCTTTAATCATTCAGTTAAATGCTACAATTTCTCTAGGTGCTCCAGCACCTGCATGGAAATGATTCATCAGGATTGAGACTTTGAGCTTTTGCCTAATGATTATATTAGTATAATATTAGCTTTACACAGTAAGTGAAGTTAAGTTCCTCCACTAATTCAGAAATTAGAAAACAATCATTCACCTATGTCAACACGGGTGAATATTTTGAATGTTCAGTTGTCAACCTTTGGGATACACAGGGATATTTAAAATTCTTAAAAATACAAAAGACGACTTTTTAGAGACTTTTTTTATTCCCCTCCCTGCCTTGGTGAAAGTGAAGATGAGTTTTACAGGTTAAAAAAAGACTCTTTATCCAACTTGTACAAGTCTCTGGTGGACGTAACTTTTGCAAGTCTCTGGTGGACGTAACCACGGCGACACCGGCCACTCTGAGTATTACTGCTGGCCGGGCCTCAGCGGTGTTATTTGTTTCCTCTCTGGGTGGGGTTTTACTGCCAGCCACTGGGAGTGAGCCCACAGTAGGTGTTTCTCTCCAAGTCTGGGCCGCACACAGGCCAACTGTTGGTTGTAAAAAGGAGGGTTGCTTCATGTCACTCCCTGCAGGATGGACGGACACACTCAAACTCAGACCTGTCTGTGTGTGTGTGTGTGTGTGTACATACAAGCAACAAACTCGTGTAATAGGAGCGTGAGGTCAGAGGGACACTTGGTCGGCTTGGGTGGGGTGGTCCCCTTAGAGACGGGGCGTTTCGTGTCTGAGAAGGCGGAAGACAGGAAAAACAAGGCTTGCATAAGAGGGTGTGGATGGGTATTGAAGATTGGTGGCACCTACGCAAACACACGCACGCACGCACGCCCAAACACAAACGCACACACACACACGCAGTCCGACATCAGCTCTGCCTGCCTCTTGGAAGCTGGAAGCACTGAGGACACGGGCTGAAACGGAGTGTTTGAATGTTTGGTGCGGTGGATGAAGCCACTTTTAATCAGATTGCGACTAGTTGACAGAAAGAACATTTTGCTATTCATTGCACTTAATGAGACTTAAGAAATGTTTGCTTAGGATTCCCACAGCCTGAGTCAAGTGAAATAAAGAAGAAAGAGCCAGAATATTTTTGTTTACCTATGAGTAGATTGTTCTTTAGAGGGGAGGGGGTCCCCATCTTATCATATTTTAATCTTTTCTACTATCACTATTGTTTGGCCGCTTGAAAATAACCCCGCAATCTACTGCCCCTCCATGCGTAGTTAGGTGTGAGGGTCAAGAACCCATCTTGTTTGCCTTGATACAGACAGAACAATCATATGCTCTGAAGCGAGTCTCAATCATGAAGCCTTCAACATGGATACTAGAACACTCGCACACACACACACACACACACACACACACACACACACTCCCACTCACCCACATGCACACACAGGTTTGGCCATCGTCTTTAAGAGAGGGCGGGTACCCTTCCTTTCACTGCTGTCTCCCTGTCTCCGGCAGGAGGTTGCCATGGAAACAGGGCTTGACTGGATACAACAGGAGAGAAAGAAAGAAATCCGGTGCTCTGCCCACCTCTCCACCGCTACTCCTTTGTGTCCCTCACTCAAAATCCCCCCCCCCCCTCTCCATCTCACAGTGCATTTCTGACTAATTACAGGTTTTCCATTGGGCAGGGGAGTCCGGGGTGACCACTCTGCATGTCTTAGTTGACAACAGTTCATTCGCGCCCCCCCCCCCCCCCCCCCCCTCCGCCTCTCACACTCCTACACACCCCACATCCCCAGTAATAACACTGTGTCTGCACCCATCTCTAGACCCTCATTATGGGTCATTATGGCCCCAGTCTCGGCTGAGAGGGCAGAGGAGGTGAAATCCTGATAGCTTTTATAAAAGCGCCGGGCTTCCAGTGGGAGGAGATGTCGCAGAGAAAAATGTATCACTGTATATTCTGCGTGAGGATAACAGCAAGAGTAGTTATTTGTGCTATATTAGTCATACAGATGCAGCTCACCGATTTTGATCCAGTCAGTTTCCAGCAACTTTTCCCTGACAAGTTGTCTCCAGCAGGCTTATATATATATATATATATATATATATATATATATATATATATATATATATATATATATATATATATATATATATATATTACATTCATCATTTGAGATGTCCAGGATGTGCGCGGCCTGTGTCCATGGAGACGGAGAGGACAGAATGGCCGCGGGCTCTGGCAATATATCCAATGAGTTGTCCAGGCGAGAAGTTGTCACAACTCGTGGAGTAGATGTTACTTTGTGATGCAGCTCAGGAGGCAGAGACCCCCAGCGCTCACTGGCTCACAGGCTCGCGGCTAATAGCGTGCCAGTCAAATGGTGCATGTTTTTCTTCATGGCCACCATGCGACAGAGAGGAATCAAAAAGCTCGCTAATCAGCGGGAGGTTCTGCGAAGAAGATGCCGCAGCAAGCGGCTGGACGGAGACTTCTGTGTTGTCTCCGGGCCTTTCATGTGAAGGTTTGCCATTACCACGAATACCATTCTCTGTCAGTCGCCCGTATGGGGGGGGGGGGGGGGGGGAACGGAGCGCTCATGCACCCGTACTTTTTTAACTTGGACGTGTTCGGTATTCACACTCACACACTGGATAACACGTGTGCAGCTGTCCCCACTGACTCCTGTGTCCCGTCCCCACAGCACACACGGACCTGTCGCCAAGGCAGATCAAGAGCGACAGCGACGACGACGACCTGCCAAACGTGACCTTGGACAGTGTTAATGAGACCGGCTCCACTGCGCTGTCTATAGCCCGCGCAGTACAAGAGTGAGTATCAATCTCTGTGTGTGCGCGTGTGTGTGTGTGTGCGTGTGCGCGTGTGTGTGTGTGCGTGTGTGCGCGTGGGGGGGCGGAGATATCGGGTCACCGCGCTGCCCCTTTCTCCTCAACTGACCCTCACAGCTCTGTCGCGGATGTTGATTCTGCTGTGTGTTGTCATGGTAACATGTCTGGGAACTATGCTATTGATCGAACACGCCTTCCTGTTGGGGTCTGTTTGGTGTTACGGGAGTTTCCATTTGTTCTACTTCTACTGTATTCATAGTGCTGATGTTTCTTTTCTCAAACTAACTTTTCTACAAACTATCCCTCACCCAAGTTGTAAATGGTTAAATTATGATTTAACTATTTATTTAAATAAATGCTTCATGGATTCTTGTGGTTACAAACTAGCCATATAGATAATATAGTATTATCCAATCTCTTTTTAAGAAAAATATTCTGAGAAGAACTATATTCTGTTTGGGGATTTCATCTATTTCCAGAATGGGCTGTCAATAGTCACCTTAGATGTTTATCAAACTATTGAGATTTTGGGTATTAAAATATAAAGAAAATATAATAATTGGAACATTTTCGAAAGTCTGAATAAAATGTAGAATCTAACTATTGTTTAAGGTTGCACGTCGCACCCGTTCCCTCCCGTTCCCATCATGTGGAAGGCTAAGAAGGCCTTGGGTAACACAAAAAAAGCCTCTCTGTATTTCCCACAATTTGTGTCCCTGGATCACAGCGTTGTTTATATACAAAGTAGTGTGCATGTCTGTGTTTGCGACGTGAAGCCGTACGTGGGGGGGGGGGGTGCATCTGTATGCCTGAATGCAAACGGCTCAGACCCACTTAATGCCCAGACATCACAGTCCATCTGTGGTAAATATACAAGTGGACGATCAGGAACAGGAAGAGCCGGGCCTGCTCCTGTGCCCGCCTCCTTCCCCTGATGCCTATAAAAGCCTGCAGCCTGGCCAGACTCAAGTTAATGCCTGGCGGACTGTTATTTAGACGACCCGCGAGGAAAGTATTCCAGGACTCCCGCAGGATCCCGCTAATGGTGCAGCAACATTAACAAGGCCGAGGCCCCGGGCCGGTCCAGCTCACGGGGCTTAACTTTGTGTACAAGACGTTGCATTGTTTGTTTGTGCATTGCTGGCCGTGTGAACAGCTACAGTCATGAAACTAAATGATGATATCGCTATTGTGGTTTCACTGTGCAACACGTTGTGGTGAGGGCTCTTGTCTCAGGCAGTGCTTGTTTAATGGAAGCACAAGCAGAAGTTGGCCGGTTCCAGGGAAGACGCGAGCGCACACACACCCACACACACACACACACATGCGCACAGACAGAGAGGGAGAGAGAGAGAGAGAGAGAGAGACTCAGTGGAGGACTCTGGGTTTCAGTGCAGGTAATTGAAAGGGACAGGCGTGCCCCTGAGGGCCACACGTGGGCACCGGGTGGTCAAAAGAGAACCGGGGCTGGCAGGGCCCAACCTCTCACTGGCCTGGCTTTCACTGAGGAGAGAAATCACCAGCCTTTAACGATGCCCCCCACACTCACCTCTCCGTGTGCAAAGTGCACACTGGGCTATGTGGAAACTGCCCCCGTGTGCGTGTGCACGTCAGTAAGTATTAATCCTTCCGCCTGCGTCTTTGCGTCTTTGTACGCGCGCACTAGATTTTCTGCACAGTGGACAGAACAGCTGGTTGCAGGGAGGTGGGGGGGGGGGGGGTCGAGCCATTGTCAACAGGAACACAGACTTGCATGTTTGTCTGTGAAAAACAAAGGCGGTCTGTAGTCGACTTGAGTTGCGCGCGGCGGGTTTTTGGCCGCGTGGAGGAAGAATGTGCATTCTTTATTGGCACAACACACGCGCTCGCTCTGTGGACATCTGCAGCGCAGCAAACATGTCGGACCATTGTGTCGCCTCGCTCCGTTTTTCTCTCCAGCGCGAGCCGCGATTTTTCTTTTGGCGTAATTTAGTGTCCACATTTGCACATGCAGTCATCCAGAGAGCACCGCAGGAGAGGAGGGAAAGGGGGCGGAGGATGGGAGTGCCTGCAGCCTCCAATCCAGGTATCCATGTATAAATAAATGAGTGAAAGGGGAGAGTGAGATATGAAGTGTGTGTGTGTGTGTGTGTGTGTCCTGGGCTTCTTGGGCAGCCTCGTCCATATTCATGCGTTTCCCTGGGGACGGGCAGATAGGCTATTGTGGGAGTGAAAGGGAGGAAGACAGGAGAGAAGATGTGTGTGTGTGTGTGTGTGTGTGTGTGTGTGTGTGTGTGTGTGTGTGTGTGTTGGGGTTAGGGGCTTGTGTTGGAAAGGTTGTCTCTGCTGAAGTTTGGCTGGTCCCTGAGGTACCGGGGGCCACGGAGCAGAGCAGGTGAAGGGAGGAGAGGGTAGGGGTGCAGGCAGGGGGGTTGTATCCTTGGACAGGTACAGGAATGCCCAGTGGGCAGTGATCCAGTGAACACACACAAACACACACACAGGGACCGTTTTCTCCATAAATACACTCGTATACACTCGGGTCTGTTGCTGTGACCTAGTTTCCTGTGAGAAGTTGGTAAAGAAAACCTGGATTGTGTTTTGGGAAGCCTCCGATTGCAGGTGACCAATGTGGGCCCCCGCTCTCCGAGGGGAGCGCTCGGGGGGGAGCAGCGGATGAAGACCTTGGGGGGCGGGGGACAAAGGAATTAGAAACCGAGGTTGACTCTGTGAAACAATTCTCAGCTGTACTTTGCTTTTTTCTCTGTGATGCTTCGGGAAACACAAAACGGACGCATTCACGCAGCCGCGGTGACACACAGAGTCACAGAGTCCCCCCCCCCCAAGGCTCACATGAGAAAGCACATCCAAATGTGCTGTTGAAGACCTAAAGACCAACTGTGACTCCCCATGAACACTCCACACTCACAGCTTTGTCTTTCTCATTTTCCACTTTTCTAACCCGGGATTTGAAAAAGTTATTCAGCCGGGCTCGAGATTAAAAGTAAACCTCTGAACGTAACATCTCCGCGTTATAGTGGATCCTACCAGTAAAATCAGTGTGAGCACATAGTTTAATTTTATTCCCAAACAAACAGGAAGCCTGCAAGCCAACAATCATTTTTTATCAAAACTAAAATAATACGATTCATTTTAAACCCCGACTTATTGGCCTTGTCTCATGTTCTGCCAAGAACACGTATCAGACCACATTTTCATCAACCACACAAACGTAACCCCCCCCCCCCCTACACATTTATATTACACACCGGTGTGGAAATTGTGTTCCTTCAGTCTTACAAGTCTACACTGGGAAACGTGATGGAGGACACCTTGAAATGAATCATGTTGGACGAGTTGGACATGGCTGGACATGGCTCAGGGACTCTGTGGACACAACATCGCATGCGACAGTTTTTTTGCCATCGTACAAGCTGGGGCAGGAGCCCCCGGAGAGCAAGCGGATCATGGTGGGAACGCTGAGGTTTAACAGGCCGAAGCTCCCCAATACCAACCATATTTGCCCTTTTTATATTGCCTCTGATTGTGATGAAGTAAACATCTTAGTATTTTAACATAAAATTGTTAGATTGTTAGATTTTGTTTAATTCCCCAAAAACAGACGGTCCAACAGACCCACAACACCAGCTGAGTAACTAAAAGAGTTTCATCTCAAGAGCAAAATGGAAACATGGCTACAATAAAATATTATTTCCACTGCGAATTAAATCATGAGTATTCTTTTCCATTAACTGTTTGTATATAATGTTCTTAGCAGTGTACTAGGTTCAAAGACGTATGCTTTCAAATTTCTAATTGAACCCTACCAACCATAGAAAACCCGCCAGTAACCTGGTGGGAAAAGTGAAGCCAGCGAGAAAGTCCCTTCAAGTGGCATTACCTTTCATGGCCACTAGGGGGAGACTCCTCTGGTTGCCAAAATATGTAAAGTTGCAAGTAGAAGAAAAGGACACTACTTCTCAGTTTAGTTTATGGTCTCAATCTCTAGTTTTAATACAGCATGATGTTCATTTAGTCACTTATGGTTTATTTGGAGTCAAATAAACCATGTAGGCCTCAATTAGGGCTCAATTGATATTTAGCATGTCGCCACCCTGCTGTGGTCTGGTTTGTGACGTGTTAGTGTTTCTGTTTTTGAACTTTAAACCCTTCACAGTATGTTCAAACTTAGTGGCTTGGCTCCGGCCTCTCGTCTTATTTCTGCTAGCAAAAAAGGAAAAAAACCAGTGGATGGCGCCACTGTGACTCCGCCCACTTCTTTTATACGGTTTTTGAAAACCCAGAATATTAGTGAAGAACTCCAGGATTAGGATGGATGTCTTATTTGATCCAGTCAAACCTTTTTTTAATGCTGATCTTGTTCATTTCTCTCGCCGAATTGTGGTACTTCTGCCGTGACTTTTATTTCCTCCCAGGAATCGCTAAAACGTAATCCAAGTGGATTCTGAAATGTAATTACCTTTGTTTAGCTGGAGAGCGCTCGCAACGTCTGTGTTTCTGTGAGTAATGAAGATCGCTAATCAGTAGCATGTGCCCCAGTGGGGAGTACCCCAAATGGATTACGCCAGAAATCTGTCACCGAGCTCTGGGAGTGGAACTGTGATGACGACAGAATTATCCCCAGCAGCGAGGGACACGTGAATAAGGGTTAGTTGTTGTTTGTTCTTTGTTTTGGAACCTGTTGGCTTCCCAGAATGATGTCACAACCAGGGAGTCACTGTGTGGATGAAGTCAGAATGTAAACATCTGCTGGATATCTCTCTGGCGGACACACACGCACACGCACACACACACACACACACACACACACACACACACACACACGCGCACACGCTATCTCATAGTCCAGCCAGTAGTCCTTCCCTGGTCACCGCTTTGTCACGAACGCTGTGTGTCTGATTCTCACGCACAAAGCACCGGATCACTGTAGACAGCGTCCTTATTAGAGCCCACAGGAGTGTGAGGCTGTGCATTATTACATTACTTACATTGCATTATAACCCATGCGTTACATTTTGCCTGGGGAGCAGTTAGGGGTTGGGTGTCTTACTCAAGGACTCAAGCCGCCAACCCTGCGGCTCCCGGCGCGTCACTACTACTCCATGCGCCACCGTCTCCCCAGAGATGAAGGAGCCCACGCGGGGCTTGCGTCTCAAACAAACACAGGACTTTCACTCAGGAGGCCAGGGCTCCCGTCCTGTCCAAAGAGGCTGCACGGAAGTCCTTTTGTTTACGTCCGTTTACGTCCTGTTCTGTGAGCGTGTTGGCCACAGGCACTGATACTTCAGAGATGATTCCCGTCTCTCACACACAATGAGACATGCATGCAGCTCGCTAATGAAACACTCGAAATCGAAAGGCTCCGAAGGGCGGCCCGCAGACGCCAAGTTGCGAGTTGGGTCTAAGATGCTTATCTACATGTCTCCCTCAGATCAGGACATTGCGCAACAGTTTGACGTGTCGTTGCACTGCGATGGTTAATCAACACTGTAGGGGGAGGGAGGGAGAGTCCGATCTGACCTGTGTGCTCATTTCCTGTGCAGCTTCATATTGGCTGTATGCCAAGAGCAACAGGTGATCTGTGTGTGTGTGTGTGTGTGTGTGTGTGTGTGTGTGTGTGTGTGTGTGTGTGTGTGTGTTTCTGTAATTCTGTGCTCCTCTCGATCCCTTGCGTGCACATTCTTGGTCGGCATTTGACAAATCGGGCTTCGTTGGGACAGGAAGTGGGTTGTGTGTCAGCTGCCCCCCCCCCCCCCACACACACACGCACACACATGCAAGCACACACACACACCACACACACACACACACACACACTTTCAGCCTCCTACGTTGGTTCTCAAGATCCAGAAAAACAACTGTGCTCCATCACCGTTGACATCCATCCCACAGAAGTGACTCCTCCCTTCTAGAAGACGGGGCCGTTCTGTTTCAACCTTTCTTTGCTGCAGCAGCAAAGTGTTTACTGCTGTGTGAAAGGACATGAACTGTATGTACTATATGAATCTACAACAGCCCTACCTTCTATTCGCTCCCTTCCCCGTGTGTGTGTGTGCGTGTGTGTTTAACATCGTATTCACACGTGATAACATTTAAGATTGGCCTCACAGAGGATTCTGCTCTACAACGATTGTGCTCAAAGTCAGAGTGCGGCGTGCACACTTTGTTACAGCGACTTCACAGCTGGAAGTGACAAATGACCCAATCCACGGTGATATTGACTGGTTAATGGAGAGGAAATGTATCGAATAACTCAGGAGCCGTTAGCCTTGTTGAGGTAAAAAAAACCTCCTCCATCTCTCGGCCCGTAGTTGCGGCGGCTTTTCCCAGAGCACCGGTGCTGCACTGCCTCCTGCTGGCTCCGCTACGGCTTCACGTTGTGTAGAACCCTAACGATGGACTTACTGGACTCCTTTTATGGCATCACAAGCCAACAGAACCACTGACAACATTGGTTTTCCAACCAAAAAAACTATTTCGGACCAATAAAATCACTGTTGTCTTTGCAAATTGTTGCAGTGTGATGCCTTGCAGTATGTGAACATTATTTTCCTGAACTGTAAACAGTGTTTTTATACAGTAACACCCCCGACTAAACATCACCAAGAGAACGTTTAAAAGTTGTGTCCATTAACAGCACATTCTAAATGTTTCTAGTATGAGTCCACTACTTACTCACAACCTGCTTCGGATTAGTACAACATGTCATCTTCACAGTCTGACGACGCCTTCGTGTGTCCCCCCCCCCCTTGTTCTCCCGTTGCAGCTCCATGTCCCCGTTCAGTATGGACAGCATACGGCGCCCCCGGAGGTCAGAGTCCCCCGATTCCAAAAAGAGGAGAATCCACAGGTGTGACTTTGAGGGCTGCAATAAAGTGTACACCAAAAGCTCCCATTTAAAAGCACACCGGAGGACACACACAGGTCAGTAGGTCTCAGTGCGAATGGTGCCACTCTGTGATTTGATTGGATGTGGAAATGTTCCGAAGGTAACGCGCGTGTTGGTGTCGGAGCCTTTCCTCCACGTAACGGGATGTGATGCTGCAATGTCACAGCAAACCATCTCCGAGAGAATGACCCTTTGAAGGATGGATAGAGTTCAAAGGGCAATTACATTTCAAGGCGGAGACTTGAACAATTTGAAAAATCCGGAAAAGAATCCGTGCATAATTTATTCTAAATGAATAATATGAATATTATAATATAATTGTAGACCTATTGGTATTGTTGTCAGCACCAATCAATAATCAATACCTGTCCGATGGCATGTAAACATTCTCATTTTGTTTTTTTAACTGGACAACACACTGGAAGGCTTTACATTACATTACATTACATTACATGTCATTTAGCTGACGCTTTTATCCAAAGCAATAATAATAATAAGTGCATTTCAACCAGCTTTAAAAAAACAAAAGAAGCCCATCGCTAGATAGTCATTGTTTTTTCTCAGGCACACGTAAAGGGACCTACTTCTGACACATTCTTAAAGGGCCAGCGTGTGTTAATGAGCGGAATCGGTTGGCAGAAAAGAGAGTCTTAGTGTTCAATAGAACGTACAAACTGTGTCTCCGCGTCGGTCCCGTAGCTCCTCCAGGTTTCTGTTCTGTCCTCGCCGCCAGATGTCACCAAATCCTTTGAGTCTGCATGTGTGATTCCTCCCTATAACACAAAATACATCAGACAGTAGTAACGGTTGTGCTGCTAAACATGTCTAATAACCCATGATGTCTGGTAACAGCAGTCATGAGGCATTATTTCTGGTCATGAGTGTCTCTCTGATGGACATCCCGGGCCTTTCTGTCCCCGTCATGGAGGGAGACTGTGGTTGGAGCTGCATCACAGACATCCTTGTGGCTCATTGGCTGCTTTTATTGTCATGTACACCTCTGTCCTCATGGGTCTTAATACATTTAAGTGGAACACACATCTAAAACCTGTTCTGTTCCATGATGAGCTGGACAGTACAACACTCGGCGATTACACTTCTTTCTTTTGCTGCAATTAACAAAAAGAAGAAAACGATTTTGCTCGGGATTCGAGGCTGTGTTCATTTAGCCAAATTCATTAGAAATATGCTCAAGACATATTCCAGTCCATGTCCAGAAATTCCCCCCAGGCGGCTGATGCAGACGGCTAACGCATTTAGCAAACCGTGCTGCAGTGTTTTCCGTCCCAGGCCCAGAACTAATTAATCTTTGAACAATTGAAAGATTGATTAGTATTAGACTATTGAAACATGCTTTAGTCGTCGGATCAGATCCAGGCAGCATGCCGTCAAAAATACCACAATGGTTATGAGATAATAAATCTTTGCCACGCAACGATTCGTGCACTTAGACTCACTGTGGTGGATAAACACAACTCAAGCAAGTTTCAATGTTGCATAAGAATTCTGATAAATGGATGGAATTTTATGGATGGAAACAACTGGATACGTAAAAAAGCATAAAAACAAAACATCCAACATGAAAGAAGGAAGAACCAGCAATATACCTAAATACTTTAAGGAGTTTTAGCTCCTCGCTTGACCAAACAACTGTGGCAATAAGGTGGAAAAATGTTTGAATGTGAAATGATCACCCCAAATCACCTTTAACAAAGCCCCGGGTTCGGCCTCCGGCTCAGTAACGGTACTGAACATGTGACGTAGCGGGTGCTCCTCTCTCCCTCTGCAGGGGAAAAGCCATACAAATGCACCTGGGACGGCTGCACGTGGAAGTTCGCCCGCTCCGACGAGCTGACGAGGCATTACAGGAAACACACGGGGGTGAAGCCCTTCAAGTGCGCGGACTGTGACCGCAGCTTCTCCAGATCCGACCACTTGGCCCTGCACCGACGGAGACACATGCTGGTGTGAACCGGACTGGGCGCAAAGGTCAACTGAGAGAGAGAGATAGAGAGAGAGAGAGAGAGAGAGAGAGATCAATGGAACAGACACACACACACACACACATAGGCAGTCGGGGGAGCGGGACCTCCCCATGAATGTTTTTCAGCTGGCCTGGACACGCACACGTGTATACACACACTCACACACACACATGCACACACACACACACACACACACACTCACCCATCCGTCACAAGGAGAGGAGATGGGAGATGGAGACGTGCACAGGGTCACTTCTGGATCCCCTTTGGGTTGGAAGGAACGGACGGCAGGATCTGATATTGTTATTCTTTGGAGTATAATAGGGAACTGTCTTTTACAGCACTGTTTGTACATGTTTCACTCTGGTTTTTAAAAAAGAATTCACACTCTTTATTTGGACGAAAACGATATATATTACGATGGCAAAGGTGTCTTTTTGGTTGGACTGTTTCTTTTCTTTGTTGCTGCTTTTTCAGCACTCATAATGTGAAAGTCCACGATGTGTGGAAAGGAGGAAGTTCTGCCCGGCCCGGATCACTGGTCGGAGCCACAGGGCCGTGTCGTTGCGCCGCGGCCGGCAGAGGGCGCCATTGCACCGCGGATAGTTCCCTCAGCCTGCCGATACATCCGCGCGCTGTCGTCCGTCTCATCGGCAGCAAACCGCACCCTCACAGATACGATCTGAAAGGATCGACCTTTTTTCAGACATTTGTTGCTTTATTTCCGAACCAAGGAAACCAGACACGCGGATCATCGCACCAGCAATGACCCCGCTGACTGGGGCCAACTCCCCAAATCTCATCAGTGCTATTCATTATGTGAGCCTCCTGAAAGCATTTCCTTAAACACACACACACATCTTTGGTGGAACATTTGCTGTGATTAGCAATCAGTTAAGTGCAATCTAAAAGGATAAATATCATTTCAGTATACCGACGTTATGTTTATTGAATCTTTCTTTTTATTCCATGCCTGCTTGTTGCATAAGTTTCCACTCAGAAGAAACACAAACCCTCATGTACAGTGAACTTTGCAATCAATGAGAGGACATTTCCAGTATCAACAAAAAAAAACAATTAGACGCGTTTACCGACCATGAAGCTCCGCCCCTTCGCTCCGTGACAACGAAGCTCCGCCCCTTTGCCCCGGATGTCGCTATCGGAGGTGACGTTTCGATTGGTTTCGGTAGCTGCGCCACGAGGTTTTAATCTGGTCTTTTCCCTTTTTTTGTTTTATTTTTGTTTGTCTCAAATACAGAAAATCACTTGAAATGTTCTCACCCCAGATCAGATATGTGAGATGTGATTTTCGGATTTGGCTACCGAAAATGCTGACAAATGCAGGAGTAGCATCTGCATAGACGCATAGGACACATATACAAGTACCAAGCTGCACACGCAGAAATGCACGATGCAAGCACTTGAGACTACATTTTAGATGCATTCACTGGCACGACTTCTCTTAAGTAGCACCTCGACCTTAGGTAGGAAATGTAATTAATGAGTGCATTTTTATCGTCATAGTAACAAATATTTTTAAATGTTTTTCCAATACTCCTCCAGCTGGGGAAGGCCTGCACACATAAACGCACAGAGGCCATCCCATAGCCTCCGAAAGTGCTGCTAAATGCATTCATTGGACCGGAGCCAGTGACAAGAAAAGGCAACCCTGAAAACTACACACACACACACACACACACACACATCCTCACTTCTCAGCAAAGTAGCCAAAGTCCGGAAGTCGCCTCTGCACATGACCCCCACTCGATGCAATGGAGAATGGCAATGTGTGGTATCATAATTTATGCACATTGTTTGCACACATGTCATTATGTCCAGTTGTACTATCATTTTGGCAAAAACATATCAGCACCTTGTTTGTCTTTTAAGTACAAGTTTATCTTATTTCAGATGTCGATTTATAAACGAAATCATTTTCGTGGTATTTTATCCTCCATATATTGTATAAGAACACCTTATTACTGAGGGGCACTTCATCTTTTTGCATATAACTCAACTTTTTTTCTTCTGTAAAAAGGATCTTTTGAAAATGTTGTAATATATGTGACAGTGAAGATGAAACTTATTACAAAGTTCTACAGCCTGTATATACATTGGAAAAATAGGGCTTTTGATTAGTAGATGCAGGAAATACATTTATACGTGTAAAGTCTTTTTTCCAGACTGTAATTTATCTAATTTGATATACAGTGAAATGGGGCTAAAGGTGTCCGTCTTGTAAATTACCACTCGTGACGTCACACAGCAGTTTGCTTTCCTTGGTTTATGGTTCAATAAGCTCATGGTCAGATCATTTCTACTCCCAAACGGCTGAACCAGTGTTTGCTATAATCAACAAATTATTTATATACCAATTTGACCGTATTTAAGGTACTCTCCTCCCTGCGTCTGCAAGAAATGATGTTAATCGAGCACATATCCAAGACGCTGGTATTCAGTGTACGACGTTGCATGCCTTAATGCGCCATTTCCTCAATTCGATTGAACTTGAACACGGCGTCTCGGCGAGACAGGGTGTGTGTTATATTTCCCTCCAGTATCTCTCTCCTCATTTCAAAGCATAATTTTGTAACGGCAACCAGGGTCAAAGTTATGCAATACTAATGAATAGTGCCTCATATTGCAAAACTCGCAACATCAGCCGCTGTCCGCAGAGTTTCGATTTTCTTTCAACGCGTGTGCTTAAATTAATAAACACCCAATGGGAAAAGCATCAATTTTTGGACAAAAAGAACAAAAGACGCACAGAGGACATTATGCAAGTGGGACCTTTCATGTTTTACTTGAGCCTCGCGCCATCGTGTCCAATGCAGCGTCCTCCCACACCACGCTCACAGCTGGCGTGGTTGCTTGTCTCGCAATGAGTCCCCTCCCCCCCCCAGGGGGGGGGGTGCGGACCGGAGAGACGAAGGCCTCTCCATGTGTCAGGTCCGTCCCGTCCATTCAACGTGGAGGACGGCGAGGAGATCCCAAGTACACCCTTCTCTATTGGTTCCATATCTATTTTGAACTTTCTGTTGTAACATCTGCTTCTGATTTCCGGGTTTTGAAAGTTTTAAGTAGTGAAGCCTATGTTTTTTCCAAGTTTGCTGATATTGCGTACAGTAATCGTTGTTCCTGTATTTATGTAAAGTGAGTGTAGTGTAAATATATTCAGATCTTTTCATTCTTACCGGGAAAAAAAAAACATTTAAAAAAAAAAAATCTGAAATAAATGTGATAATGCTCAGCTTCAAATGGAGATTCTGCTCACAGAATTCCACATCTGTTAAAAATTTGTAATCCTGATATTTTTCAAAAATTCAAGAACAGGTGTCCTTATTTTTCTTTTTGTTGTTTACTGTTACGCTTTTCTTTTTTTTTTTCTCCAAGAGTTGTTGAAGTATCCAGTCAGTGTTTTGCCTTTTTTCTCTCTGTATTTTTTCATATGGATGGAGCTGTGAAATTAAAATAAGTTCAAACATATACATGTATATTAATATGAATGGAGGCATGAAGGTTAATAAAGTTGCATTTTGTATGTAACACACTGGCGTGGGAGCTGCTTGCTGCCTGGGGCTGAGATGGATGGAATGTGGTCTCTGACATCGGAGTCCTGCACTCGCGTTCTGCGGCATTCAGGAACCTAATCTCGGTATTAAGGGGGACATTTGAAGTTCTGCACGATATATACGGCACAGTAGTTCGTAGGCATAGTACAGTACATCCACTTACTACTTATTTTTACGTTTTAATTTCATGAAGAACCTTCTGTAATATCGCATTGCTTTGTATTTTTTAAAGGTTGGACCCAGAACATTTTGTACGCCGATTCTCCAATAACTGGATCTGGATGAATGTTTCTGTCAGCCGATGATTGCAATAACAAGGTTTCAATTCCCACCCCGCTTAGCATGTACGCCGTGCAATACATCACACGTGTGATTAATGGCTCACAGGGGCCTGTGGGCTGAAGGGAGCAACGCGAAGCACGTTAGTGGATAACAGTGATGCTAAAAGAGTCTCCACAGGGGGAACTTCCTCTGCGCTCAGGACAAGCTCAGGCAACTTCTCTGCTGTGAGCCGTGACTCATGTCAGGGACCCTTTCCAAAAAAACAGCCAACAAAAAGAAGTCACGCTTCAGAATTGTGGACGATATGAAGAAGTGCACCGAGGACGCTTTGCTGAGATCAGATCACGTGTCCCACAAGGAAACGATACACTGTAAAAGTCATTTGACCATCTTTCTAAGTTTTAAGTTTTTGCTGCCAAACAAAAAACGTAAAATTAAGATCAAATAACTTAATTCAAATGAAGTGCAAAAAAAACATATTTTTACAGGAACAATTTTTCTCTGTATTATTACAATCAAACACCTTCGATCAAGTGATTTGTCCTGTAGTTGTCAGCTAAGCTAACACAGGCAACCATTCACACTCTCAGGCAATTTAGAGTGACCAGTTTACTTACTATGGGAGAACATGCACTGTGGTGGAGTTGTTCCCGGGACCATCTTACTGTGAGGCGGCTGTGCTAACCACCACACCACCATGGCGCCAACGTATATGAACATATATAAATAAATACATACACATACATATATATACACACCCTCTACTTAAGGTGTTTCATCGGAATACTACAGGAAAAATCTATAAAATAAATGGGTCTGTAAAATTGTTATGGAATATTCCTGTAAAATTCATTCAAATCAAGTTATTTTACCTTAATTTTACGGTTTTTGTTTGGCAGCCAGTCATTTGACCATTTTTTTACATGATTTGAATGTAATTTAAGAAAACAGTAATATACTCTAGAATAATTACAGTATTTCTTCCGTAAAAAAAATGAGAAAAACATTGAATTTGTCATTATTAGCATAATACTTAAATTTACAGTTGGACGGTTAATTTACAGATAATAGCTTTATATTTCCCACATAATTTGAAAAAACAGAAAAAGTACTGTAACAATTTAAAGTTATTTTTTTTTACTGTGTTGGTACCTCAAGCAGACACAGGCCACCAGGCTCTGGGGAATAACCTTAGGGGAACCGTTTGGATGCACATCCCAGAAACATATATGCCTATAGTAGGAGAATATCCAGAGGAGACAAGAACAAAAAAACCTCCCCCTTCGCATTCAGAGATATTCAGTGACAACATGTCACTGACTAATATCTGTGAATGCAGGTAAAAAGGAGTGCAGCAATTTTGGTCTTCTTGTTTCCTCTTTAAAAAGTGGTTTTCCAGCTTAAGAACAGTTAAAAATGTTTTTAAATATTTAACTGTAACCTAAAAAAGAATTGCATAATTAATACATAAAAAATAAAATGTCAAGAAAAAAATGAAAGGTATTGGTCAAGGATTGACCTCGAACAAAAAGCTGCTGGTGGATATATATAAAATGCTGCAGAGCTGGCAAACGTTACTGTAGTCATAACCTTTAAGTCAGCACATTTAATATGGAAGACAGTCATAATTTACAAAAAACATTTAACAAGATCCAAATAAAAACTCCCATTCAAAAAGCTATATTCGACACATACCTTTATTTGTACTGTGAGGGCTGCATGGCGTTGTGGCACATTTTGCTTAATTTGTGCTACATCTTATGGAGCTATGACACAATGCTACTGTCATGTCAAAATATTTGTGTTTATATATGGATTTTAAAAGTATTGCAACAATTCTCTGGCACATATTGAGATGGAAAAAGTGATAGGCAATATTCTATAATTTGATGCTTCTTAGCTAATGCAAAATATTAATAATTTATATAACGGTCCCTGCTATTAAACAAAAAAGTCAATCAGTGGATTGCATCCTTTAACAGCAGATACAAATATATATAAATACACATCTGAACCAATTGAGATTTAGCTCAATCAGACTGAACAGAATGTTGGTCATGAATACAGATTGCTACGTGTGGATAATTCGGAGCGGCAGCCAACACCCACAATCATTCCATTAGAGTACCTGATAAAAGATCACTGTCCCAACAGGGACGCTTGGTTTTCCATTCGTCCCGCCACCAAAATAACAAAGAAATTATTTTAAAGGCACTTTAAAGGTTGGTTTGGATACGTGGATAGCGGTCAAAGAAACTAAAAGCTAAAGACAGAAGTTCAGTCTCAGAACTATACGGTGTCCCTTTGAAACCTTTCAAGAAGACCTACCAGAAATATGATAATCCCGTTAATCCCATAAAGGTAGCGACCCACAGTTTGCAACAAATTATGGTGATGCAAGCGAGCCTGGATTTGTCCATCGTGACGGCTGCTGCTGGCCCGTCACGCTGCGCTCAGGGCTGCTGCTCCACCACCTCAAAGTGGAATCAACTCAGAGCCAGAGAAGCCCCCCCCGTCAACATAACAGCTTTAACAATTAAATTAAATAACACGTCGCCCGCTGAAATCCCAAATGCACCCTTCTAGATTCATCCCTGCCAAAAGACATTGGACATTTTCTGTTATGTGTCGTTGCTGTACAGGGGGAGTATAGATACAGAACATTCATAATGCTGTCTAAAACAAACATGATCTAAAAACCTTCACCCACTATCTTCCCTTCATTTCAGTGTTATGAGAAAATGTCGCTTTTTAATCATCTCCTGTGGCCTAGAAACCCTTAAACCTGGCAGTGTTGAAGCCGCTCGACACAAGCGCCTCCCAATAATTAGTGCTCCCGCGTCTTTAAATAAATCTACAGGTAACTGCTGTGACCTCCTGTATCTCACTCACATACACACACACACACACACACACACTTCTGCACTTAACTAACTAATGAATTTGATCATTGACACCATGCTGGTGTGATTGGATAGTGAAAAAAGTGAAGAAAAATAAAAAGTGGACATTTGAAGTTGTCTGCGTACTTTGCGGCGCACGAGTACCATTTCATCCTGGCTGATGATGTTCAGACTGACATCGTTGTAAATATCACTATCCCCCGATATTGGGGGCACATGAGAGGAAATAAAATAAGGCGACGGTAGCATTTCATCTTTCAACAAAAAGGAAGGAAACTATTTTGTGTGGGCCAGCACTGCTACGAACGTACCACCCCCCCCTCCCCCACCCCGGGGAGAGCCGGGAATTAACTCTCCCCCGTTTTAACTACTGCTACGCCCGTTGGTGGGAGACAGGAACACGGAGCAGCAGCTGGGGTTCTAGCCCTGGTGCCGCTTCATGTGTAGCGCCAGGTGGTCGGAGCGGGAGAAGCAGCGGCTGCACGCGGCGCACTGGAAAGGCTTCACCCCGGTGTGTTTCCTGAAGTGGCGAGTCAGCTCGTCGGAGCGCGCAAAGCGCCACGCGCATCCCTCCCAGGAGCAATGGTACGGTTTCTCTCCTTCAGCAGGCGGGGAGAGAAAAGCAAAAAAAAACAAACATTTTTTTTAAACGACGGAACGGCAGATGGATGACATCGCGTAAGGAGTACGGAAAACTTGGTGGTGACAAAATGAGTTTATCGCCGTGCGTCAAACCGAGAGTCATAAATCACAGCGTGCCAGCAGTGAGATGTGGGCCAAGGATTGTGGGCAGGCAGAACGCGTCTGCGTGCCAAGAGCGGATATTTCTGCCCGGCAACACCGCCTCGGCCTCCCTGGAACAACAAGTGCGACGGCAAACCCCTTCCTTACCTGTGTGGGTGCGCACATGGGCTTTCAGATGGGACGACTTGGTGTATACTTTACTGCACCCTAAAAAAAACAAAAACAAAAACAACAACAACAAAGATCAGGGTGCTGTGCTGCGACTTGTTGGGTCGTGAACTCTGCCAACACAAACCCTGACCTGCGACATCACAGTGGTGAATGCGCCGCCTCTCCAGATCCGGGTTATTCCTTCTGCTGTACTTGGCCGAAGCCGGCTGGGCCACCACCGGGGACAGCGGGCACGGCGCCGGCCCGGGGTGCCGGACCGGCTCGGGACCCGGGCCCAATCCCGCGCTGGAATGCCGCTCTGGCCCCTGGATTGGAGCTGCGCCCGGCGCGCGTCCCGGATTGCCAGCAGATTGACAGGCCTGAAGAGTTAAGTTGGAGGCAACGCCGGCTTCGTAGGTGGGGGGACGGGACAGATTGTGAAGGACCTCCTGCCCCCCGCCTGGACTCGGGGGGTCGGAGGTTGGCGGGGAGGGCGGCAGATAGGCCGGTCTCTGCTGATGCACATGACTCACAGGGGCCGCGGGGGCGGAGCCTTGCTGGGACCCGTGAACCAGCTGCTCCAAGTCACAGTTTAGAAGCTGATACAGGGGCATATCCTGGAAATCGGGCACTTCCTGTTTGATGTGAAATCGGCCGCCGGCTGAGTCGGCAGCACTGAAACCACCACCAAAGTATTCTGGGAGTGGCGCCGCGGTGCCCTGGCAGCTGGTCTGCATCAGTGCGTGGGACGGCTCGGTTTTGATCTGTCTCACGGCCCTGCAGAGATCCGGACGCAGGTACGTGACGTCTGGAAGGAACAGGCTCATGTTGACGCTGTAGGGGGGGCCAAAGTCCTCCGTGAAAGGCGGCTCCGGCACCAGGGCCCCCGTGTCCCGACTCAGCGTTTTGGAGTTGCCCCCGTACTGCTGCTGCTGGGGAGACAGGTAGCTGTCCATCTCGGACGTAAACTGAAAAAAAAACAAAAACAAGAGGACATCTATTTGCACAGGTTTCCTTGCAGCAAAGTGGGGGCCCCTGAACGCCTCAGTTTGGCTTCACGTGTTCCTCCCGGACCAAAACAAACGGAACCAGACAGAACAGCAAACCCCAGCTGCTGTGAATCCACGTGCACCCAGCGGCCCGTGTTCACACATGCACACACAGAGAATAAAAGGACGCCACCGCTCCCTTTTTAACGAGCAACGGAGCAGACGCCCTGAAAAAAAAAAGAATAAATTAAAAAAAAAAAAAGGGAAGAAGCAAAGCGACGCGGATGAAACGAGCCCGTCCGACTGCAGCATCTCCCGCCTCGCAAGTTTCACGGGCGGTGCACGACGCTGCACGTCCCACTCGTGACACGAGCCCACCCGTTGCACGCCTTAAAGCCTCAGTAACAGATACGTGGATAGTACAACGCGTGGGCCCTAACCCCCCTCTCCCCTCCGACAGTAGCTACAGCCCCGTATGTTTAAGAGCACGCGTGTGTCGGTAAACGATGCACGAGGGAAAGTGCGAACGTAACCCTACCAGAAGATTGTTGTCGTGGAAAGAGGAAGTTCCCGGGACGGCTTCCCGCGCGCGACAGAGCACTCGTCCCGGATCTCCGCCGGTCGCCCCGTGCGCCGCCAGCGGCGCGACGCTCCTGTGGCGACGCGGCGCGTCCTGCCGCGCAGCGACCCACACGGGATTCCTCGCGGGGGCGGCGGCCATTAGACAGCAGAGCAGCCCGTAGATAAATCAACCACGTGATTTCCCCCCCACACACACACTTAGGTTCGGATGCGACCTGCGCGACGAAAGAGCCGGCTGTCAAACGCTCATCAGCCCCCTTAATTCCGTCTCCGCTTTCTTTCTTTTTTGCGCCACTGCGTGAAATCTGCGCGTCTGCAGGGGCGGGGCCCAACGTGTATGAGATAAACCGGATCCGTCGTAGTGGAATGAACACCGTGGTTGTACGATCGGGGGGGGGGGGGGGGGGTCATGGATGAGGGCGCGGTCGAAATAACACCAAACACACACTCGCGTGCGCGTGCGTGTGTGATGCTTTGTTTAAGAGGCTTTTTTGCGTCCACGAAGGAGCAGTTGATTGTGAGCCAGTGGATGCTTGGCTGGGATTGGAACCGTGTTCCTCAAAGATCATGTTTAACAGGCTGAGTGGCTTCTTCAACTGCCACATGTGACTCATCAGGGCCCAAGATCTGGACGGTTGGAAAAGTCCAAATTGAAAAGGAGAATATTGCATTTCATTTTCCATTTTTTTGTAAGCTTTTACACCGATTTTGATGAATTCAAACTGAATCCCTGTCTTTCCATCCGTACAAACCTTTTACTGATACTGTTGTACTGATGTTCTTTTTTTAATAATGATTGTTATGAAAACAACAGTATGAGTAAAAATGACTAGCGGTGTGACCCAAGGAACAGAAGGTTTGTACCTTGAAGTGAAAGGACCTGCTGCTGCGGTCTGACATGTCACAGGGCCACTGCGGTGCAGCTCTCCGTCAGGCGCATACTTGATGCCCAGCATTCTTGAGCTGACAGTGAAGAACTGGATGTTCCCATAAAACATCGAAATACACTGTGTGTGTCATACGACGTTGCATGCAATTTTCCCCCGTTATAATAAACCCAACCAAAATGCTGCGTTCACATACTTACGTACCTTTTTTGTAGTGACCTTGTGGGAGATATGAAGTTACATGTATTCTTTTGCCGCCTACATCCTCGGGTTTACTGGCGATACGTGGCTCAGCGGTGAAAACGACTCGGTGATCCGACCTCCTGACAGAAGCTTTGTGCCTCAGCTTAGCGGGGACACAACCGACTTGTCAGAGTTGTTTGGGTTCTCTTTGGCCCCGCACAGGTGCACGGAGTCAAAGTATTACACGCCGGTGCCAGGCCAACATGCTCCAACTGGAAACACAGGTATGTCGTAACCACGAGGAGCATTTCATGATGAGAAGATCTCCTTTTTTTTATGTGTGACATTTCCTGCCACTCCCATTCGTAATCTTTTTTTCTCCAGGCAGTCTTTGTCCTCTTATTAAAATGTCTTGACTGCACCCACGGCAGGCTTGACTGAACACGTTTCGCTAAATGCACCATCCGAATGTGAAGGGAGCTTTTTTTTGCATCATATTATTCGTGTAAATCAAAGAGAGACCGTACTCTTTGCATGAACCACATCATGTTTTGTACTTCAATAACGTGCGAGTAAAGACACCACTATTGTGTCAAGTAGATACACTTTACATACTTTTGCGGTGACGGTGTCGCTACGATTAAAACATTTTGGACAGTTTGGGAAACATGTTCATGTTTTGTCTTGAGGTTCAAACGCAAATGCAGATAGACTGCAATCAAGATTATTTATGTGAAGATACAAAGTGCTGCCAGTCAATCACTAGAGAACATTCACTCTGTGACTCACACACCCACAGAAACGTTTGAGGACAAGAAAGCCGAGTTTGTGGATGGAGAGAACTCCACCCAGAAAGGTGCGGGTTGGAACCGAGGACCTCAGTATCTCAGTGCTGCCCCCTATGACATTTACTCCCTTCAATTAGTATCTCCTCGATGGGATGGTCATGTGTGAACCATAAATATATATTTCAAAACTTGAATGTGTCGTTTAGACGTTACCACATGACAGAGGATCTTATTTGTAGTGGTGGTTTTTATTTTTAAATATGCAGTATGAACATAACATACATAATATTATGTACCGCATGTTATCATTTATTTTTGATCAGCTGATGACATATTAAGGATGCCACCCAATCTAACCTCTTTAGAGCACATATACTCCTATCTCCTTAAGATAAAGTAAAAGAAAAGAAAAAATCTGAAATGTATTCAAATGACTGCTGATCATCCAATTAGGGCTGATTGATCGCTTGTCATGTGCTGACCTTTCGGAGTGCAATTTAAATCCGTGGATCCGTCTCCGCTCCAAGAGGAGCAACTGTCATTCTTGGCCGCCTCTCTTGCTGCGCGGACGAATATGTGAGCCGAGCCCCCCCCCCCCCCCCCGCGCCCCCCCTCCCCCATTTCCAAAACTCACAATATGCCCAACAACTGCACAGCCGAGGAGAGGGAATGAGCGGTATGTGCTCACAGCCCGCCCATGGACCAATATGTCCAGGCCACAAGGGGGGGGGGGGGACAGGTCAATAAACCCGTGCTGCACATTGCCGCTGTGACAAAGGCCGACAATGTGTGGACCGTTGGGCCTCCTGTTTGTGGAGATGATCGGTGGCTAAATGCGCCGTGATTTGTTTTCAGAGTCCATGATGTGACATGTTGTGGTGTTACTGTAACATCGGAAATACAAAGCATACTAAGTAGAGTCCATCCTCAGGCAGGTGCTTGGCCCCCCCACCAGAGGGCAATGGTCAGCTGCAGAGGAACTTCATTTGCGCGTTCCCCTTCTCCTCGTACTGCTGGACCGTCAAATGAACGCTGCTGATGGATCTTAAGACGAGTAAATTACCTTCAGAGAGTGGAAAAAGCAGTGGGATGTTTCCTTTTTTTTAACGCAATCAATGAACACTTTCATTTAGTGCCGTTAACAGGGTTCTAAATGTCTGAATGTGTTTTTGATGAGTTCATTTGAATTCACAAATTCTATTATTTTGTATGTATTAAGAAAAGAAAGTTTGTTTTTGGAATTGTTGCTTAGTACACAACTTGTCTGACTCTATATTCTCCATACAACCTCAGCAAAGGCACTCAGAAATATTACTCATTTGATGTCAGCTTTACAAAGCCTGCCCTTGAAAGAAAAACCGAGAAAAACTACAATCAATAATCTTTTCTCTGGCTTTATTATTTTGTCTCAAAGTTTGGCTGTGTTACAAGCCCGCCTTGTTGACTCCATACGGCATTTATCTGATCTGACACAGTTTCATTAGGCATTAGGAATCATTTCCATAGCACACAACATTAGAGCACTGCTGTTTGTAAAACAGCAGATGAGGCTAATGCCGTCCTCTGGGGAGAAATTCAATATAATTCCTTAATTAAATGGAATAATTTAATTACAGTAACTTTCGAAAGCATTCATCAATATAATTGTTTCTGGAGCCACCATTATAATTGAGGTTTAAGTGAAAACAAGTCCGTTTCTAATGTTGGTAATGTGCTGACATAGTTCTCCCGCCCCTCCATTTGTTCCTCTCTCTGATCTTCCACCAGGCCCTTCTTTCTCCACACTGCCTTCGTTTGATGGGCGGCCATACCGCATCAGCGAGACCAAAACATTTATTACAGCCATTTAATTTAACCTCTCTACAGGCACGGACAAGAGGGCCCAGACGATAGCGCTGAAAGGCCCCCGCTGTTCGGCCCCTAATCTGATCCTCTCTGCTGCCCTTTTATAAAGACACCGGAGCATTAGCCCCCGACTCCAAAAACATACCTGCGCCATTTAAACTGTCTTGGATTTCATCACAGAGGGCGACCAAATAAGAGTCCGATTCATTCGCCGGGGGGCCAAATAATAAAACATAATTTCCAGCCTAATCTTCCCAAGGAATGTCCTCTCTTTGAAGTTGACAGTGCTCCATCTTCCTGGAGGAATAATTGCCTTTTGAGTACAGCAGGAGAGGCCACTGAGGTAAGCCGGTCGAGGGGCCTGCACCTTACAGGTGTGCCCTTGGACGGACAACCTCCTCCTTGTTCTGGAGAGAGAGAGAGAGAGAGAGAGAGGAGACGGGGATACTGAAGGTATTCATCTGCCAGTCGAAACTTTACAACTGCAAACCCGCCGTGTGGCCCAAAAGCGGAGCGAACAAAGGCAACACTGATCTCATGAATTTTATCATTTTGCTGGGCTGGTTTTGTGAAATTGACCTGGTTGTAATCTGTGCGATTTGGACAACTGCATTCGGGCCGACAGTTAGTGTCCCGACGCGCTCAGTCCCCTTCTTCTGCACACGCCGTGTGCTTCTGGAAGCAGATTGTAATGCATAAATCAGTTAATAGGTTCATTCGTGGCGACAGTAGGGAGGGTGTGCTGGGAACCGAAGGGGTTGGCAGTTCGAACCCCGCCTGCTCCATGTCAGTTGCCAAAGTGTCCTTGAGCAAGACACCTTACCCTCAACTGCTCCCTGGGCGCCCCTAAAGCAGCCCACTGCTCCCTCGGCGACCTTTGGCTCCACCCAGTGAAGCCACTGTGCGTGTCTTCAATTTTGAGTTCTCTCTACTGACCAGCAGGGGGCGACTTCTCTGGTTGCAAAGAGAAACGAGACAATGAGTGCGTCTACTTCTTAGATATAGATTTTGATGTTCTCAACATGTAGCTCATCAAGTCAAAATGCGAAAAAGGGGAACAGCTTGTGCCAGCTTCTTTGTGTCACCAAGTTTTCCCCTTGTTTGACCGTGGAAACACACCCTCCCTCTAATTCCTTCAACCACCTGCAAAAAAAGGTCAGCGTTGCGATATTTTTACTGCTGACCTTTCCGAAACCTGTTCATATGCAAGTCCAACCAGCAATGTGTCCCATTGTCCAGACTACGGTCACACAATGATTCCAAATGGGAATATGTTTCATGTGTACACAATGTTCCTGTAGACCTTGTTACAAATGGGGCACGATCAGCTCTAAGCACTGTACACAAACTAGTCCACTAGTAGTTAGTAGAGTGGAGTAGTAAGGACATATATATATTTATATATATATACATATATATCAACAGCTTTCTAGTAATGCCCAAAAATCGGAACACCAATCTGCTCAAGAAGGTTAAGGTAGAAAACATATTTTGACACAATGAAGCAAACTTCTTGACATTTTGTCGTGATAAATACCGTCGACGTGGGAGTTGCCGACCCACTGTGATCCGGATGCGGGAAGCTCCTCAGATGGACAAGATGATTCCGATAAATGGACTTGTACTTGAATGTTCCACTTTGTGGTTTTCTGATTGCTTCAACACTCCGTGTCATTCAGCCACTCATGCTTCATACACTGATGGCAGGGGGCTACCGTGCAAGGTGCGACCTGTCCATCAGCACCAACTAACACTGCTCACACAACACATGCACCGATAGCACAGCCTTTTTAACCCCCAAAGGCTTAAATGTCTTGCCTAAGGACACATGGACAAGGGCTGGAGGGCAACCGCCAGTCCTTTGATTCCAAACCCGCTCTCCTCCGAGCCTTTGCTTAACCTCAATCGCAATATGGCCGATGGCTTGTAAACAGCATTATTTGTGGAATATTCATTTTCTTCAGCCATGTAAACAGCTTGGTAGGAACATTGTCTTTTTTTTTCTCAAAAAAACAGGCAAAACCTGGAATATTTAATGCGTGTAAATCCAGAGTAGCCATCGATTTGGACATGGAATCATTTTATTGTTCGATTCTGGCCATGTGTGTGTGTGTGTGTATATGACACAGTTATTCGAAGCCTTCTGTCTAAGATAAATGGAATCTCTGCTTCATTCGTCAATCTTCTCCCCCTGATTTTTAATGGGGCCTATTAATTGAGCAGAGAAATCTGTCGTCTTCCCTGAAACATGGCGTAGAAAGCTGCTGAACAGCTGTCCCAGCTCCGGAGAATCATATGGAAGAATGCATTATCGGCCTTGTTTGAATATTCCCTTAGATTTAGAATAATCAGGCAGCTATTCAGCAGCGAGATGGCCACGCGCAGATGCCAAAGCACAGCTGAGGGGAACACAACGGTGTAATGCCGCTCAAACACACACACACACACACACACACACAAACCCACAGCGTGAAAAAAAAGGGCGAATAATGCAGGTGCGCTTTATTTCTGTGGAGTGTGCTCAACACACATGATGGCTGAGACACTTTCTCTCAGTCCTTTTATCTCCCTTCTTTTTTTTGCCCACTCCTTCTTCTTTCTCTTGTTCAAGGTGATCCGAGCTTTGCATATGGCTGATTAATCTTATTGCACTGCAGCTAGCATTGATCACAGAAATGATTAGAAATGCATTAGTCAGCAGCCTGTTTGGGAGTGCTCGACGTTTAAGTGCCGGTGCCAAGCCGTTTTCCATAGGTGTCCGTGTTTTTAATTTTGTTATATAGAATTTTGCAAATGGATGCACGCGCGCCGCCCCAAACGCGGCATCAAAGCTTTAATGCCCACGGACATAATTTAATCTCCTAGATGGCAGGCCTGATGTGCCGCGTAGAGGAGGCCTCCCCGCTAAATTCATTATGCTGAAAGTTGCTGGATGTGAGGAGCCGATGAGACGGAGACAGAACGGCGTGCGCCGTGTTTGTTTGGTCGTCCCGGCCCGCTTCGGGGTTGCCGATGACAGCGGGCTCTTCTCTCTCAGAGCCGTTGCACTCGTTACCACGAGAGCTTTCGCCCCGGGTTTATAAAAAAAAAAAGAGTAAAGAGCGAGCGGTAAAGAGAAGGCCTCTTTGTTTCAGCGGGAATGATGGAGGCAGACTAACCCAGTGCACTGCACTGACCGCACGGCGCAATAAGGGGAACTATCCGCCACCAATCCAGTCCCTAATCCCCCTTCAAAATAAAAGTTCAACACAAAAATACACACCTTTTTGGAAGCCATTCTTAATTTCCCCCCTGCAGCCCCTCCTCCTCCTCCTCCCTCCGCCTGTTGCACAGATGCCTCCTTTAATCAGGACACGCTGTCTCTCGTTATCCAGAAAAAACATATCATCTTCTCCTGATTTCAGAGAATCTTCCAGACATTTGAATGCACTATAATTTAGCAACAGGGAAGTCTTCACAATCAGAAAGGCCTGGCATCCCTTCAGCATTGGGGCGCAACTCATAAGGGTCCCGCCAAGACAACTCCTGCCACATGTTCGGCACTCCCCATTAAAAACCTGGGGAAATTAATGAGCTTCCATTGGCACCCTCACAACAAAGAGATCTATAAAGCATGCCTTAATGTTCTCGGGGAAACTTTACTCTTCAGTAGGTCCCAATCAACCGGTAGCAGCAGATTTGGTTTTATTTCCCTTGTAACCTACAGTGGGGGCCGAAAAAATGCTACTCCCTGCAACTTTAAATAAATGTTGTCCCTGATTGAAATCACCGTGAGCTCACTCCTAATCAAATAATTGTCGATATTTAACCATGTTGGGTTGTTACGATGTAATTGTGTGTAAATATACTGCATACCTGTAATTAAAGGCTGAGCATTGGGCTTTCAAAAATCTATACATGTGTAAAATATTGCTGAACAACATGCATTTGTTTTAAATTAACAGTTCCACGAGAAGACTTGTAAAAACATCACAAATGGAGAACAAACCCCCCCCTCGTGCTGGGAGCGTTTGTTCCTACCTGCTTGTACACAATTACGAACACTTAGGAATCAAAGAGCGCAGAGGTTTGCAGAAAGGTATTAATTAGAACTTTATTTATGCAGATGCTTTGTATAATTTGCATAAAAAGCAATTCCACAGATGGGTTTATGGCAGTAATGACTGTTCCAGTCCGCAATAAAACATCTGCTTAATCACAACAGAGACAGTCAATGGCTGCAGTGAAAACAGTCTGTCCAAGTACATCTCAAAGAAAGTGGCGGGGGGGCGAAGAGCAGCATGGAAAGGTAAGGGGTGGAAAAATTGTAAAAAAAACAACAACAATCTGTTCAAAAGCGGTGTTAGTTAAAAATACACATACCTCTCGCAAAACATTTTTGCCGGTGGTGCTTTGAGTGCTCTGATGTTGAGAAACATACCCGTATCGCGTTGGCAGAACAATCCACTCACTGCGTCTCAGAGAGAGGAGACAATTTTGTTCCAAGTCCGGCCAAGTCTTTGTCTGTGTATGCCAACTATTTAGAAAATATTCCACTTTGTGTCTTTTTAATCTGCCAGAGCCATGCACGCACACAGTCACAGACACACACACACACACACAGGGACACACACACTTAGGTGCACGCGGCAGTGTGGCTGCAAGGTCACTCCAAGTATTGATAAATCACCCAGCTGTGATTCCCTCCTGACAGCTCAAACTAACATCAAGCTGGATGGGGGAGAACAAAAGACCATCAAGCGGCCCTTTTCCTGACACTTTTATTCAATCACGGCCAGATTGCTTACGACAGCACCAGCAGCTGTTTCGTCTTCATCTTTCCCCATTTGATAAAGCGTGTCAAGTCATATTTCTGTAAGCACTTCACCTCAAACCCCATACTGTGCCGATCCGCGGCGATTCGGCATATGCACATTCCACATGAGGGGATCGTCAAATGGGTCAGGGAGTAATGACACCCCTCTGAAGGTCGCAGCAGCGCACTGGCATGGGTGTGTGTGTGTGTGTGTGTGGGGTGGGGAAGCAGGTAGAGAAGGGAGGGATGGGGGGGTGGGGGGGGGGGGTGACGACAAAGCAACAAGCTGAAGGTCAAAGATAAGAACAGTCGCAGAGATATCTAAGATAGCCGGCAGAAATGAAACAATGAGGGAGAGGCCGCGTCGGCCTTTGATTGCGTGATTGTGTTGTTTAAGAGAGAACGGGAGCCGGGTGGAAGTGGAGGGGGATTGTTATTTTGGGATCAGCGTCCTATTCAGAGCTTGTCCGTCGACCTCGTTCCACGCGCGCGCGCGGGGGGGGGGGGGGGGCAGAGGAGGTCCGTGGCAGGACGCATCCAAAATATAGCACACAGGTCCATTGTTTGTTTACGAGGCTCAGAGAGAAATTAGATTCCCGTTTTTGCAAAGTGCCCTTTTCTCTTTTTTCTCTCGGTGTTTATGCTTTGCAGCCTCCCCGGGTTTCCTGTGGAAGTGTCTGATAACAATCACAGGTGTCTGAGCTTATCGCGGAGAGGATGAATACCATATTCGCAAGAATATAGGTGGTTCCGGACAAAGGCGCAACTCTAATTGTTGTTCACGCGATCACTTGAGGTCATTCATTTGTGTGAGTGTTAAAGCCACAGTGCAGGTTACCGCGTCTCTTGATGCTTGCAGAAAAGCTGTAAAGGCACTAATAGAGCATTTTTTTTACTAGTTGCAAACAGAAATAGACTGAAACGCGAATATCAAACCTCTGCCATGCATCGTTAGAAGAAGGAAACGGTGTCATGGAGAGGACGCCCGATTTTCTTACAGATATTTCGTCCCGGGACTGAGCGAGCCGCGGGCCGCGTGGGAAGAGAGAGACGCGATGCGAGTCAGGTGGAATGCAGGGGGCACGCTCACACGGAAAGAAAATGGGGGACGGCTCACTCCGCTCCGACTTGGCCGCGCTCCCAGGAATGCGGTTAGCTCGCCGCACAATCACTGCCTATTCACGGCGGCACAGCTGCCGTGGACATATGTTCCCCACCAAAGGAGGGGGACATCAACCAGGCACACCTTGAGCAGGTTAGCAGATGAATGGCGCGTCTCTCCTTTGACAGGCTGCCCTCGTCTCGACAGATAAGTTCCTCTCCGGTGTGCGGCCTAAACTTTTTCCAGTTCAATCGTCGGTTGCGGAGGCGAGGGCAGAAGTAACGGCACGAAGTAACTGGTTGTAAATAAACATGGCAAATCGGTGACATTGCCGGCTCGTTTGGGGCCCTTTTGGAGGGACAATGGACCTCAAGGAACAGTAATAAGGAATGTTAATAGTGACGGCGCACACAAAGGCTTTTTCTCCCCCTCCGAGCCCTCCGCAAATGACCAAATGTGAGAGAAAAGATTACATTTATTCATAGCTGTCTTTCATCAAGGGGCTTAAAACCCAAACTTCCAATGTACCCCCAAATGATATGCATATTGCACTGACCTCCTTCACCCTCTTTCTTAAAGCCACGGAGGAGGGAGTGATATGCAAAAACCAGGCAGATCCTACGGCTCGTCGTTTAGGCGATTTCAGCACTTTTGGTTTTGCAGCCGTCCAAGGGTGATCACATTGGCCACTAATAGATAAAGAAGGGGCTCCTCCATTAGCATGGAGGTCATACGCGCAATATGGAAGAAACTCCCGGACCTTGCTGTCGCTGCAGTCAGGAGGAGGGAGAAAAAAAACAACGTGATTTGCACTCGAAATTCACCCAACGCAATGTCAAACGCTCTGAATGGCGGGTGGAAAAGCAGCAGATAACTTCAATCCGTTCTCACATTATCCATTGTTAACACCCGCGCCTCTGTCACCCATCTCCACAGCTATGACCTATTAGCTTCAGTGAAGTGCTCTGAGGCCGTGGAGGCGCGGCCGAGGTTACCCACCCGTCCGAGGGGGTGGGGGGGGGGGGGGGAGAGGGGGTACAGGAGAGAAGGCCCCCACAGCCAAGCGCTCTCTAATGACTCCATCAGCTGCACCGATGGGTGCAAACGGCACCCGGAGATTTCCACGCGTTCCCTCGTCGTGCAGTGATGGGAATGCATTTGTAGGAAAATACACAACCGCATATTTCAAAACTATTACAAAACAGATTAAGCAACCTAAAATGTCACACACACACACACACATAACCAGTATGATGCCACTGCCATCTTAAGTAACAAATCTTCAAATGTTCTGCTGTCTCTTTGACCCAAATATAACCTCGGTATAATTATTGAGGTTTCCAAGTGTAAACAGCGTTGATCTTGCACCTCAATCCAACAATTACAGGAAACTTGTGCGTAAGATGAAAAGCAGGCTTTTTCGCTTCCCTTTGTGAGAGACGGTGCGAAGTCACAGGAGTATTCATTAAAGGCCTTTTGTGTCCTGTTTGAAATAGTGCTGTTAAAGGCTTTTAGCTGTGGGCACCTCTCTGGATGAGATATAATGATCCTCCAATTAGAGACAGAATCATGAGACCTGTTTATTAGTCCTAATTCATCTCCTCATTGTGCTGAGCATATCCAATACCGCAGAGGAAAAAGAAATCAACAATTTGCCTACCGTAATTACAGATCTATTTATAGTTTCATAACAATGACAAGCGAAGCTTTCACATCATTTGCTGCAGTCAGGAACAATACCGCAGTAGTGTCAACGTGTCCATTAAGGGCCCGCATTGATACCGGCTCAGTGACATCTCGCATATCAAAGACGACTCAGCCTTTACAGATAAATTACACTTTTTTCATTAAGCACAAAGGTTGTGGTATTATTAATTCTGAATGGATTTTCAAACGCCTTTTTACATTCGTAGCTTATCGTACAATGGCAGGCTTTTGTGGCTGTATAGGTATTTTAATTAAACGTGAAAATGAAGAAAAAAATTGCAATTGCAATGCATTGTTTCAGTAGTTTAAAGGTAAAAAAAAAAACACCTCACGTAGCAGTTTTGAATGATACATGAAAAAGGGATTCTGCAAAGCTCATCATATAAACATGGAGCTGTTGTCCTGCTCAGATCACTCCAATACTATTATGACTTCATCCACTCTGAAGAAGTAAGGTATTCAGGTTACCTCTGATACACAACTATGATTAACTATCTAACATTACATCGACGTTATTTTCTAAAAGTGCAATGATGACTTAATGACTTAATGTAAGTTCTTGGTGTCGAACGGAAATGACTCAGTTTGTACTTATTAAATAATCATATATGTAGATGGGGAAGCAAATATTACCGTAGTCTACTGCTGAAAATGTTTCAACTTTTATTAACATTATGAGCTGTAAGATAACAATACAGCATTCACAAACTTCTCCACATTACTTTTTCTCCGTTTTTGTCAGCCAATTTGCCATTTTTTCACTTTTTTTTTCACAAAAAAGCATATTTGTAATGTGAGCGTTGAATGTAGATTGTCTCCGCCGTGGCGGGCCACGTTGTGGTAGCAATGTGTCGTGGTGTGCGCCGTGTCTGCACACCAGTGTAAATATGCAAAGGTTATGTGGTTACAAACAATAGCGTGATTCCTCCCTGTCATAGTATATGCAGCACACTGAGTACTCCCACTACATGGTTTATGCCTAAATGAAGCAATGACATTAAATAAATGGTCAAATATTTTTGTGATATGATAAGATGCGCTGGTTTTGCTGAAAGTTTGGATAGTGGGATGAGATGCAGGGGCAATGTGACGGAACATTGACCATATTCAAATACTTACATTTTAACGTCCAAATATTTGACAGCGATCCGAAATGATAGCCTCCTGTACAATTTAATGCGACCCAGCACAAGGGCCCGGCCGTAAATCCTAACTTGGTGAAACTAAAAATAGGACATTTTTCTTGAGGCCGTGACAGAGAGGTGTTGATTCACCTTTACGGCTCACAATACTTTATTGGGTGATTACATTTTCACTGCATGAGATGACATAACCTACTCTGCTGACTCCCTCGCAACATCACAGGGGCTCCATATTACCATGTATACACCAAATATATCTAAACACCAAATACAGTTTTTACCTTTTGTGTTACCCAAGAAAAAAATCTGTATTTTCACATGGCATTTAATAAATGTAATACATTTAAGACTTATTCAAATGACGTACTAGCTTAAGCCCAAATTACTCTTTTCCTCAAACACATGGCCGTGAGCCTTTATGTTATAAAGGTGTAAGACAAATGTGACACATGGATTTTCTTTCTGTTCCTACTGAACCGGTTTCATGTGACTTTCCCGCAATTCTATTGTGTATCGGTTCAAAAGAGTGGAGCCAAGAGTAAAGGGGCTCATTTCCAAATTCAGCGCTTTTTGCAGCATATCAACAGCAGTTGTTAAACAGAAACTTGCTGAGCCGCATCCCGCCCGGTCGAAGCGATGTGCTCGGGGGTCGATTGCTTCTGTCTTCCTCTCCTACTTGGCCAATCCTACTTAGAAATAAGGTTCAGACCGCCTAGCTCATTAACACACGGATCACAATCCTACAAATAAAATAATACAGAAATGCACATTTATTGAATTATGCTAAGGTATTAGGAATGTATGTATTCATTCTTTTATGTGTTCTATGTTTTTTATACATTTAGGAGATTTTCCGTCCTCCAAAGCTTCTGCTCCTGTTCGGCGCCACCTGGCTCAACTGTTGGCAAGCTGTCCTCATTCCAAAAGGGATGTTGACCTCAAGCCAAGGTAATACTCGTTAACTGATAGAATAAGTTCATCGTTATTAACTCTTGAAAGCTACTACGGCAGTTGCGCAGGTCTGATACTGTGTTGAGTGCAGCTATTGAACCCCAAACCCCACTGTCACGTCTCCTTAAGAGGGATCTCCGCTGCCTCTGTGACAAATAGCACCGCTCCGGACAGCAGAGGCGGAGGCTACTGCCAGCTTCTGGGGAACAAATTGTGGACTGCAGCAGCACATCGGTATCACATGGTGCCTGCTTCCTCCTGAACTCCATCATCGTAGCAGCCACAATGAGGTCAACGCGTTGCAACTGCGGAGAAAACGTGAGCTTGTGTTACTGACATTGGATCTGGCCCCCGTTCTCGCCACAATGCAACACCACGCTGGTAATTCTGTATTCTAGAGTTATAAAACGCAGTGTTTTGGCTATTGATAAAACCCCTGGATGTACTACTGAAATCAATCTTCTTGTATAGTATAGTTAATTATCCGGTGTTGGGCTAAAGTGTTGAATTACAGAGTTGAAATCACACTGCAAAAAGATTCAACTCTCACAGAGTCAATTGTAGGAAAGAGCTGGAGTCATTATGCAGTGTCAGATTCATTTGCAACACTTAGTGGAGTTAAATTAACTCTTAATGATAAGGATTGAAATGTAACTGTACAGTGTCACACATCAGGCTTAACTCCATGTAATATGGCGAATTTTACAATCGCTCATAAACAATTTGGCATCCCCTCTGAACAGGTATCGTTGTGTTATTTAGACAGATTGACACATAAAGAACGTGGTGATATTTTTTATCAGTCCGGGGGAACTTAATCAAATATTACAGATAATGGGAATAGCCTTTTCATTTACTCCTTTGTCGCTAGTTTCTCCTGGCATTTTCTTCCGTGGTGCGTACCTTTATCTGCTCTAATACATGAGTAAAATATCCCGAAAAGGACTACTGGATTGTGACATGATGTCCTGCAACTATCTGTTTGAAACAGCAGATTAATTAAATGTTGTAGTGTTATTTTTAATCCATCCATAACCTGGTTTGGTAAAATATAAAGTGAATCATTAATCGGCTCGGTTAATTATTCTCACTTATTCTCACAGTGTGCCCACTATAAATGGGTAAAGAAATAAAATAAACAATTGCTGATAAGGTGTAACCACGTGTTCACAAGGCATGCAAGCCCAGTGAGACAGACTGAAGCCCCTCTGTCTGCTGGGACAGGCCGGCTCTACTTTGGACAAATTAATCTCCAGCAAAGATGACTTAGATCAACTTTGAAAAACACCAAGATGAAAACCCATGAAATGATTACGAACGCCGGCCAGAATGACAAGTATTATCAACAAAAATTAATCAGGTGCATCTTTTCATGAACTCAATTAATAATGTGCAACAACGGGGTCTTTTTTCCCTGGAATGAAAATTAATTAGCAGGGGAAGGTCACTCGGAGATGCTGACATCACTCATCAGGCCGCCGTGGCAGTTCTAATTATTTGTCTTCCAGGCTTGGCTGATCAAAAATTATTGCCATACCTGAGCAACATTTAGAAAAAAAGGCTTTGTTTAAAGCACTTTTAATTAGACCTGCTATTTGATTAATGCCGTGTAAGCGCCCAGGATCGGCCCTCTTATCTGCATTTCTGACAAGTTTGCTGGGTATTGTTGTGTGAAAGACGTTTCACTGACGCTAACCGACTGTTTAGTATCTAATTCGTTCACTTTGGTTGCAATTAAAAAGCTATTTACTGCGAGGGCACTTGTTGATATTGATGTAGATGTTGCACACGTTGACAAAGCACTATATATATGGCGTTATGGGAAGTAGAAAACGTTGGTTTTGAATCGTGGAATGATGGCCCGAGTCGCTCCCTGCACGTCCTCACTGCACCAGCGTGGCTCTGAGGTAGCGCAATTTATTGCGTCTTTGTCATCCAGAATTAATAACAGAAGACAAAGGTCACAGCGAGCAAACATGATTACCCAACGTCTTCCTGATAGCATTTCTAGCCACCACGGGGTCCCCTGGTCACCTTCCGCACAGAAGGAAGCAGACCCGGGCTCTTGACTATCCCCAACCCGTACTACATCAATTCACATTACCTGCAAATTAGCAAAGTTCTACTTTCAAGCCTGCAGTATGTTTGATCCAAATAGACTCTAAATGCCATTTCTGTTCCTATTAACCTACGGATCGGCGTGGCAGATATTTCCACGGGGTTGCCGGGGAAGAAAACACGAGGCTAATGGCTTGGTTGTGACAGCGCTATTCATGATGATTTATGATTCTGTGTTTAAGTTGATTACTCCACTGCTGACTCGGAATACTATTTCAATTAGTGCACTGAAGGTCACTCCACGAAATCCCTCCATAATCTATTCCTATTAACACTAATGCGGCGAGTATCCATATCTGTTCACCCTTGTTGATTCAAATCATCCCCACTCCTAACGGCCGGCTTGTTTACCAGTTTACTGGTTCGGACGTATCCTAGATGGTAATTTTCTCTCCTCCCGTGTATCGTTAATGTGTTCAGTCTTGACACATGGCTAGGAGGGACATCTCAATAGAGCTTGTGCGCATTTTTTTTTTTTTATTGCTTTTATTATTTCTAATTTGTTTTACAGATGAAGTGATATTTACGCTGAATGAAATTGATCCTGATAGCCCCGCAGGCAAATAGAGTCATAATTTTGCCGGCTTAGAAAGCAAAAGCCCGCTATTACTTGTCATCACGAGAACCAAAATAGCCTCGGCGTGATCAAAATTTCAGAGGTCCAAATTAATTTGACATCACTCCCATTCATACTCGCACTCAGCCATGCAGCGGAGGAAATGAGCTACCTGTATTTAATGTAATACGTTCCTTCTGTAAGCGCTGGTGGACATGAGGGACTTAATCAGTTCACACTGAATCAAAAAGCTCACCAGACAGCGGGCTTTTGCGATGAGCAATGAAGTAAGTTTCAAAGACGGGTTTATCACCGAGAATGAAGGCCTGCTCTGTTTGACACGATTCATCGCGCTCACAAAAAAAAATAAAAAATGGGCCCCACCATTGAAATTTTGACCTTCTAATTGCAACTGAGGCAAGATGTGAATGCAGCGTATTTCCTTCCCTTAAAGTTCATTGCATTTTTTGCTGGTTCAACTTTAAACGTTCTACTTTGTTTGGATAAGAAGCGAAATATTTTATCAAACAAGCAGACCTAAAATTTAAACTTAGACAGCTCTTATCAGCCGTCGGCCTAAAGGACGGGAAGCATCTCGGGGGGGGGGGGGGGGGGGGGGGGGGGGGGGGGGGGGGGGGGGGGGGGGGGGGGGGGGGGGGTTTGTTGAGAGAAGGGTAAAAGTGCTGACATTGTCACCAGTAGATGGGACTCTATCCAGGGGGATAGGTGAAAACACTTGGGCACAGCGACATCAATTTTCAAGATGATTTAACTCGGCGCTTCCGTGTTGAGGGGAAGAAACTTCAGACCCCTGATTTACCTCCGATGACAGCCACGCGGCCCCCCCGAAAACAATGTTTCCAAGGCTACTAGCGAATGACGAGTGGTCACGTCTGTACAGCCGTCCCCATTGGTTTGATTTATGTGACCGGGATCCAATAAAAATGGCAATCAAATCAACCCAGCCACTTTACAGGTAGAGGGCTGTCTGATTGAGTTGTCGAAGGCATGGCTGAGGCTCAGAATGATTATGCCAGGAAACGGAGAGGGCTCCATCTCTCCGAGCCCCAACAAGGACGCCATACATCTCCCCGTGCAGCTTTCCCCACTCCACTGTGAAATGTATCCAAAATAACTGCTCACCTACCGCTCGCCTGCCTCGCCGCTCTGAAGGTTATTTGTCGTCTGAAGGACTGCGGCTGTCAGAGCGTGATGAATGCGTGTACACAGACAAGAGCAGCGTCAGGTCCCCGGGATTAGCCCGGAAAAAAACTCACTGATCTGTGAATAACCTAAAAAAGAGGAGCCGGAGATTAGCGATGATGCTTTTAGGAATGATCCATCAAACTCAACTACCTCAGTCACTCAAATGAATCATCTCACTTGATTCTTTAACCCCCCCCCCCCCCCCCCCCCCCCGGGCGAAGTGCGAGTGACTGCCGCGCGTACCCGCAGGTCACACGGATCATTTTGAGGATGTTTATTAAATCTGCGCTATCCATTTTCTTACTGATCATCTTTTATCCCTCCCCGTCCTTGGGGGGGGGGGGGGGGAGGGGGGCGAGTCAAGCGTACGGTGATGTTAAAGGTTGCCGCATTTTTTCCGTTTCATTTTCTTTTTTTCGTTCAACCTCCAGAGCTCCGCGGGCAACATTGAATTACAGCCATCGCCACTGGGCGCAAAGTGACACGGGAAATATGGCGAGGGGCCTGTCGCTGACGTTCACTCACGGCTCCTGTGCAGAGCTGCAGCTTCAAAGCGGAGCGACGCAAACGAAATAAATAGCAAGCGATAATCGTGAACTGCCTTCGAACTGATGACAACGGAGGCAGCCCCTGTTTACTGTGCACGAGGAAGCACACATCCAGGAAAGCAAATTGGATCAAAGTACAAGCAGCTGCTTAAGCACTTACCCGCTTCAATAAGCAGAGTGAAATCACCATCATTGTTGCATTAGAGTGACTTGCTTCAGTCACCAGCCAGGAAAGCAGGCAGGAAGAGGAGAAGTGGAGCTCCGTGTGTCATGAAGGAGCCGCTTGGCCAGCAGCCAGTCCGACGGCAGAACAATCGCACATCACTGTAGACTCCTTTTGTGTTGGAAACACAATCACCTTGTTAGAGAACAGAATGCATTGTGCTACAGGTATCGCACACATCCTCTAGAATGGGACTGGAGCACGGGCCATTTCACCAGGACCAAGACGTTCAAAGGGTTATAGCTTTTTATTGTGAAAGATCCCTCTATATCATTTCATAGAAAAGCAGCCTCCAAGATATTTTAAACAAAAGGTGGAATTAGCCATGCAGCGGTCCCAAGGCCCTCGCAACACTGTTTCTTTAAAGGGCAAAGGCCAAGATCTAAAGAATGCTCTCAGCCAAAAGGATCCGAAATGACATCATCCCAAGTTTCCACTGAACTCTGAAGACCTTTCCCTCTCCAGCAACAAGGACACAGGGTTCAAGGATTCAAGGATTGAGCCAGTCAGTTGGACTAACATGCCATGAGACAGGAAATAGCCACTCATTGATTTTGAGTGTGTCCAGAAAGATCAATTGTATTCTTCCTTTGTTTTTCAGACTACAATGCACCAAAGCTCCTGCAGCAGCAGGATGCGTTTGCTACAACTACACTTAGAATGAAGCTATAAATCAAGTCCTGGAGGAAAAACACATAATGTCGTCCCCCACAGACCCGCAGACTGTACCGCACCTCAGAGTCCTCGTCTCCCCTCTCTCTCTCGGTGTCTGCGTCGGTTAAATAGGAAATGTGAAAACAAGGACCATTGACCGACGGGTCACAAAAGGATTCATTTGATCTGCAGATGTAGGTTGAAGACGTTAGACACAGTTTCGTTATTTTGCATGGCGTTCTCTCCTTTGTGACTGTTATCTGGTTCAACATCATTCTGTCGTCATGTAGTTTGCTAATTAAGTGTGTGTGTGTGCGTGTGTATTAGTGTGCATGAGAGTGTGCGCATAAACTGACACTTCTTTAATTGTATTGCACTTGTGCGATCTGGTGCCGTAGTTAACTCGTAAAAGTGAAGTCTCAAGCAGATTCCCAGCGTCTGCCTGTTTAAGATTCATAGAAAAGACCATCCACCCCAATCAATATCTACTTGAGATTTAAGTTGCATTATGTGTCCCCTTCACAGGCATGATTTAAAACATCAGCACAAAGTATTCTTAATTTTATTGCCTGCCGTAAATTAAAATTAATCACGCTGACATCCACAATTAACAATGAAAAATGCAGATTCGTATAATTACTTTAGCTGTAATATTGTTTTCAGCCTGGGCTCAAGGTGCTCCTCGTGCGCTCCTCAACATTCAGTAAAATACAAAAAAAGACAGCTTCATTACATTTTATTTGCTATAGGAAACAACAAAAAAAAAGGGCCCAACAAAAATCCACAGCTCTTTTGGGAATATCTCGCCATGCATAATTAAGCAAATTTGATTGGAATTAAGCATGACTTCTTTTGGTTGGGTTTTAATGAATGCAAATCAGGCATCTACATCCCTAAGATTAATTTCAGCCAATTAAAAAACAAAGCTTGTTGGAAAGTGTAAAAAAAAAAAAAAAATGTGTTCAAAGCAGGGTAGCAAAGCATTTTCTCTCTCCCTCTCCCATTCCCTCTCTCCTCATCTCATCTTTATAACTTGCACTCAAGAGATGAAGCCCCCCCCCCCCTCCCTCAACTTTGATCATTAGCATGAAGTTACAGGCAAACAGTGTGAATTCAAATGTGGTGGAAATACACTGCCAAGACCCTTATGTCTTTGTAATCTCACAGTTGCCCCCCCCCCCCCCCCCCCCCCCCGCCTTAACAGTTTCTTTACACAATTCTTGTTTGATCACGTCCCTTTTAACACTGACAGGGCAGTCGGGGAATGCATTTGTCAGAGAACACGCCAAAGATGCTCAGACGTTGATGCCACGTGCTCATTTCTTGCTGCAGAGGTGAACCTCGCGCCGCCGAATACATCATTGTTGCGCAGTGTTGACGGGACAAAATATGACAATTATTCTGCATTAGTTGGCCCACAATAATGTCGGCACAACCCCGAAATCAACCTTTATCAGTGTTCAAGAGCATCCGATCCATCTGACTTAAGCACTCAGCGGGTCTCATCGTGGTATTTTCCACGTGAAGGCACCAGCGCACACCGGACCGGTGACAAATAACGCCGCTCACACCATAACAAATGCCGGTGTCAGGCGCAGTGTGTCGGTGGGTCTCGTGGTGGCAGTCTCACGTTTTCCTCCATCACAAAAAGTGCCTTTGCACCTAAAAGTAAACCGTGAACATGTGGAGAGTCGAGCCGCTAATGACGAAGGGGGGGGGGCGAGCGCCCACCTTCGGGCCAACGCCCGTCCGCACTGTGCATTGATTTCGATCTCCCACATCAAAAGGCAAAACAGTGGTGCAAGTCAGCACATCCCCAGTCAATGTCATTCCTTGAAGTGCCCCCCCCCCACCTCCCCCTCCTTCCACGCGCATCTACACGGGGCCCGTGGAGGAACGGAGGGAGAGAAGGGCTGAGAAAACGAGGTGATCGGATCTATTGGCTTTTAGAGGAGACTCGTGGACGCAGGGAAAGGGGGGAGAAGTGGACACCCCCCCCACCCCCTCCATTCCAATCCACCTGCTACTCAGAGCCAGTTCGAAGAGGCTGGCCGTGTTTAGATTGCATTAATCCCTTTGTCTCTACCTGTTACAGAGCTTTCATTAGCGCTGTCTTTTAACATCAAGTCTCCTGCAGAGTGCAGCAATAAGTGGGGAGTTCTGAGAACTGTGTGCAAAGTTCAAAGCGCCGCGAGGAGCCCCTTCATGTGCTGGTCCCTTAATCATTCAAACGCCCGTCCTAGTATGCCACTTGCGTAGGCTCCTCGATATGACGAGGAGAATTAATATTTGCCCTCTGATGCATTCTTTTTGGAAGGAATAAAGGAATGTGAAGGGGGGGGGGGGGGAGCATTATCTATTCGAGGAGCGCGGGGAATACTCCGACTGTGTCTCAGTTCTGTTGTAGCTGCTGCGTCTCATTTTGTCTGCAGCAGATCACAGGGCCGCAGACTAGTGCGTTTCAGAGGCGGGGAGGGGGGGGGGGACAGAGAGCGGGAAATTGTACTGTTTTATTAGAACCCTGTGGGAGAGTTTTGTAGAGGCAAGCATGTCATTGAGCCCATTTGCATCATACCAGCAGTGAATAGATATGATAATATTGTAATACTTTGGAATCACTTCCACAAAAGTGGTGCGTGTGTGTGTGTGTGTGTGTGTGTGTGTGTGTGTGTGTGTATGTGTGTGTGCGCGCGTGTGTGCGTGTGTGTGCGTGTGTGTGTGAGAGGGAGAGAGAACCCTTCACAATGTCAAGAGCGATAAGTCCACTTCTGTGTTTTATATTCACTTATTTTACTTAAAACATTACAGATATACTCCTTATCCTCACCACTTAAACGGCAAAGACTTCTCCAAACAAAAGCCAGATTAATAATGACTCCGTTCTCCCGTTCTCCATCATCTGCTCCATTTTTTCTGTCTGTTAGTCTTCCTCTGTGTCAATGTATTAACTCGGATGCCTCAGGCTTTTCATTTCATTCAGTAAAGCCCTCATTGCTGTAGAGCTGGCCTTATGCTCACTCTATGCACCAAAGACCACACATTCAAGTTCACCAGAGCAGACCTGCACGCCTTCTGAAGCATTTGGACCGCGTTATTGTCAAAGTGTAGCGTTCGTACATTTGTAACTGCTATTGCATTCAGCCGTCGGTGTAAAATTAGCTATTCTCAGCGCCTTGAATGCGGGAGAGAGTGAGGGGTAAATGTGCGTGCCCTTTATTTCCTACATAATAACACAACAGAGGTTATTATTCAGGGGATAGACCCATTGAAAGGCTATTCAGTGCGCTTGTTTCAGACGGCCTCACTGAAGGAAAAGAAAACAAGCGAAAACTGGAGTAATGTGCACAAAGCCTTTAAACATTCTATGCATTCAGTCGTATCTTTAAAGGAGAAAAAAAGCCCTTTTAATTAATTTTCGTTAAATCGCATTTAATCATTTGAAAAGAGGGTACTGTGGAAAAACCGTCTGTCTGCTCGGAGCAGGGCTGAATAGTGTGGAGTGAAGAGATGTTACTGGGAGATGGGAAGCCCAAGGGACAAGCAGGAGGACAATGCTGTCTCTTGGGGGAATTTTATGCTGCTGAAGTGAATTTGAATACATAAAGGAGACTTGGGGTAAAAGGGAAAGGGGGGGGGGGGGGTACAACATAGCCTGTGTTCTCCTGGTCCCTTGTGTGGGAAAAGAGGAAGATTACCCTACGATTTTTTTTTTCTTTTTCTTCTTCTACTATGGCCTTATTCTCAACAACTAATTTAGCATATTAAGGTCTGCAATTGTGCCACGAGCACATTCGCAAGAATCCCATGTTGTGCCTCCCCACATCACATCAAACACTTTATTTTAAGTGTTACATGTGTTGCTCTTCGATGTTAGTTAATCTGTTAGAAATCTCCTAAAAGATACATTCAATTCCAGTGAAAGGGATTTTTTTTGTTCCCACCAAAGAAGCGAGAAGAAGAGTTCCGGTGCATTTTTCAGCCTTCAGATATCTCAAAAGCTCGACAAATTGGCACCGTACCACAGAAGCAGGATTAGATTCTGGTGTTGCTCTGGATCGGGGGTTTCCTGATACAACGCTGTAAATCTGAGAGACTCTCAGAACCTGTCATACATGGACGCAGGATTTGAATGAAAGCCCATGCGGGTCACAGTTCTAGTCCTGCTGTATAAACTGGACGAGGATGTTTCCCAACATGAATTTTTTAGTTAACAAAAAATAAAAAATAAAGAGAGAAAACATGCAGCACAACATTACACAACACAGAAAACAAGGGAGAAAGCAGCACATTGGTATCAGCACTTTTTCCTGCTCGGGCAGGGAACGCCCCGCACGTTCTCCCCTCTTAGTTTTCCTGTTTGGTCTGCCCTCTCTACTTTGTGCCTTATCAGAGCATCATTCATTCCTCCTGCGTGATCCTGCACTTGGCTGTGGTCTGCGGGGCTTGGCGCCCTCCCATTGGCCCCTGCTACCCCGCTAAAGACACTGCTGTGCACTGTTCTTTGTCTTCAGCTGGAAGCAAGAGGGACACGACTTAGTGGACCTGCAGGAGCCTCACCTGTTTGCATCGCGCCTCGCCGTGACGTCTGGCTGCAATCGTGATCCTACCACGTCCCACTAGCTGCATTCCCCTTTAACGCTTACATCATCCACTTCGCAGTGTGAAACCATGTCTGAAAACCACCAGTCACACTGTGGCATCGGATCTAACCACCCAGTAGATCAGTAACAGAGGTCTTTGTTTGGCACAACCACGTGTGTTGGATTCAAAGGGGCTTGATGCATCCGTGAAAGCATCCGCGGCACATGCAGAGGCACGTAGCCCCACTACAGTGCTGACAGTCCCCACTGTACAGTGCGCGTGAAGCAGTTGACGTGCTCCTGTAGGGGTCACTGTTGTGTGTTCAGATGGGGATCCGAGCGGCAGCGAGCGCTGTGACATTGAAACAGACCGAGAGAATGTGAGCAGGAGAAGAATTACAAAGTTAATAGTGTGTGCAAAGCCACACTGTCTAGTACAAGCACTGCTTTAAAAAGGGGAAAGTTTGTTGGTGCTTAATCTGTACAATGAGGAACAGTAATTATGTGTTTGTGCCAGTGATAATCGCACTGTGCCAGTAGTAAGTTAATTTGGACCAAATAAAGAATCTTATGTACATATGTCTGAAGGCGTCTTAGAATTGTAGGATTAATCCCTCTCTGGAAGAAACACATTATGTTAATCACAAAATCCCCATATTTGTGTATCTGGGAGACAACTGTGGTGAGCAATTACGAGTGGGCTTTATTGCCACAAACACAAATTAGGTGCTATGAACGAGTTCATCCCAAGCATTTGTATGTGCCATTTAGCTCTGAAATCCTTGTTTATTAAACTCCAATTGCGCATATGAATCAACTCGTCGGCATTAATCACAAAGTACAAGGGCCCAGATGGTACAATCTTAGCCAAGCTTGAATTAATAGGAAAGGGGGACTCGCTGCTGCATGGAGATCCTCTCAAGGACCTTTGAAGAATGACATGAATAATCATTGTTGTTGGACGCATAGTTTACTAAGTCAGCCGAGCATAGTAACCCTCGGCAAACTGAGAGGTATTATAGCACATGGTGCCGCCCTGCTAACACTTACTGAATGAAGAACGACTTCTTAATGGTATAATTCACGATATGTTCGTATCATATCATGCAGCGTGGTATCAGTATCATACAATAATTATGAAACATTAACGTGGACAATGTGACACAGCATTGGTGTCACATTGGTTAAAGTGATGGAGGGCAGCTTCACTTGACTTGTATTTGCATGACAGAAGGTTGTCTTTTGGTGTTTATGGTAATGACCAGATGATCCAATGAACCGGATTGGTATCAGATGGGAAATTTTGCCAACTTGGTATTGGCCCGACACCATTGCACATTAAAAAGTAACAACACAAGTAGGAGGGAAGCTTCTGTTCTGAAGAATGGACCCAAAGCAGAAGTGCTTGAAACCTGCATTCTTACAGATGGCCATCAGGGGGCGACTCCTGTGGCTGTAACAGCATCTGCTGTTTAAAATCAACCCTAATCCAATCAAACTTCTCCTTATGGAAGTAATATCTTAGCCTAGCTAACTATCTTAGCCTATAACAGCTATCAACAATTACAATTGGACTTTTGAAGTTTGAATTTATTAGTTCGACGTGAAATGAAACCAAAACACTGTTCTAGGATCAGCGTGAACAACTTGTTTGGAATCAGTATGTGGATATAAAAGGCAGAGTTTGTAGTACTAAGGTAACACAAGATTGCTTTCACTATTTCATAGGTCCTGATAAGCAGTCGTTTATTGGAAGCTAAGATAATAGATATTTAGTTTATAGCATTTGTGTTAATAATTGAACTGACACCAGTCAGACAGCAGCTATGAGGCTGTTTACAAGTGGCCAAGATGAATATGCTACTTAATTAGCAATTGTGAAGTAGCCAAAAGCCTTTCTGGATGTGTGTGTGTGTGTGTGTGACACACTCTTTTTTACGTTTAGTTGACTGTAGTTGGCTATTTTCTGTTTTTTATCCTTATTATTATTTTTGGCTCTGGTTTGATTTGGTTCGGGCAACAAATCTACTTGAGATTAAGACAATAGTGTGAAATGGGCTGAGCTACACACACACGCATAGAACGAATAGTATTGTTGCCGTCTGACACCTGGTAATTGCATCTGCTATAATTCAAGTTTCTTTTGTCGATATCATACGATAAGAACAATAACAGGACATGGAGGAGGTGAGTAAGAATGGGCTGACAAACGAGGCTCCAATGTACCTGAACATTTAGTAAACGATTCAACTACGTTTGCTTTGGGTCTCACCCTGGTTGCATTCCAGTTCAGCTCATTTCCTGATTCCAAAGGACATTGCATCTCATTTCTTGTCACTTGTCGCCTAAATTCCTAAAGGTACAATTAGCATTTTGTCTGATGAAACGTTGAAAGGTTCATAGATTGATATTTGCAAAGAAATGTAGCACACCCCCCCCCTCAAATGCAAATCCTGACATTTATTAACTTTTATTACAGATGCTCTGTTTATGCATTGTAAAAACTCTGCATGGATTTAATGGGAATAAAGTAAAACTACAATGTTTAAACACAATCAGTGTGGCGAACCAGCCAGTGTGTAATTTAGTGTTGTGTGGCCATGAAATGTTTTACGGGCCTTGATTTATGTCCTGTGCATGGCATTTCTAATGAGAGAGACCGACACCGCGCTGCGCCTGTGTTCCAGGAAACTACATTTACAGCAGATCTTTTTTTCTCAAGAGTGTTTTTCCCCTGTGAAATAATGTCAGCACTTTCCCACCTTCAAAGTCCTTTTGTTTCCAGATCTATTAACAATTCTAATTGTACAGGAACACTTGTTAAGTAAGGCTGGTAAATAAAGCAGGAAACGCATTATTTCCTTTTAGTGCAGATTAAAGGTACAGCTACGCCGGGTTGAAACACATTAATGAGGTTTTAAATAAAAATGCTGGCAGGGAATTTACACCGCTGACTGGTTTAACTGCAGTAAGCAGTTGATTTTCCTTGATGTGAAAGGGGAACATTATTTCACCCACTAATGAAAAATACATCTTTCCGCCCTCCTATCTGTTAATTAACGTGTTTGTGTTAAGGGATTTTCAAAAAGGGATACAATCGCTTTGGATCTGATTAAAGTAAGCGATACATAATAGGGAGGTTGTTTTCCTGGCGTCCTTCTGTTAATTGAATAGCTCTGTGTGACTGGGAATGTTTCTTTCCCATCGTCGCAACACTTTGCCCCGGACCGAGCTGCTTTGGGACGCCGCTATCTTAATTACGGATCACTTTCCAAATGTGGTTCAATTTCCTCAGCAGGACAGGTTCTGTTAACTGCTATTTTTAAGGCCAATAACAACGTCAGAGTGCGGGGATGATTAAAGCAATTAAAGTTTCCCTTTGTTTCCTAAGCGCAGCGAGATACGGGGCTGCCTGTTTGTACAGCTTTTATTAAACATTTACTAAACGGAATTGAATCTGTCATCGATGGAGTTTTTCCGAGACAATTACCTTTTAGCATGGCAAACACTGTTTCACTCAGCTAGCGCCTCACAGCTTATGCCTGTGATTAGACATTTGATTCCATCAAGCCAAACTAAAATCCTCCAGCAGAGAGACAGACAGACAGAGAGAGAGAGAGGTTTAAATATAATTTTACCATCAGAATTTCTCAATTAGCATAGCACATTTTCTCCATTAGATAAACTGCCTTTAGAGAGCTGGCTGGTTTAATCTGTTTAATGTCCGTGTAAACTATAATCTCCTGATTCTAAAAAGGAATCCCTTAAGGACATCATTCGCGTCCACTCTTCGTAAGGCGTTTTCTTTTGCTTTCTCAAAGACGCCACGGAGTGCGGCTTCTGAAGAGGGATTGAACGGTGTCGGGTTTTTTTCCCCCATCACGCCGCGCGCGGCACAAAGATGCTGCGAGTTGCTTGGCTTTAGCTCATCATCCGTCATTAGACTTTAACAAGCGCCGTCCTTGCTCGACCACCACTAGAACGCGCACAGAAGGCTACAGATGCTTCCGATCGTACACACGCACCCGCGACTCGGGCATGGTAATTCCCGCCTGGGCGCCATGGCAACGGCCATATGTCGCTCCCCTTGAAAGGTGGAAGTGGCCCCGTTCTCTGAAAGATGACTCAGAAGAGGCCTTGCCACGTGACCCCCCGCCACACAAATCAAACTGCGATCCGGGAGTGGACCACAAGTGGTTTTGGGGGCCCGCGTGGACGCGCGCGTCGCCGCCAATCATGGCCGCCGGGCCGCTTAGTGTTTATGGACAGAGAGAAATCAGGAACCCTTGTTATCCCATTGAACAATGGGCAGAGCGAAATCACGGTGTTTACATGCATATCATTGGCTTCCATCGTACACTGCAGGCTGTGTGAATCAGAGTCACTCCATTGATTACCCTTCCCTGCTCCCAGGAAATGGCTCGTGCATCTCGTGTACATTATAACAAATGTTCTCTTTGCATTACAATTGAATTGTGATTGTTATGTTCAATCAATGGGGAAAGGTCGCGGGATCGCTCCTGCCAGCGCTTTAATGGAGAAGTCGATGAGGATTCATTTTAATCACTACGGCTGTGGCAGAATGAGCACAACACTGAGAGACTGTCAATGGCCCGGTAATTACCGCTGTTTATACAGGTTTCGGCTTTGGCAATTTAGATATCCACAAATCTCTCTGTTTCCTGCAGCCCGGTTATATTGGAGGCTGCGCGGCACCAAATGAAGTGCTGCAGGCTGGGGCCATGACTGCTCTAATTGTGGGTGAGGCCCGGCTCTTTGAAAAAGCAAGTGAACTCCATTCGCTCCTCCTTTGAGCATGTCACATCGCCAGAGAGCCGTTATTCGGGATACTTTGTGTGAAGGAGCGTCGCATCCGCTCAGCCGAGTCCGAGTCCCCGCCGGTGACAGTTTGCATCGAGAGGAGGGAGATTAAATCAGCCGTATTTACAACGCTCTGTCTGTCTAGGTTAGCTCCGCCGTGAGGGAGGGGAGCTGCTGCCGCATGGGGCTCCTGAAGAAGTTGTGAAGGCGCTCAAGTCGAGAACGTCAGAGACATATTTTCACACAATTCTCACTAAACGTTCCCTCTCTTCTTTCGGTGACTGTTTTCTCGGTTGCGGGTTTGTTGTTTTAAATGATCAAACTGTCCTTTAGTTTATAGTTAACACTTTGACCAAAGTACTGTTGAAAGTAGTTGGCGATTTCAATTTTGGTAACAAGAGCAAAAGTGCAAGTTTCTTGGTGAGCAACCGCATGATTCTCCGGGGGGGGGGGGGGGGGGGGGATTTTGCAATGACATAAAACTGGAAAAACAGCAGACTGATTGGGAGGGAACGCTTACAGTTTGGGCATAAAAAGGCCTCATCAATTCATACTATTGTTTCCACTTAATACATATTTTTGTATATTATGAATTGTGATCTGTTCAAAAGAGAAACGTAGATAAGTCCGTAGTAGGAGAGGAGCCTTCAAACTGTTATTTGTAACTATAGAAGGGAGTGGAGGATCATCACACACGCTGCACCATCAGCCTCCCTCACCCCAACTGGCATGTTTGTGTTGGACGGGTGGCTGAGGATAGATGGGGTCAAGGCAGCGCAACCTTGGAGAAACAAATATTCATGATCAATAAGTGCTTTATTCCAAGCATCTAAATGATTCTTATGTCTGTGGCTGAACAACCCC